>NC_092590.1:19642500-19960000 GCF_047663525.1 Anas platyrhynchos
CCTTCCCCAGGTCGCCTTCCCCAGGTCGCCTTCCCCAGGTCGCCTTCCCCAGGTCGCCTTCCCCAGGTCGCCTTCCCCAGGTCGCCTTCCCCAGGTCGCCTTCCCCAGGTCGCCTTCCCCAGGTCGCCTTCCCCAGGTCGCCTTCCCCAGGTCGCCTTCCCCAGGTCGCCTTCCCCAGGTCGCCTTCCCCAGGTCGCCTTCCCCAGGTCGCCTTCCCCAGGTCGCCTTCCCCAGGTCGCCTTCCCCAGGTCGCCTTCCCCAGGTCGCCTTCCCCAGGTCGCCTTCCCCAGGTCGCCTTCCCCAGGTCGCCTTCCCCAGGTCGCCTTCCCCAGGTCGCCTTCCCCAGGTCGCCTTCCCCAGGTCGCCTTCCCCAGGTCGCCTTCCCCAGGTCGCCTTCCCCAGGTCGCCTTCCCCAGGTCGCCTTCCCCAGGTCGCCTTCCCCAGGTCGCCTTCCCCAGGTCGCCTTCCCCAGGTCGCCTTCCCCAGGTCGCCTTCCCCAGGTCGCCTTCCCCAGGTCGCCTTCCCCAGGTCGCCTTCCCCAGGTCGCCTTCCCCAGGTCGCCTTCCCCAGGTCGCCTTCCCCAGGTCGCCTTCCCCAGGTCGCCTTCCCCAGGTCGCCTTCCCCAGGTCGCCTTCCCCAGGTCGCCTTCCCCAGGTCGCCTTCCCCAGGTCGCCTTCCCCAGGTCGCCTTCCCCAGGTCGCCTTCCCCAGGTCGCCTTCCCCAGGTCGCCTTCCCCAGGTCGCCTTCCCCAGGTCGCCTTCCCCAGGTCGCCTTCCCCAGGTCGCCTTCCCCAGGTCGCCTTCCCCAGGTCGCCTTCCCCAGGTCGCCTTCCCCAGGTCGCCTTCCCCAGGTCGCCTTCCCCAGGTCGCCTTCCCCAGGTCGCCTTCCCCAGGTCGCCTTCCCCAGGTCGCCTTCCCCAGGTCGCCTTCCCCAGGTCGCCTTCCCCAGGTCGCCTTCCCCAGGTCGCCTTCCCCAGGTCGCCTTCCCCAGGTCGCCTTCCCCAGGTCGCCTTCCCCAGGTCGCCTTCCCCAGGTCGCCTTCCCCAGGTCGCCTTCCCCAGGTCGCCTTCCCCAGGTCGCCTTCCCCAGGTCGCCTTCCCCAGGTCGCCTTCCCCAGGTCGCCTTCCCCAGGTCGCCTTCCCCAGGTCGCCTTCCCCAGGTCGCCTTCCCCAGGTCGCCTTCCCCAGGTCGCCTTCCCCAGGTCGCCTTCCCCAGGTCGCCTTCCCCAGGTCGCCTTCCCCAGGTCGCCTTCCCCAGGTCGCCTTCCCCAGGTCGCCTTCCCCAGGTCGCCTTCCCCAGGTCGCCTTCCCCAGGTCGCCTTCCCCAGGTCGCCTTCCCCAGGTCGCCTTCCCCAGGTCGCCTTCCCCAGGTCGCCTTCCCCAGGTCGCCTTCCCCAGGTCGCCTTCCCCAGGTCGCCTTCCCCAGGTCGCCTTCCCCAGGTCGCCTTCCCCAGGTCGCCTTCCCCAGGTCGCCTTCCCCAGGTCGCCTTCCCCAGGTCGCCTTCCCCAGGTCGCCTTCCCCAGGTCGCCTTCCCCAGGTCGCCTTCCCCAGGTCGCCTTCCCCAGGTCGCCTTCCCCAGGTCGCCTTCCCCAGGTCGCCTTCCCCAGGTCGCCTTCCCCAGGTCGCCTTCCCCAGGTCGCCTTCCCCAGGTCGCCTTCCCCAGGTCGCCTTCCCCAGGTCGCCTTCCCCAGGTCGCCTTCCCCAGGTCGCCTTCCCCAGGTCGCCTTCCCCAGGTCGCCTTCCCCAGGTCGCCTTCCCCAGGTCGCCTTCCCCAGGTCGCCTTCCCCAGGTCGCCTTCCCCAGGTCGCCTTCCCCAGGTCGCCTTCCCCAGGTCGCCTTCCCCAGGTCGCCTTCCCCAGGTCGCCTTCCCCAGGTCGCCTTCCCCAGGTCGCCTTCCCCAGGTCGCCTTCCCCAGGTCGCCTTCCCCAGGTCGCCTTCCCCAGGTCGCCTTCCCCAGGTCGCCTTCCCCAGGTCGCCTTCCCCAGGTCGCCTTCCCCAGGTCGCCTTCCCCAGGTCGCCTTCCCCAGGTCGCCTTCCCCAGGTCGCCTTCCCCAGGTCGCCTTCCCCAGGTCGCCTTCCCCAGGTCGCCTTCCCCAGGTCGCCTTCCCCAGGTCGCCTTCCCCAGGTCGCCTTCCCCAGGTCGCCTTCCCCAGGTCGCCTTCCCCAGGTCGCCTTCCCCAGGTCGCCTTCCCCAGGTCGCCTTCCCCAGGTCGCCTTCCCCAGGTCGCCTTCCCCAGGTCGCCTTCCCCAGGTCGCCTTCCCCAGGTCGCCTTCCCCAGGTCGCCTTCCCCAGGTCGCCTTCCCCAGGTCGCCTTCCCCAGGTCGCCTTCCCCAGGTCGCCTTCCCCAGGTCGCCTTCCCCAGGTCGCCTTCCCCAGGTCGCCTTCCCCAGGTCGCCTTCCCCAGGTCGCCTTCCCCAGGTCGCCTTCCCCAGGTCGCCTTCCCCAGGTCGCCTTCCCCAGGTCGCCTTCCCCAGGTCGCCTTCCCCAGGTCGCCTTCCCCAGGTCGCCTTCCCCAGGTCGCCTTCCCCAGGTCGCCTTCCCCAGGTCGCCTTCCCCAGGTCGCCTTCCCCAGGTCGCCTTCCCCAGGTCGCCTTCCCCAGGTCGCCTTCCCCAGGTCGCCTTCCCCAGGTCGCCTTCCCCAGGTCGCCTTCCCCAGGTCGCCTTCCCCAGGTCGCCTTCCCCAGGTCGCCTTCCCCAGGTCGCCTTCCCCAGGTCGCCTTCCCCAGGTCGCCTTCCCCAGGTCGCCTTCCCCAGGTCGCCTTCCCCAGGTCGCCTTCCCCAGGTCGCCTTCCCCAGGTCGCCTTCCCCAGGTCGCCTTCCCCAGGTCGCCTTCCCCAGGTCGCCTTCCCCAGGTCGCCTTCCCCAGGTCGCCTTCCCCAGGTCGCCTTCCCCAGGTCGCCTTCCCCAGGTCGCCTTCCCCAGGTCGCCTTCCCCAGGTCGCCTTCCCCAGGTCGCCTTCCCCAGGTCGCCTTCCCCAGGTCGCCTTCCCCAGGTCGCCTTCCCCAGGTCGCCTTCCCCAGGTCGCCTTCCCCAGGTCGCCTTCCCCAGGTCGCCTTCCCCAGGTCGCCTTCCCCAGGTCGCCTTCCCCAGGTCGCCTTCCCCAGGTCGCCTTCCCCAGGTCGCCTTCCCCAGGTCGCCTTCCCCAGGTCGCCTTCCCCAGGTCGCCTTCCCCAGGTCGCCTTCCCCAGGTCGCCTTCCCCAGGTCGCCTTCCCCAGGTCGCCTTCCCCAGGTCGCCTTCCCCAGGTCGCCTTCCCCAGGTCGCCTTCCCCAGGTCGCCTTCCCCAGGTCGCCTTCCCCAGGTCGCCTTCCCCAGGTCGCCTTCCCCAGGTCGCCTTCCCCAGGTCGCCTTCCCCAGGTCGCCTTCCCCAGGTCGCCTTCCCCAGGTCGCCTTCCCCAGGTCGCCTTCCCCAGGTCGCCTTCCCCAGGTCGCCTTCCCCAGGTCGCCTTCCCCAGGTCGCCTTCCCCAGGTCGCCTTCCCCAGGTCGCCTTCCCCAGGTCGCCTTCCCCAGGTCGCCTTCCCCAGGTCGCCTTCCCCAGGTCGCCTTCCCCAGGTCGCCTTCCCCAGGTCGCCTTCCCCAGGTCGCCTTCCCCAGGTCGCCTTCCCCAGGTCGCCTTCCCCAGGTCGCCTTCCCCAGGTCGCCTTCCCCAGGTCGCCTTCCCCAGGTCGCCTTCCCCAGGTCGCCTTCCCCAGGTCGCCTTCCCCAGGTCGCCTTCCCCAGGTCGCCTTCCCCAGGTCGCCTTCCCCAGGTCGCCTTCCCCAGGTCGCCTTCCCCAGGTCGCCTTCCCCAGGTCGCCTTCCCCAGGTCGCCTTCCCCAGGTCGCCTTCCCCAGGTCGCCTTCCCCAGGTCGCCTTCCCCAGGTCGCCTTCCCCAGGTCGCCTTCCCCAGGTCGCCTTCCCCAGGTCGCCTTCCCCAGGTCGCCTTCCCCAGGTCGCCTTCCCCAGGTCGCCTTCCCCAGGTCGCCTTCCCCAGGTCGCCTTCCCCAGGTCGCCTTCCCCAGGTCGCCTTCCCCAGGTCGCCTTCCCCAGGTCGCCTTCCCCAGGTCGCCTTCCCCAGGTCGCCTTCCCCAGGTCGCCTTCCCCAGGTCGCCTTCCCCAGGTCGCCTTCCCCAGGTCGCCTTCCCCAGGTCGCCTTCCCCAGGTCGCCTTCCCCAGGTCGCCTTCCCCAGGTCGCCTTCCCCAGGTCGCCTTCCCCAGGTCGCCTTCCCCAGGTCGCCTTCCCCAGGTCGCCTTCCCCAGGTCGCCTTCCCCAGGTCGCCTTCCCCAGGTCGCCTTCCCCAGGTCGCCTTCCCCAGGTCGCCTTCCCCAGGTCGCCTTCCCCAGGTCGCCTTCCCCAGGTCGCCTTCCCCAGGTCGCCTTCCCCAGGTCGCCTTCCCCAGGTCGCCTTCCCCAGGTCGCCTTCCCCAGGTCGCCTTCCCCAGGTCGCCTTCCCCAGGTCGCCTTCCCCAGGTCGCCTTCCCCAGGTCGCCTTCCCCAGGTCGCCTTCCCCAGGTCGCCTTCCCCAGGTCGCCTTCCCCAGGTCGCCTTCCCCAGGTCGCCTTCCCCAGGTCGCCTTCCCCAGGTCGCCTTCCCCAGGTCGCCTTCCCCAGGTCGCCTTCCCCAGGTCGCCTTCCCCAGGTCGCCTTCCCCAGGTCGCCTTCCCCAGGTCGCCTTCCCCAGGTCGCCTTCCCCAGGTCGCCTTCCCCAGGTCGCCTTCCCCAGGTCGCCTTCCCCAGGTCGCCTTCCCCAGGTCGCCTTCCCCAGGTCGCCTTCCCCAGGTCGCCTTCCCCAGGTCGCCTTCCCCAGGTCGCCTTCCCCAGGTCGCCTTCCCCAGGTCGCCTTCCCCAGGTCGCCTTCCCCAGGTCGCCTTCCCCAGGTCGCCTTCCCCAGGTCGCCTTCCCCAGGTCGCCTTCCCCAGGTCGCCTTCCCCAGGTCGCCTTCCCCAGGTCGCCTTCCCCAGGTCGCCTTCCCCAGGTCGCCTTCCCCAGGTCGCCTTCCCCAGGTCGCCTTCCCCAGGTCGCCTTCCCCAGGTCGCCTTCCCCAGGTCGCCTTCCCCAGGTCGCCTTCCCCAGGTCGCCTTCCCCAGGTCGCCTTCCCCAGGTCGCCTTCCCCAGGTCGCCTTCCCCAGGTCGCCTTCCCCAGGTCGCCTTCCCCAGGTCGCCTTCCCCAGGTCGCCTTCCCCAGGTCGCCTTCCCCAGGTCGCCTTCCCCAGGTCGCCTTCCCCAGGTCGCCTTCCCCAGGTCGCCTTCCCCAGGTCGCCTTCCCCAGGTCGCCTTCCCCAGGTCGCCTTCCCCAGGTCGCCTTCCCCAGGTCGCCTTCCCCAGGTCGCCTTCCCCAGGTCGCCTTCCCCAGGTCGCCTTCCCCAGGTCGCCTTCCCCAGGTCGCCTTCCCCAGGTCGCCTTCCCCAGGTCGCCTTCCCCAGGTCGCCTTCCCCAGGTCGCCTTCCCCAGGTCGCCTTCCCCAGGTCGCCTTCCCCAGGTCGCCTTCCCCAGGTCGCCTTCCCCAGGTCGCCTTCCCCAGGTCGCCTTCCCCAGGTCGCCTTCCCCAGGTCGCCTTCCCCAGGTCGCCTTCCCCAGGTCGCCTTCCCCAGGTCGCCTTCCCCAGGTCGCCTTCCCCAGGTCGCCTTCCCCAGGTCGCCTTCCCCAGGTCGCCTTCCCCAGGTCGCCTTCCCCAGGTCGCCTTCCCCAGGTCGCCTTCCCCAGGTCGCCTTCCCCAGGTCGCCTTCCCCAGGTCGCCTTCCCCAGGTCGCCTTCCCCAGGTCGCCTTCCCCAGGTCGCCTTCCCCAGGTCGCCTTCCCCAGGTCGCCTTCCCCAGGTCGCCTTCCCCAGGTCGCCTTCCCCAGGTCGCCTTCCCCAGGTCGCCTTCCCCAGGTCGCCTTCCCCAGGTCGCCTTCCCCAGGTCGCCTTCCCCAGGTCGCCTTCCCCAGGTCGCCTTCCCCAGGTCGCCTTCCCCAGGTCGCCTTCCCCAGGTCGCCTTCCCCAGGTCGCCTTCCCCAGGTCGCCTTCCCCAGGTCGCCTTCCCCAGGTCGCCTTCCCCAGGTCGCCTTCCCCAGGTCGCCTTCCCCAGGTCGCCTTCCCCAGGTCGCCTTCCCCAGGTCGCCTTCCCCAGGTCGCCTTCCCCAGGTCGCCTTCCCCAGGTCGCCTTCCCCAGGTCGCCTTCCCCAGGTCGCCTTCCCCAGGTCGCCTTCCCCAGGTCGCCTTCCCCAGGTCGCCTTCCCCAGGTCGCCTTCCCCAGGTCGCCTTCCCCAGGTCGCCTTCCCCAGGTCGCCTTCCCCAGGTCGCCTTCCCCAGGTCGCCTTCCCCAGGTCGCCTTCCCCAGGTCGCCTTCCCCAGGTCGCCTTCCCCAGGTCGCCTTCCCCAGGTCGCCTTCCCCAGGTCGCCTTCCCCAGGTCGCCTTCCCCAGGTCGCCTTCCCCAGGTCGCCTTCCCCAGGTCGCCTTCCCCAGGTCGCCTTCCCCAGGTCGCCTTCCCCAGGTCGCCTTCCCCAGGTCGCCTTCCCCAGGTCGCCTTCCCCAGGTCGCCTTCCCCAGGTCGCCTTCCCCAGGTCGCCTTCCCCAGGTCGCCTTCCCCAGGTCGCCTTCCCCAGGTCGCCTTCCCCAGGTCGCCTTCCCCAGGTCGCCTTCCCCAGGTCGCCTTCCCCAGGTCGCCTTCCCCAGGTCGCCTTCCCCAGGTCGCCTTCCCCAGGTCGCCTTCCCCAGGTCGCCTTCCCCAGGTCGCCTTCCCCAGGTCGCCTTCCCCAGGTCGCCTTCCCCAGGTCGCCTTCCCCAGGTCGCCTTCCCCAGGTCGCCTTCCCCAGGTCGCCTTCCCCAGGTCGCCTTCCCCAGGTCGCCTTCCCCAGGTCGCCTTCCCCAGGTCGCCTTCCCCAGGTCGCCTTCCCCAGGTCGCCTTCCCCAGGTCGCCTTCCCCAGGTCGCCTTCCCCAGGTCGCCTTCCCCAGGTCGCCTTCCCCAGGTCGCCTTCCCCAGGTCGCCTTCCCCAGGTCGCCTTCCCCAGGTCGCCTTCCCCAGGTCGCCTTCCCCAGGTCGCCTTCCCCAGGTCGCCTTCCCCAGGTCGCCTTCCCCAGGTCGCCTTCCCCAGGTCGCCTTCCCCAGGTCGCCTTCCCCAGGTCGCCTTCCCCAGGTCGCCTTCCCCAGGTCGCCTTCCCCAGGTCGCCTTCCCCAGGTCGCCTTCCCCAGGTCGCCTTCCCCAGGTCGCCTTCCCCAGGTCGCCTTCCCCAGGTCGCCTTCCCCAGGTCGCCTTCCCCAGGTCGCCTTCCCCAGGTCGCCTTCCCCAGGTCGCCTTCCCCAGGTCGCCTTCCCCAGGTCGCCTTCCCCAGGTCGCCTTCCCCAGGTCGCCTTCCCCAGGTCGCCTTCCCCAGGTCGCCTTCCCCAGGTCGCCTTCCCCAGGTCGCCTTCCCCAGGTCGCCTTCCCCAGGTCGCCTTCCCCAGGTCGCCTTCCCCAGGTCGCCTTCCCCAGGTCGCCTTCCCCAGGTCGCCTTCCCCAGGTCGCCTTCCCCAGGTCGCCTTCCCCAGGTCGCCTTCCCCAGGTCGCCTTCCCCAGGTCGCCTTCCCCAGGTCGCCTTCCCCAGGTCGCCTTCCCCAGGTCGCCTTCCCCAGGTCGCCTTCCCCAGGTCGCCTTCCCCAGGTCGCCTTCCCCAGGTCGCCTTCCCCAGGTCGCCTTCCCCAGGTCGCCTTCCCCAGGTCGCCTTCCCCAGGTCGCCTTCCCCAGGTCGCCTTCCCCAGGTCGCCTTCCCCAGGTCGCCTTCCCCAGGTCGCCTTCCCCAGGTCGCCTTCCCCAGGTCGCCTTCCCCAGGTCGCCTTCCCCAGGTCGCCTTCCCCAGGTCGCCTTCCCCAGGTCGCCTTCCCCAGGTCGCCTTCCCCAGGTCGCCTTCCCCAGGTCGCCTTCCCCAGGTCGCCTTCCCCAGGTCGCCTTCCCCAGGTCGCCTTCCCCAGGTCGCCTTCCCCAGGTCGCCTTCCCCAGGTCGCCTTCCCCAGGTCGCCTTCCCCAGGTCGCCTTCCCCAGGTCGCCTTCCCCAGGTCGCCTTCCCCAGGTCGCCTTCCCCAGGTCGCCTTCCCCAGGTCGCCTTCCCCAGGTCGCCTTCCCCAGGTCGCCTTCCCCAGGTCGCCTTCCCCAGGTCGCCTTCCCCAGGTCGCCTTCCCCAGGTCGCCTTCCCCAGGTCGCCTTCCCCAGGTCGCCTTCCCCAGGTCGCCTTCCCCAGGTCGCCTTCCCCAGGTCGCCTTCCCCAGGTCGCCTTCCCCAGGTCGCCTTCCCCAGGTCGCCTTCCCCAGGTCGCCTTCCCCAGGTCGCCTTCCCCAGGTCGCCTTCCCCAGGTCGCCTTCCCCAGGTCGCCTTCCCCAGGTCGCCTTCCCCAGGTCGCCTTCCCCAGGTCGCCTTCCCCAGGTCGCCTTCCCCAGGTCGCCTTCCCCAGGTCGCCTTCCCCAGGTCGCCTTCCCCAGGTCGCCTTCCCCAGGTCGCCTTCCCCAGGTCGCCTTCCCCAGGTCGCCTTCCCCAGGTCGCCTTCCCCAGGTCGCCTTCCCCAGGTCGCCTTCCCCAGGTCGCCTTCCCCAGGTCGCCTTCCCCAGGTCGCCTTCCCCAGGTCGCCTTCCCCAGGTCGCCTTCCCCAGGTCGCCTTCCCCAGGTCGCCTTCCCCAGGTCGCCTTCCCCAGGTCGCCTTCCCCAGGTCGCCTTCCCCAGGTCGCCTTCCCCAGGTCGCCTTCCCCAGGTCGCCTTCCCCAGGTCGCCTTCCCCAGGTCGCCTTCCCCAGGTCGCCTTCCCCAGGTCGCCTTCCCCAGGTCGCCTTCCCCAGGTCGCCTTCCCCAGGTCGCCTTCCCCAGGTCGCCTTCCCCAGGTCGCCTTCCCCAGGTCGCCTTCCCCAGGTCGCCTTCCCCAGGTCGCCTTCCCCAGGTCGCCTTCCCCAGGTCGCCTTCCCCAGGTCGCCTTCCCCAGGTCGCCTTCCCCAGGTCGCCTTCCCCAGGTCGCCTTCCCCAGGTCGCCTTCCCCAGGTCGCCTTCCCCAGGTCGCCTTCCCCAGGTCGCCTTCCCCAGGTCGCCTTCCCCAGGTCGCCTTCCCCAGGTCGCCTTCCCCAGGTCGCCTTCCCCAGGTCGCCTTCCCCAGGTCGCCTTCCCCAGGTCGCCTTCCCCAGGTCGCCTTCCCCAGGTCGCCTTCCCCAGGTCGCCTTCCCCAGGTCGCCTTCCCCAGGTCGCCTTCCCCAGGTCGCCTTCCCCAGGTCGCCTTCCCCAGGTCGCCTTCCCCAGGTCGCCTTCCCCAGGTCGCCTTCCCCAGGTCGCCTTCCCCAGGTCGCCTTCCCCAGGTCGCCTTCCCCAGGTCGCCTTCCCCAGGTCGCCTTCCCCAGGTCGCCTTCCCCAGGTCGCCTTCCCCAGGTCGCCTTCCCCAGGTCGCCTTCCCCAGGTCGCCTTCCCCAGGTCGCCTTCCCCAGGTCGCCTTCCCCAGGTCGCCTTCCCCAGGTCGCCTTCCCCAGGTCGCCTTCCCCAGGTCGCCTTCCCCAGGTCGCCTTCCCCAGGTCGCCTTCCCCAGGTCGCCTTCCCCAGGTCGCCTTCCCCAGGTCGCCTTCCCCAGGTCGCCTTCCCCAGGTCGCCTTCCCCAGGTCGCCTTCCCCAGGTCGCCTTCCCCAGGTCGCCTTCCCCAGGTCGCCTTCCCCAGGTCGCCTTCCCCAGGTCGCCTTCCCCAGGTCGCCTTCCCCAGGTCGCCTTCCCCAGGTCGCCTTCCCCAGGTCGCCTTCCCCAGGTCGCCTTCCCCAGGTCGCCTTCCCCAGGTCGCCTTCCCCAGGTCGCCTTCCCCAGGTCGCCTTCCCCAGGTCGCCTTCCCCAGGTCGCCTTCCCCAGGTCGCCTTCCCCAGGTCGCCTTCCCCAGGTCGCCTTCCCCAGGTCGCCTTCCCCAGGTCGCCTTCCCCAGGTCGCCTTCCCCAGGTCGCCTTCCCCAGGTCGCCTTCCCCAGGTCGCCTTCCCCAGGTCGCCTTCCCCAGGTCGCCTTCCCCAGGTCGCCTTCCCCAGGTCGCCTTCCCCAGGTCGCCTTCCCCAGGTCGCCTTCCCCAGGTCGCCTTCCCCAGGTCGCCTTCCCCAGGTCGCCTTCCCCAGGTCGCCTTCCCCAGGTCGCCTTCCCCAGGTCGCCTTCCCCAGGTCGCCTTCCCCAGGTCGCCTTCCCCAGGTCGCCTTCCCCAGGTCGCCTTCCCCAGGTCGCCTTCCCCAGGTCGCCTTCCCCAGGTCGCCTTCCCCAGGTCGCCTTCCCCAGGTCGCCTTCCCCAGGTCGCCTTCCCCAGGTCGCCTTCCCCAGGTCGCCTTCCCCAGGTCGCCTTCCCCAGGTCGCCTTCCCCAGGTCGCCTTCCCCAGGTCGCCTTCCCCAGGTCGCCTTCCCCAGGTCGCCTTCCCCAGGTCGCCTTCCCCAGGTCGCCTTCCCCAGGTCGCCTTCCCCAGGTCGCCTTCCCCAGGTCGCCTTCCCCAGGTCGCCTTCCCCAGGTCGCCTTCCCCAGGTCGCCTTCCCCAGGTCGCCTTCCCCAGGTCGCCTTCCCCAGGTCGCCTTCCCCAGGTCGCCTTCCCCAGGTCGCCTTCCCCAGGTCGCCTTCCCCAGGTCGCCTTCCCCAGGTCGCCTTCCCCAGGTCGCCTTCCCCAGGTCGCCTTCCCCAGGTCGCCTTCCCCAGGTCGCCTTCCCCAGGTCGCCTTCCCCAGGTCGCCTTCCCCAGGTCGCCTTCCCCAGGTCGCCTTCCCCAGGTCGCCTTCCCCAGGTCGCCTTCCCCAGGTCGCCTTCCCCAGGTCGCCTTCCCCAGGTCGCCTTCCCCAGGTCGCCTTCCCCAGGTCGCCTTCCCCAGGTCGCCTTCCCCAGGTCGCCTTCCCCAGGTCGCCTTCCCCAGGTCGCCTTCCCCAGGTCGCCTTCCCCAGGTCGCCTTCCCCAGGTCGCCTTCCCCAGGTCGCCTTCCCCAGGTCGCCTTCCCCAGGTCGCCTTCCCCAGGTCGCCTTCCCCAGGTCGCCTTCCCCAGGTCGCCTTCCCCAGGTCGCCTTCCCCAGGTCGCCTTCCCCAGGTCGCCTTCCCCAGGTCGCCTTCCCCAGGTCGCCTTCCCCAGGTCGCCTTCCCCAGGTCGCCTTCCCCAGGTCGCCTTCCCCAGGTCGCCTTCCCCAGGTCGCCTTCCCCAGGTCGCCTTCCCCAGGTCGCCTTCCCCAGGTCGCCTTCCCCAGGTCGCCTTCCCCAGGTCGCCTTCCCCAGGTCGCCTTCCCCAGGTCGCCTTCCCCAGGTCGCCTTCCCCAGGTCGCCTTCCCCAGGTCGCCTTCCCCAGGTCGCCTTCCCCAGGTCGCCTTCCCCAGGTCGCCTTCCCCAGGTCGCCTTCCCCAGGTCGCCTTCCCCAGGTCGCCTTCCCCAGGTCGCCTTCCCCAGGTCGCCTTCCCCAGGTCGCCTTCCCCAGGTCGCCTTCCCCAGGTCGCCTTCCCCAGGTCGCCTTCCCCAGGTCGCCTTCCCCAGGTCGCCTTCCCCAGGTCGCCTTCCCCAGGTCGCCTTCCCCAGGTCGCCTTCCCCAGGTCGCCTTCCCCAGGTCGCCTTCCCCAGGTCGCCTTCCCCAGGTCGCCTTCCCCAGGTCGCCTTCCCCAGGTCGCCTTCCCCAGGTCGCCTTCCCCAGGTCGCCTTCCCCAGGTCGCCTTCCCCAGGTCGCCTTCCCCAGGTCGCCTTCCCCAGGTCGCCTTCCCCAGGTCGCCTTCCCCAGGTCGCCTTCCCCAGGTCGCCTTCCCCAGGTCGCCTTCCCCAGGTCGCCTTCCCCAGGTCGCCTTCCCCAGGTCGCCTTCCCCAGGTCGCCTTCCCCAGGTCGCCTTCCCCAGGTCGCCTTCCCCAGGTCGCCTTCCCCAGGTCGCCTTCCCCAGGTCGCCTTCCCCAGGTCGCCTTCCCCAGGTCGCCTTCCCCAGGTCGCCTTCCCCAGGTCGCCTTCCCCAGGTCGCCTTCCCCAGGTCGCCTTCCCCAGGTCGCCTTCCCCAGGTCGCCTTCCCCAGGTCGCCTTCCCCAGGTCGCCTTCCCCAGGTCGCCTTCCCCAGGTCGCCTTCCCCAGGTCGCCTTCCCCAGGTCGCCTTCCCCAGGTCGCCTTCCCCAGGTCGCCTTCCCCAGGTCGCCTTCCCCAGGTCGCCTTCCCCAGGTCGCCTTCCCCAGGTCGCCTTCCCCAGGTCGCCTTCCCCAGGTCGCCTTCCCCAGGTCGCCTTCCCCAGGTCGCCTTCCCCAGGTCGCCTTCCCCAGGTCGCCTTCCCCAGGTCGCCTTCCCCAGGTCGCCTTCCCCAGGTCGCCTTCCCCAGGTCGCCTTCCCCAGGTCGCCTTCCCCAGGTCGCCTTCCCCAGGTCGCCTTCCCCAGGTCGCCTTCCCCAGGTCGCCTTCCCCAGGTCGCCTTCCCCAGGTCGCCTTCCCCAGGTCGCCTTCCCCAGGTCGCCTTCCCCAGGTCGCCTTCCCCAGGTCGCCTTCCCCAGGTCGCCTTCCCCAGGTCGCCTTCCCCAGGTCGCCTTCCCCAGGTCGCCTTCCCCAGGTCGCCTTCCCCAGGTCGCCTTCCCCAGGTCGCCTTCCCCAGGTCGCCTTCCCCAGGTCGCCTTCCCCAGGTCGCCTTCCCCAGGTCGCCTTCCCCAGGTCGCCTTCCCCAGGTCGCCTTCCCCAGGTCGCCTTCCCCAGGTCGCCTTCCCCAGGTCGCCTTCCCCAGGTCGCCTTCCCCAGGTCGCCTTCCCCAGGTCGCCTTCCCCAGGTCGCCTTCCCCAGGTCGCCTTCCCCAGGTCGCCTTCCCCAGGTCGCCTTCCCCAGGTCGCCTTCCCCAGGTCGCCTTCCCCAGGTCGCCTTCCCCAGGTCGCCTTCCCCAGGTCGCCTTCCCCAGGTCGCCTTCCCCAGGTCGCCTTCCCCAGGTCGCCTTCCCCAGGTCGCCTTCCCCAGGTCGCCTTCCCCAGGTCGCCTTCCCCAGGTCGCCTTCCCCAGGTCGCCTTCCCCAGGTCGCCTTCCCCAGGTCGCCTTCCCCAGGTCGCCTTCCCCAGGTCGCCTTCCCCAGGTCGCCTTCCCCAGGTCGCCTTCCCCAGGTCGCCTTCCCCAGGTCGCCTTCCCCAGGTCGCCTTCCCCAGGTCGCCTTCCCCAGGTCGCCTTCCCCAGGTCGCCTTCCCCAGGTCGCCTTCCCCAGGTCGCCTTCCCCAGGTCGCCTTCCCCAGGTCGCCTTCCCCAGGTCGCCTTCCCCAGGTCGCCTTCCCCAGGTCGCCTTCCCCAGGTCGCCTTCCCCAGGTCGCCTTCCCCAGGTCGCCTTCCCCAGGTCGCCTTCCCCAGGTCGCCTTCCCCAGGTCGCCTTCCCCAGGTCGCCTTCCCCAGGTCGCCTTCCCCAGGTCGCCTTCCCCAGGTCGCCTTCCCCAGGTCGCCTTCCCCAGGTCGCCTTCCCCAGGTCGCCTTCCCCAGGTCGCCTTCCCCAGGTCGCCTTCCCCAGGTCGCCTTCCCCAGGTCGCCTTCCCCAGGTCGCCTTCCCCAGGTCGCCTTCCCCAGGTCGCCTTCCCCAGGTCGCCTTCCCCAGGTCGCCTTCCCCAGGTCGCCTTCCCCAGGTCGCCTTCCCCAGGTCGCCTTCCCCAGGTCGCCTTCCCCAGGTCGCCTTCCCCAGGTCGCCTTCCCCAGGTCGCCTTCCCCAGGTCGCCTTCCCCAGGTCGCCTTCCCCAGGTCGCCTTCCCCAGGTCGCCTTCCCCAGGTCGCCTTCCCCAGGTCGCCTTCCCCAGGTCGCCTTCCCCAGGTCGCCTTCCCCAGGTCGCCTTCCCCAGGTCGCCTTCCCCAGGTCGCCTTCCCCAGGTCGCCTTCCCCAGGTCGCCTTCCCCAGGTCGCCTTCCCCAGGTCGCCTTCCCCAGGTCGCCTTCCCCAGGTCGCCTTCCCCAGGTCGCCTTCCCCAGGTCGCCTTCCCCAGGTCGCCTTCCCCAGGTCGCCTTCCCCAGGTCGCCTTCCCCAGGTCGCCTTCCCCAGGTCGCCTTCCCCAGGTCGCCTTCCCCAGGTCGCCTTCCCCAGGTCGCCTTCCCCAGGTCGCCTTCCCCAGGTCGCCTTCCCCAGGTCGCCTTCCCCAGGTCGCCTTCCCCAGGTCGCCTTCCCCAGGTCGCCTTCCCCAGGTCGCCTTCCCCAGGTCGCCTTCCCCAGGTCGCCTTCCCCAGGTCGCCTTCCCCAGGTCGCCTTCCCCAGGTCGCCTTCCCCAGGTCGCCTTCCCCAGGTCGCCTTCCCCAGGTCGCCTTCCCCAGGTCGCCTTCCCCAGGTCGCCTTCCCCAGGTCGCCTTCCCCAGGTCGCCTTCCCCAGGTCGCCTTCCCCAGGTCGCCTTCCCCAGGTCGCCTTCCCCAGGTCGCCTTCCCCAGGTCGCCTTCCCCAGGTCGCCTTCCCCAGGTCGCCTTCCCCAGGTCGCCTTCCCCAGGTCGCCTTCCCCAGGTCGCCTTCCCCAGGTCGCCTTCCCCAGGTCGCCTTCCCCAGGTCGCCTTCCCCAGGTCGCCTTCCCCAGGTCGCCTTCCCCAGGTCGCCTTCCCCAGGTCGCCTTCCCCAGGTCGCCTTCCCCAGGTCGCCTTCCCCAGGTCGCCTTCCCCAGGTCGCCTTCCCCAGGTCGCCTTCCCCAGGTCGCCTTCCCCAGGTCGCCTTCCCCAGGTCGCCTTCCCCAGGTCGCCTTCCCCAGGTCGCCTTCCCCAGGTCGCCTTCCCCAGGTCGCCTTCCCCAGGTCGCCTTCCCCAGGTCGCCTTCCCCAGGTCGCCTTCCCCAGGTCGCCTTCCCCAGGTCGCCTTCCCCAGGTCGCCTTCCCCAGGTCGCCTTCCCCAGGTCGCCTTCCCCAGGTCGCCTTCCCCAGGTCGCCTTCCCCAGGTCGCCTTCCCCAGGTCGCCTTCCCCAGGTCGCCTTCCCCAGGTCGCCTTCCCCAGGTCGCCTTCCCCAGGTCGCCTTCCCCAGGTCGCCTTCCCCAGGTCGCCTTCCCCAGGTCGCCTTCCCCAGGTCGCCTTCCCCAGGTCGCCTTCCCCAGGTCGCCTTCCCCAGGTCGCCTTCCCCAGGTCGCCTTCCCCAGGTCGCCTTCCCCAGGTCGCCTTCCCCAGGTCGCCTTCCCCAGGTCGCCTTCCCCAGGTCGCCTTCCCCAGGTCGCCTTCCCCAGGTCGCCTTCCCCAGGTCGCCTTCCCCAGGTCGCCTTCCCCAGGTCGCCTTCCCCAGGTCGCCTTCCCCAGGTCGCCTTCCCCAGGTCGCCTTCCCCAGGTCGCCTTCCCCAGGTCGCCTTCCCCAGGTCGCCTTCCCCAGGTCGCCTTCCCCAGGTCGCCTTCCCCAGGTCGCCTTCCCCAGGTCGCCTTCCCCAGGTCGCCTTCCCCAGGTCGCCTTCCCCAGGTCGCCTTCCCCAGGTCGCCTTCCCCAGGTCGCCTTCCCCAGGTCGCCTTCCCCAGGTCGCCTTCCCCAGGTCGCCTTCCCCAGGTCGCCTTCCCCAGGTCGCCTTCCCCAGGTCGCCTTCCCCAGGTCGCCTTCCCCAGGTCGCCTTCCCCAGGTCGCCTTCCCCAGGTCGCCTTCCCCAGGTCGCCTTCCCCAGGTCGCCTTCCCCAGGTCGCCTTCCCCAGGTCGCCTTCCCCAGGTCGCCTTCCCCAGGTCGCCTTCCCCAGGTCGCCTTCCCCAGGTCGCCTTCCCCAGGTCGCCTTCCCCAGGTCGCCTTCCCCAGGTCGCCTTCCCCAGGTCGCCTTCCCCAGGTCGCCTTCCCCAGGTCGCCTTCCCCAGGTCGCCTTCCCCAGGTCGCCTTCCCCAGGTCGCCTTCCCCAGGTCGCCTTCCCCAGGTCGCCTTCCCCAGGTCGCCTTCCCCAGGTCGCCTTCCCCAGGTCGCCTTCCCCAGGTCGCCTTCCCCAGGTCGCCTTCCCCAGGTCGCCTTCCCCAGGTCGCCTTCCC
The DNA here is from genome assembly GCF_047663525.1 of Anas platyrhynchos. Lineage (NCBI taxonomy): Eukaryota > Metazoa > Chordata > Aves > Anseriformes > Anatidae > Anas > Anas platyrhynchos. The sequence goes on from NC_092590.1 coordinate 19,658,314, forward strand.
CAGGTCGCCTTCCCCAGGTCGCCTTCCCCAGGTCGCCTTCCCCAGGTCGCCTTCCCCAGGTCGCCTTCCCCAGGTCGCCTTCCCCAGGTCGCCTTCCCCAGGTCGCCTTCCCCAGGTCGCCTTCCCCAGGTCGCCTTCCCCAGGTCGCCTTCCCCAGGTCGCCTTCCCCAGGTCGCCTTCCCCAGGTCGCCTTCCCCAGGTCGCCTTCCCCAGGTCGCCTTCCCCAGGTCGCCTTCCCCAGGTCGCCTTCCCCAGGTCGCCTTCCCCAGGTCGCCTTCCCCAGGTCGCCTTCCCCAGGTCGCCTTCCCCAGGTCGCCTTCCCCAGGTCGCCTTCCCCAGGTCGCCTTCCCCAGGTCGCCTTCCCCAGGTCGCCTTCCCCAGGTCGCCTTCCCCAGGTCGCCTTCCCCAGGTCGCCTTCCCCAGGTCGCCTTCCCCAGGTCGCCTTCCCCAGGTCGCCTTCCCCAGGTCGCCTTCCCCAGGTCGCCTTCCCCAGGTCGCCTTCCCCAGGTCGCCTTCCCCAGGTCGCCTTCCCCAGGTCGCCTTCCCCAGGTCGCCTTCCCCAGGTCGCCTTCCCCAGGTCGCCTTCCCCAGGTCGCCTTCCCCAGGTCGCCTTCCCCAGGTCGCCTTCCCCAGGTCGCCTTCCCCAGGTCGCCTTCCCCAGGTCGCCTTCCCCAGGTCGCCTTCCCCAGGTCGCCTTCCCCAGGTCGCCTTCCCCAGGTCGCCTTCCCCAGGTCGCCTTCCCCAGGTCGCCTTCCCCAGGTCGCCTTCCCCAGGTCGCCTTCCCCAGGTCGCCTTCCCCAGGTCGCCTTCCCCAGGTCGCCTTCCCCAGGTCGCCTTCCCCAGGTCGCCTTCCCCAGGTCGCCTTCCCCAGGTCGCCTTCCCCAGGTCGCCTTCCCCAGGTCGCCTTCCCCAGGTCGCCTTCCCCAGGTCGCCTTCCCCAGGTCGCCTTCCCCAGGTCGCCTTCCCCAGGTCGCCTTCCCCAGGTCGCCTTCCCCAGGTCGCCTTCCCCAGGTCGCCTTCCCCAGGTCGCCTTCCCCAGGTCGCCTTCCCCAGGTCGCCTTCCCCAGGTCGCCTTCCCCAGGTCGCCTTCCCCAGGTCGCCTTCCCCAGGTCGCCTTCCCCAGGTCGCCTTCCCCAGGTCGCCTTCCCCAGGTCGCCTTCCCCAGGTCGCCTTCCCCAGGTCGCCTTCCCCAGGTCGCCTTCCCCAGGTCGCCTTCCCCAGGTCGCCTTCCCCAGGTCGCCTTCCCCAGGTCGCCTTCCCCAGGTCGCCTTCCCCAGGTCGCCTTCCCCAGGTCGCCTTCCCCAGGTCGCCTTCCCCAGGTCGCCTTCCCCAGGTCGCCTTCCCCAGGTCGCCTTCCCCAGGTCGCCTTCCCCAGGTCGCCTTCCCCAGGTCGCCTTCCCCAGGTCGCCTTCCCCAGGTCGCCTTCCCCAGGTCGCCTTCCCCAGGTCGCCTTCCCCAGGTCGCCTTCCCCAGGTCGCCTTCCCCAGGTCGCCTTCCCCAGGTCGCCTTCCCCAGGTCGCCTTCCCCAGGTCGCCTTCCCCAGGTCGCCTTCCCCAGGTCGCCTTCCCCAGGTCGCCTTCCCCAGGTCGCCTTCCCCAGGTCGCCTTCCCCAGGTCGCCTTCCCCAGGTCGCCTTCCCCAGGTCGCCTTCCCCAGGTCGCCTTCCCCAGGTCGCCTTCCCCAGGTCGCCTTCCCCAGGTCGCCTTCCCCAGGTCGCCTTCCCCAGGTCGCCTTCCCCAGGTCGCCTTCCCCAGGTCGCCTTCCCCAGGTCGCCTTCCCCAGGTCGCCTTCCCCAGGTCGCCTTCCCCAGGTCGCCTTCCCCAGGTCGCCTTCCCCAGGTCGCCTTCCCCAGGTCGCCTTCCCCAGGTCGCCTTCCCCAGGTCGCCTTCCCCAGGTCGCCTTCCCCAGGTCGCCTTCCCCAGGTCGCCTTCCCCAGGTCGCCTTCCCCAGGTCGCCTTCCCCAGGTCGCCTTCCCCAGGTCGCCTTCCCCAGGTCGCCTTCCCCAGGTCGCCTTCCCCAGGTCGCCTTCCCCAGGTCGCCTTCCCCAGGTCGCCTTCCCCAGGTCGCCTTCCCCAGGTCGCCTTCCCCAGGTCGCCTTCCCCAGGTCGCCTTCCCCAGGTCGCCTTCCCCAGGTCGCCTTCCCCAGGTCGCCTTCCCCAGGTCGCCTTCCCCAGGTCGCCTTCCCCAGGTCGCCTTCCCCAGGTCGCCTTCCCCAGGTCGCCTTCCCCAGGTCGCCTTCCCCAGGTCGCCTTCCCCAGGTCGCCTTCCCCAGGTCGCCTTCCCCAGGTCGCCTTCCCCAGGTCGCCTTCCCCAGGTCGCCTTCCCCAGGTCGCCTTCCCCAGGTCGCCTTCCCCAGGTCGCCTTCCCCAGGTCGCCTTCCCCAGGTCGCCTTCCCCAGGTCGCCTTCCCCAGGTCGCCTTCCCCAGGTCGCCTTCCCCAGGTCGCCTTCCCCAGGTCGCCTTCCCCAGGTCGCCTTCCCCAGGTCGCCTTCCCCAGGTCGCCTTCCCCAGGTCGCCTTCCCCAGGTCGCCTTCCCCAGGTCGCCTTCCCCAGGTCGCCTTCCCCAGGTCGCCTTCCCCAGGTCGCCTTCCCCAGGTCGCCTTCCCCAGGTCGCCTTCCCCAGGTCGCCTTCCCCAGGTCGCCTTCCCCAGGTCGCCTTCCCCAGGTCGCCTTCCCCAGGTCGCCTTCCCCAGGTCGCCTTCCCCAGGTCGCCTTCCCCAGGTCGCCTTCCCCAGGTCGCCTTCCCCAGGTCGCCTTCCCCAGGTCGCCTTCCCCAGGTCGCCTTCCCCAGGTCGCCTTCCCCAGGTCGCCTTCCCCAGGTCGCCTTCCCCAGGTCGCCTTCCCCAGGTCGCCTTCCCCAGGTCGCCTTCCCCAGGTCGCCTTCCCCAGGTCGCCTTCCCCAGGTCGCCTTCCCCAGGTCGCCTTCCCCAGGTCGCCTTCCCCAGGTCGCCTTCCCCAGGTCGCCTTCCCCAGGTCGCCTTCCCCAGGTCGCCTTCCCCAGGTCGCCTTCCCCAGGTCGCCTTCCCCAGGTCGCCTTCCCCAGGTCGCCTTCCCCAGGTCGCCTTCCCCAGGTCGCCTTCCCCAGGTCGCCTTCCCCAGGTCGCCTTCCCCAGGTCGCCTTCCCCAGGTCGCCTTCCCCAGGTCGCCTTCCCCAGGTCGCCTTCCCCAGGTCGCCTTCCCCAGGTCGCCTTCCCCAGGTCGCCTTCCCCAGGTCGCCTTCCCCAGGTCGCCTTCCCCAGGTCGCCTTCCCCAGGTCGCCTTCCCCAGGTCGCCTTCCCCAGGTCGCCTTCCCCAGGTCGCCTTCCCCAGGTCGCCTTCCCCAGGTCGCCTTCCCCAGGTCGCCTTCCCCAGGTCGCCTTCCCCAGGTCGCCTTCCCCAGGTCGCCTTCCCCAGGTCGCCTTCCCCAGGTCGCCTTCCCCAGGTCGCCTTCCCCAGGTCGCCTTCCCCAGGTCGCCTTCCCCAGGTCGCCTTCCCCAGGTCGCCTTCCCCAGGTCGCCTTCCCCAGGTCGCCTTCCCCAGGTCGCCTTCCCCAGGTCGCCTTCCCCAGGTCGCCTTCCCCAGGTCGCCTTCCCCAGGTCGCCTTCCCCAGGTCGCCTTCCCCAGGTCGCCTTCCCCAGGTCGCCTTCCCCAGGTCGCCTTCCCCAGGTCGCCTTCCCCAGGTCGCCTTCCCCAGGTCGCCTTCCCCAGGTCGCCTTCCCCAGGTCGCCTTCCCCAGGTCGCCTTCCCCAGGTCGCCTTCCCCAGGTCGCCTTCCCCAGGTCGCCTTCCCCAGGTCGCCTTCCCCAGGTCGCCTTCCCCAGGTCGCCTTCCCCAGGTCGCCTTCCCCAGGTCGCCTTCCCCAGGTCGCCTTCCCCAGGTCGCCTTCCCCAGGTCGCCTTCCCCAGGTCGCCTTCCCCAGGTCGCCTTCCCCAGGTCGCCTTCCCCAGGTCGCCTTCCCCAGGTCGCCTTCCCCAGGTCGCCTTCCCCAGGTCGCCTTCCCCAGGTCGCCTTCCCCAGGTCGCCTTCCCCAGGTCGCCTTCCCCAGGTCGCCTTCCCCAGGTCGCCTTCCCCAGGTCGCCTTCCCCAGGTCGCCTTCCCCAGGTCGCCTTCCCCAGGTCGCCTTCCCCAGGTCGCCTTCCCCAGGTCGCCTTCCCCAGGTCGCCTTCCCCAGGTCGCCTTCCCCAGGTCGCCTTCCCCAGGTCGCCTTCCCCAGGTCGCCTTCCCCAGGTCGCCTTCCCCAGGTCGCCTTCCCCAGGTCGCCTTCCCCAGGTCGCCTTCCCCAGGTCGCCTTCCCCAGGTCGCCTTCCCCAGGTCGCCTTCCCCAGGTCGCCTTCCCCAGGTCGCCTTCCCCAGGTCGCCTTCCCCAGGTCGCCTTCCCCAGGTCGCCTTCCCCAGGTCGCCTTCCCCAGGTCGCCTTCCCCAGGTCGCCTTCCCCAGGTCGCCTTCCCCAGGTCGCCTTCCCCAGGTCGCCTTCCCCAGGTCGCCTTCCCCAGGTCGCCTTCCCCAGGTCGCCTTCCCCAGGTCGCCTTCCCCAGGTCGCCTTCCCCAGGTCGCCTTCCCCAGGTCGCCTTCCCCAGGTCGCCTTCCCCAGGTCGCCTTCCCCAGGTCGCCTTCCCCAGGTCGCCTTCCCCAGGTCGCCTTCCCCAGGTCGCCTTCCCCAGGTCGCCTTCCCCAGGTCGCCTTCCCCAGGTCGCCTTCCCCAGGTCGCCTTCCCCAGGTCGCCTTCCCCAGGTCGCCTTCCCCAGGTCGCCTTCCCCAGGTCGCCTTCCCCAGGTCGCCTTCCCCAGGTCGCCTTCCCCAGGTCGCCTTCCCCAGGTCGCCTTCCCCAGGTCGCCTTCCCCAGGTCGCCTTCCCCAGGTCGCCTTCCCCAGGTCGCCTTCCCCAGGTCGCCTTCCCCAGGTCGCCTTCCCCAGGTCGCCTTCCCCAGGTCGCCTTCCCCAGGTCGCCTTCCCCAGGTCGCCTTCCCCAGGTCGCCTTCCCCAGGTCGCCTTCCCCAGGTCGCCTTCCCCAGGTCGCCTTCCCCAGGTCGCCTTCCCCAGGTCGCCTTCCCCAGGTCGCCTTCCCCAGGTCGCCTTCCCCAGGTCGCCTTCCCCAGGTCGCCTTCCCCAGGTCGCCTTCCCCAGGTCGCCTTCCCCAGGTCGCCTTCCCCAGGTCGCCTTCCCCAGGTCGCCTTCCCCAGGTCGCCTTCCCCAGGTCGCCTTCCCCAGGTCGCCTTCCCCAGGTCGCCTTCCCCAGGTCGCCTTCCCCAGGTCGCCTTCCCCAGGTCGCCTTCCCCAGGTCGCCTTCCCCAGGTCGCCTTCCCCAGGTCGCCTTCCCCAGGTCGCCTTCCCCAGGTCGCCTTCCCCAGGTCGCCTTCCCCAGGTCGCCGAAAAAAAAAATCACCAATGCTCCACCCTTTTTTGCCCTGATGTTTTATCTGTGGTGTTTTGCACAGGGGTTTTGTGTTCTCGTAGGAATACTCTGAGGTAGTTTTTTGTCAATGCGATGCAGTTTGGGAAGTTGTCTTGCCCTCTTTTGTGTATGCAACCTCCTCCCTTCATCTGTCGTGACTAGACAGATGAAAATCTATTACATCAATTTTGCCTTTAAGGTCATTTTCTTTGATTTCTTTGATTGCTCTATCTATCTATTTATTTATTTATTTTAACAGGCTCTGTACTAATTTTCCTGACAGAATGACTAACAGAAATACAATTCTTGTGCACCTTTTGTAGTTAATTCATTAGGTCAACTCTAACCACTAAGCCCCTTGTCAGGTTATTTCTATTAGTGATACGGAGCAATTGACTTTAAAAGACTGAAGCCAGGTAGAGGAGCCTATTCCACAAGGTCTCTTGGCTCCAGCCTTGTGAAGTGAAATCTGCCAGGTGTGGGTAATTTGACCTTTACTATATAGGAAACATGAGGACTTATGGGAGGAGTTGCCTTCCCAGGGGGAGTTTGAGTCTCAGGTTACCTAGGGTGCTTTTTCTCCTGTCCTGGTGAAATGAACTCAGTGTTCCCCAGTAGGCTGCTTTTTCTTCGTTTTCTACCATCTCTGTGAAATAGTTTTAGAGACTATGAGCTAGTTACGTTGGTGGTGCCTTCTCAGGACAGGAAAATCCTGGTGGTGCTACTTCCCTGCAAAGTAGTTTGGCAGTGACTCAAGCTCAGAATCTGGCAGGTAAGTGTTCCTGGGTCTTACAGTTGCTTTGTGTTGGGGAGTTTGAGTACTTCCTTCACCTTGTCTGTTTTCAGTGAAGTTACTTACGTGGATTCTGAGCTTCCTTCCCAGCCCTTAAAATAAAACAATAAAAAATAACCTCAGAAGCTCAAGTACATGCAGGTAAGGCTGATTTTGAACATTGGTTACATGACTACATTGCTGTTGTGGTTTCCCCTGGCCAGCAGCTAACACCACAGCCATTCACTCGCCCTGCCCTCTCCTTCTCTGGGATTGGGGAGAGAAATAGTAAAAAGAAGCCTGTGGGTCGAGGCAGAGACAATTTAATAAGTGATGCACAATGCAATTGCCAACCACCTATTAGTCTGGAATCAGAATTGTCATAGTCCAAAAGCTTTAAATTGGTTAAATCCCTGAAAGTTAATTAGTGTAAACTCACGTTGCATCACTGAACTTGAAGCAGTAGGATAGACTTGCACCATTGCAGAGCCTCAGTCACGGATTAAATTGCCATTGCCTTTAACTCTGCACTTATACAAGAATGAAAGAGAAAAGCACACCTTTCTACTTTGTCAGCTAATGGCAGACCTACAGAAAAAAGAAGTTGTTATTTAAAAAGTTATGATGTTTTAAGGCATTTCACCAAATCTGTAATATTTGGTAGTAAGCAGACAACAAATGAAAGGGAAGAGGAAACAGTAGAAAGTACATGTACTTGCATGGCCTTAATTTACGTGACAATTGACAACAATGACAATCTACAATGATTTACAAGTCCCTTCCACCATTCACCCTTGGGACTCTGGGGACCAGAAATTCTCCCCCTCTCCCTGCCACACATAACTCTCCTACCTCTCAACACATCTGTGCATGACACGCTTTCGAATTTCTTTAACCTTTGACAAAACCTCAAGTGCATTCTGGAGACATACCAAGAAGAATGTGCTCGTCTGAACATCCCAATAGTCGAAGCTCTGGAAGGCTACCATAACTCACCTGAAGGAGAAGAAAGGGAGAATGAACAAGGGGGAAAACACATCTTCCCCTGACCCTACCTCAGAAACTATTAACAATGACGCCTTTCACACTTTTTCTTCAGGGAGCCTGTCTATGAAGGGAACAGGACTGGCTCCCCCAGGTCGTCTGGCTCCCCCCTGGTAGAGTCCATCTCCTTGTCTACATACAGAAAGGTAATAATTACCTTTATATATATATATATATTTATAATTTATATATTTATAATATTATATAAATATATTTATATATATAATTACCTTTATATATATACCTATGTATATTTGTATATATATCACTATATATATAGTAAAAATTGCTATTATTTATAGTAATCTTCACAACATGATCATTTGTACATAAAACCAAGTAAAATGCTATTAAAAACAGTATAGAAAAAAGATGTTCAGTAGGTGCTTACATCTCTATTGTCATGAAATTAAGCAAACTGAGGTCCTTTATATATTTTTTTTTTTCCCTATTAAGAGTAGATCAAAACATGGAAACTGTATATGTAGTTGACACAACAGTGAAGACAAAAGATTGGTGTACTACTTCAAGCTCATGTTGCATAACATTTTTTTACAGTAAGTTACTAACAAAAGACACTTCAAACTTCAACTATCCATAAGTATTGTTAACAAATATTTACATACACATTGCCTGAACAGCACTGACTTACCCTTTTGAAAAAATAGTGTATTTAAGCTATATATGACACAGCATTGCACCACATACTATCTCTTTGGAATCAACAATATTGAATAGGGAATAAACCTGCACAGGTTGGCATGCTGCATGTATTTCATAGGCAGTCTTAAATTAAGATAATCTCAAGCCATCTACTGTGCATCTAAGACAACAGACTTTGTTATTTCACATTTACACACATTTGTTGTAGTTGTTTATCTCCCACTGGAGTCCTATCTTCCTGCTATGCATTATCACCCTAACATAGTTCTTTTTTTTTATTTTTTATTTTTTTTAATTTTTTCAGCTATCTTCTGTGAGATGAGTCTGCAAAACATTCAGATAAGCATGTCCTTTTTTTTTCTTCTCTATAAACACCAATACTTACAGAACAGTTTTTTGTTGTTGTTGTTTTTTATTTCTTATTACAAAAAACTGTTCTGTGGACTTCTCAGGTTCAGAACAATTCTAGAGTTTAGACTATGTAGGCTGGATGATTTAAATCCCTTCATGATCTTATTCACAAGCAAAGGTGCATGATTTTCTGTGAAGGCTTTTCTGTTTTTTCTTGCTAGGCTAACATTTGCCTTCAAAAGTTTAGACATTGAAGAAAAGTCAAAATACAGTACTTGTTAGCATATAAAAAGCCTGGTGTATACTAAGCGTATATAGTGTATACACTATAGTATACACTATACTATATATAAGCATATAAAAAGCCTGGTGTATATGCACATGTGTTCTGAAGCTGCATAGGTATGAATAGACTAAGAAGTATCATTAAATGTTGTACATGCACAAGATGACATCCGAAACTAGCTCTGAATCTACAAAAGCTCCTTTTTTCCTGCACCGAGGAAGTAAACTTATTCCTCTCTTCAACAAGAAGTTAAAGATTACTTAGTTAATGAAAAAGCACTTAACTGCATAATTTCTCTTTCAGATTACCATTATTAATAGAGGATGGACTTAAGTTCTGCAAGGTGGGGAAAAATTGTAGCAGTGTTCTGATAACCCAGCATATGACATACAACGATACAAAAAACAAAAACAAAAAAACCCACTCCTTCATATATAGAATAGTGATCTAGCTTTATGACAACAAAAACTTTGCCAAATCAAAGTCAGATCAACACCCTTTTCTGTATAATTCATGTTCACTGCTGTAGAGGTAAGCCAAGGACCTTCCTGAGCAGGAAGGGACTATGCCGTGGGCATAGGATGCTCCCAGTGAAGATCTGAATTAAATGATTTGTTGACCAGACTAAACAGAAATGGAGGTATGAAAGTGAAGAGAACCTGTTCCCCATGCAGAGAAAGGACAGTAAACTCGATTTATTTTTATTAATTGTAATATCTCAGGAGTACAGTTCTGCCTGAATAAAATAATTGGAAACTCTTTTCACTATATGTATCCAAGTACCTTATTCCCTCACATATATTATAGCCTTCAGAATAAACAGAACAAGGCTACTTACCTACTTCACAGGTAAAATTTAGAAGCCAGAGATTTTTTTTTTACCATAATTTCATAACCAGGCAACAGTATTTGACTTCAGTTGTCATGGGCCTACCAGATGTTATATGCTCCCTTCTTTTGTATGAGCTGTGGCAGACATAAAAACATATAACATCATTAAAGGAAAGCAGGCAGTATCACATGTTTGGTTCAAATCATATTTACTGTTTGACATCAGTCCAATGTGAAAGTAACACCTGCTCTAAACAGTGCTTAAGGACATGTAAGAATGTTGCTTATGTATAAACTAGAGGCAAAAAGCTGTCATGCAGTAAGAATTTAGTTATATAGAAACACCTCAAAAAGGTATGTATTTGCATACATAGCAAATGTATTGCTGTCCAAAACTGTAAGCCTTAGTCCAGAGCTACTGGCTTCTATGGAGCTGAGTGGAAAAGGGTGGAGGACAGAAGAATGTTACCGGGAACCTGATAACCTCAGCAGACAACACTCACTTGTTTCGAAGGCCAAGAACTTCTGGTTACTTGTTTCTTGTTTGCACCCACCATCAGTCTGAGTACTGGTTTATCAGGCAGTGCTATCCACCCTCTGTGTTGACAGATGAACAGCTGAGAAGGAGGAAAAGCTGGAGAAGGGCCAGGGGCTGTGCCCTGATAGAGTACAGCTGGCAAGATAGAATCAAAACAGGTAAATTAATGAGCCTGCAGAGACAGTCATGGAGTATCCCTATTAAAGAGACCACCTCAGTTTGAAGGTGGGGGGCAAAGAAACCTCAGCCAGTATTCTACAGGTATTGCCTAGTGAATGCTTCACCACAGAAACCCTCAATGCATCTGCAAGCATTATAAAAAAAAATAAAAATAAAAATACTCTATTGGTATTTGGCCAATGTTGAATAGTTGAAGGTATAACATTTTTCCTTTATTTCTACGAAGGTATACACTCTCAGCATCAGAATTCATTTATGGGAGGATGGACACTAAGATTGTCATATAGAAAATATGTAGAAGGTAGAACGGTGTGGGAAAAGTCAACAATCAAATATTACCTCTGCTGCACATCCATATGTGGATGCATATCCTTTTGTACCCATGTAAATAAAATTGATCTGAAATAAACCTCTTAATGAGATCTGTAAGATTCTCTATACCATTAAGTAGTTTCAGAATTGTACAGCACTCAAGCTAATAACACATTACAACAAGGAAATAATTTTCCACAAAATGCTGTATGCTATATAAGCTAATGGTATGTACATACATGTATGAGACACAGAAATTATCATGTTCTGAACACCCAAGAAAATCTGTTCACAGTGATCCTGTTCTTTGTAGTGATAATAGAAGATAGACTGAATTTAAGATATTTTCAGAATACAACATTATTCTGTATGAACCAATTCTGACCATGTTCCTTCTAGATGCTGAAAGGAAAGAAAGAATCCCAGAGAGAGATAAAGCAGACATTGCTAACTATAACAGAATATGAAATATGCAGTAAATAAGAGCAATGCTATTGTTAAGGAGTCTTTCAACTGCCTATTTATGTAAGCATGGATAAAGACTTGACATTTCCCTTGACAATATCAAAGACATAGAGACATAGATATTAAGCTTTGTACAAAAGTTCAAATTCTTTTAAGTCCCTCCTGACTTCCTTACAAGACTTTATAAAGTAACTACATTCAGCAATTACAGGTACAATGACGAAAGGCATAAACTGAAGATACTCATATACATTTTCATTCTGTTTTATCTATGAACACGTTCAATTGAAAGAATGGAAGGGAAATATTGAAAAAACTCTAAATAAAACTCAGATTTTGCTGCTTCAGTTTATAATCTCTGGAGATTTCCCAGTTTAAAGGAACTTTTAGGACATCAGAGGACATACAGTCTTCCCTCTGAGGTTCCTTATTTACCTTATCCCTTAATTAAGAGGATCATAAATAACCTCTCACTTAAATATATTTTTATAAACTGTGATCAAAATTTAATCATACAAAATAAATACTAATTTTGGTTGGATTTCATCCCAATCTATTAAAATCTCCCCTTAGGGTTAAAATTAAAACATTTCCTTGCCAAAGGTTTTCAACAATGCTTGTCTAAAACATGCTTTTCCATATTTGATCTTTTTGAAGAGAAGTCCTGTATCAGCAACATTTTACCTTTTCAAAGAAGTTGAGAGCCTGGAAGCAAGAGAAGAAAAGATACTCACAGGTGCTATCTGCATTTGTGCTACACTTACAAGACAGTTCCTCTAAAACTAGATAAAAATTGCAAGTGATGCACACTTAAAACGAGTGACTCATTTTACCTGTATTTTCATTTTATCTTTGCAGTAGTAAAACACAGCAAAAACATCAATGTAAAAGCACCCAAACTTTTATAAGAAGCCTACTCCAGGCCGCTCCAGTTGCTTTTTGAAACACATTTTCTTTCTTTTTCTCCACAGTGTGGCCACCTTTCTATGCTTGTCTAACAAATGCCCAAAAGATAGCTGCAAGTGACTGTACAGCAAAATTTGTTTAAATTAGAAAGAAAGGGCTCAAGCATCCATTTTAATCCAAGTAAAAAAATGGATCTAATGAAGATGTGAATACTATTATATTCTTAATGAAAAATGATTTCAAAAGGTAGCAGGCAAATTCAAAATATATGAACTTATTATTCAATGTAAGAAACTAATGAAGATTCACCTGTTTTGAGCTGTCTGTTGAACCCTGGAGAAAAAGTAGGGAAACAAGTGTCTAAGGATAGTTGAAGCTATTTCTATGTCACCTTTAATTTTTAAGCAGTTGATGAAACACTGAATTAATTGGAGTTGCTGAACCAACCTTAACCTATTTTTTTTCCTCCAAAGTTTTAACAACTTTAGTTTGCAAAAGATCAGTGCTAACAAAAAGATAATGGTTTCCTATCTGAATATTTTTTTCATTAAACCAAAGGAACCAGAAATATTATTGTAGACTTCTAAAGGTCTAATGTTCCTGAAGTGAGGAACTGTCATTCTCTGCTAAGTTCACTACACAGTGGTAAACTATCTAATTTGAAAAAGCCTAGTGAAGCAATACTCACACACAGAAATCTTCTTCCTTGAGGAAAACTTATGTTCCCTGAATGCTTTTCAGTTTTGCAGTTATTTTGTTCTATTTTTGCTTCTAGTTGCTCTGAGCTCTGTACAAAATTCTGTTTAAAATGCCTCTTTGTTAGCTGTTTGTCAGGAATAAAGAACTATTCAGCTGTACTAGGATTAGCCCTCAGGATTGTCTCTGAAGAGGGCATCTACAATCTAGAAAACCTACAGAAAAAGGACTGGATACACTGTGGGGACCAGAATGCATGTACATATATATTAACACAAAAATCACAGACACTGATCTGAACACGCCCAAAAAGGAAAGGTTGAATTTTTGTTGGAATCACTGGTCCCAAATCATTCTGCCACATACGTGCCAAAGCTGTCTTTGTCTTTCATTTCATTCACCCACAATGTCTCAATTTCCAGTCTCCTGATAATTTCACATAACTGTATGAAGTGCAACATCTTACATTCTGTGTCATCACACTTCACATTACATACCTCATGTTAGCAACAAGAAGGTAAGTCTGGAGTTAAGTAACTGGAGATGCTCAGATGGCTTTATATCTGTGAATCTTCCATATTTCTGCCTCAAAACTGGAACATTCTTCCAAATGCTGACTAGAAGTATAGTGCCATTTTCCTACAGGGAAAATAAACACTAAAACTGTTAATAAGTAGGCAAATACTCACAAATAGGACGTTTAATGGCAAAGTATGCTGAAATGTTATAACTTGATGACAGAAAATTCATACATATGGGTTTGTTGAGGAGCAATTTCAAAGCATCACTTATGTGTCTGAGGAATCTTTTAATACTACTTTTTACAGGACTTAGAAATATCTGCTGTATCGCATATTTTTATCAGTAACTATGAGAACAACGATTTTTCAATTTTCTAACACTTCATACAGTATCACTGAGCTGAAGGAGAACAAAAGTTATCTACTCTAACTTTTTTTGAATTGTTTTAAAACACCACCAGTTAAGGAGACTCAATAACCTGCTCATGTCATGAGTTTAAAAAGTTTCCATAATTTCAAAAACTATTTTTTCCCTTAGAATTCAAACTCTATTTTTTTCCTATTCCTCCATTAAGCATATGAAGAACAGACTCACTCTCTCTCCACTCCATAGCATAAAGAAAAACTGCTACCACCTTCCTCCTTGGTTTTATTTATTTTGGTTCCCTAAACCTTCCTCCCCCACTCCACCCTCTAGCTTTTCTTGGTTTTGTAAGCTAAAGTCTCTTCTATGTATGTGCTATTTTGTAGATAACCTCCCATTTTTGTTACTCTTTTGTTGACTCATTCCAAATGCGTACCATTCTTTAAATGCTTCATCCCAAACTGAATACAGAATTAAAACAGGCTTTGTCAGTACTGAGCATATGTATGAAAATGGCCCGAGCAATAAATAAGAGGTAAATTAAAGGAAAATGCTAAAAAGTAATGACCATTTTTTAGATTAAAATGTTTAATTAATCACTTAGTTTGATTCATATGCATCCTCAACAATTACTGTTTATAAACACTCAACACTGTTAATTGATTCTGAACATAAATGAAGAAACTACCTCATGAGTAGATTTAATACCGTCTTTATATCAACTGAAAAAGATTTGCAGGAAATAATCTCCTCTATAATTTTAAGAATATCTCCCAGAAATGTGTAAAGTGCAAAAAATTACCCATCCCAATAAAAAAAAAAAAAAATAATCTCAGCCTACATAAGAGATTAAAAAGTAATTTGAAGGATTATACATATGCTGTAAAGATTTACTATGGGACGTGAATGGTCTGGTGGGTAAAAGCATTTGTTTGGAATTCTGATTATCTGAAAAATAAACTTACCATTAAGTTTCAAGGGGTTTGGCACATTCCCCTGTTGTGCAGCAGAAAAGCTGTTTGGGAAACTTGAAAAACAGAAAATTATTTCCTTTGAAGAAATATGGCTGTTATCGATTGTGTTAGTGCTGTACCTTTTTCATTAATTTCTATCTTGGTTCTGGAAGCTGAAGAGAAAATACCTGGAAAAAACAAACAAACAAAAAACAATTAAAAGGAAATACAAAAATAGTTTCAAACCAAATGACATCATCTACTATGTATTGCACATCATAAAAAAAATCACATTATAAAAATAGCTGGTGGCCATATGCTGATTTCTTTCTCCCTGAAAACAATTTTTCAAAACATTGTCAATTGAAATTTCAGGTGAGGAAATAACTAAGAAAAATATCAAAAGTATAAACATGCCTTTCTGCTCTACTTAGCAGATATAGGTATACATGTCCATGTACAACAGATGGCTCTTCGATTTAAATCGTATGCTATGTGATTTACCACATCTGAAGACCTGACTGTTTGTGTACCTCCATGTTTGTCTATTATCTATATACAGGTAGATATTATTTGTATCCAGATATTTAGGAACTCAAAGTTACAGCAGCTTCCTTTATGTTTACTATAAGGACAGAACTATCTATGAAAACATGTAATTAGAGGTATTAGAGACAAAGTAACATTAAGCTAAAAGCTATAAATGACAAGTGCATTTTCTTCAAATACTTTCAGATTTATCACTTATATCTACCAAGTGTGCACTTTTTTATAATCAACTTTTTACTTAGCCATCATATATACAGAGCAATAACAAATACTATCACTTAAAAAAACTACATCACAAAAGAGCAAAACAAGTAAAATAGTAAAATTATCCTTTGTATCATCTTCGCTACCAGTTAAAAAATAAATAAATTTGTGTTTGTTTGGTCAGATCACATAGTCCTGCCACAAGCACAATCTGAAAAAAAGAAAAAAACCTGACACCTGCATTGTGGTGCTTTCCCCCATTTGCAACCAGAATTGATGGTTAGAACTAAAACACAGCTTTCAGTGTTCCCCAGTGCTATTTGTACAACAATTGAAATACAAAAAGTACAGAACTTAATGAACTGCCTTGGCAAAGCAATTTCAATTTTAGCAGATCAACAGAAAACAGAAGTCATTGGATTGATTCCTTATGACATGCAAGAGAATAAAACCAGAAATGCATCCTTGAAACCTAAAGGTGGCATGCCCAGACAGCTCACACACCAAGCAGACACCAAGTTCATTAAAGCCAAGTTCTTCAGCCAAGCCCTTGGCAACCATCAGCTTGGGCATCAAGCCCTCCAGCTGGGTGGCCACCAGCCAGGCTACCTGGCTTCCAGGGTAGCCCCAGGGGCCGAGGAAGGTTCCATGAACGCATTCAACAAATGGAATGCATCACCTACCCCCAGCAGGCAGTTCCTTGAGCCCAGCAGCTGAGAAAACACCCAAACCTTCTTCATGCAAATGAGGGACAGAGCCAGCAGCAGTGCTGGCTGCATAGGGAAAATGAGCAACTTATTATTCCCCTCCAGAAAAGAGATCTGAAAAGAAAGCAGCTCAGCCTGCGGTCCATCAGGTGGGCTGCATGGGGAGCAGGTTTTTTCAGTGATCCAAATAACTGTTTATTCAACCAGCTGGGAAGCAAGGCAGCCTAGAAACACTCAGTCAGGCTGGTGGAACTGCCAGGATCTGCTTCAGAAGGGAGATGAGTAGGAACATCAGTATTCAGCAGAGGGAAATCTCTCTTTTACAAAACCATTTGGCAAGTTCAAAAAAAGAAGGTCCCTGACCTACAAATATTGGAACTCTGAACAGCTAAAAACATCCACAAAGTGTAGATAGACCAAGGCAAGGGATGTGAGACTATTTGGAAGGAACAAGATTAAAACCTTACATAAACCATAAAGCCCTACTGGGAAATACCCTGCCAGCAAACTTCCCCCCGGCAGAACTGTGCCAAGCAGTCTGCATTTGCATAGATCTGCCTCTGCCTAGACAGCACTCCTGACAATTTCAGTG
This sequence comes from Anas platyrhynchos, assembly GCF_047663525.1. NCBI lineage: Eukaryota > Metazoa > Chordata > Aves > Anseriformes > Anatidae > Anas > Anas platyrhynchos. The sequence goes on from NC_092590.1 coordinate 19,674,615, forward strand.
CAAGAAGAGGTACCATGGCACAATGAAGGCTCTATGGTCTATCTGCATCAGTGTGAGGCAGTGGTGGTATCTCTGTACAAGCTAACTCTTCTGTGGACACCAGAGTTGCTGCCAGCTGGGTCCTGTTCACCACCCAGAAAGGTTTGTTTCCCTATATAAGTCTTAGGATTTACGTTGGGTAGCTCCTTTTGGTACTTTACCTTGTGACTTACGACCTCTGCAGTCCAGATGCTGCACGGTGGAGGTTTCCGCGAGAGACTATGGATCACTAAGGTATGTTGCAACATCTCTTTGGCAGAAGAAATGGGGTGTCATAATCCCACAGTCCTTTTCCTCCACTCAGGTGTCTTTTTTTTTTTTTCTTCCTTTCCATATCCCATGTTTCAAGCTTGAATTCAAAACCCTGGACTCCGAACAAACAGTTTCAGCACTCCTGAGCCTGCTCAAAAGAGACAAAATATTTCGTACTTGAAAGCCCACACTCACAGCAAGACAAATAGCAGGGGACAGCAAGGAGCAGGATGACAGTAGGCAAAGATCAGCGGTCCCTGTAAATGATTTCTGAAAAACCCTTCACAGCAAACTGGCATCTTAATGCCTTGCTACGTGCACAGATCTGTGATGTCAATCTGTGACATGCAGGCATTTTCTGGGAGTTACGTTACAAATTCCCCTCAGGTCCTCAGCAGGTACACCCTGGGGTGTGAGCTGGTCAGACAGCAGAAAATTGGATGGTTGAACAGCATGTAGTGGAGGCTCATGATCTCAGCAGGGGAAATATTTCGGTGGTTGCTACTATGTGCAATGTATTGCAGAATGAAAGCTCTGCTGAAAGGGATGTGTTGTTGCCTCAATAAGATGGACAGGGTGGTTTTGAATATTCTGACATAAAACTAATGTAGGTAATACACCATTAAGGAAAGCTTTAAAAGTCCTGTGAAGCCATCTATAATGAATAACTCTGAGGAGATGCTACTGCTCTGGGGATTTGCACTGCCATCTTGTTATACGGTAAACATACTTGTCTTTTTCCAGTGCAGATTGTCAAGTGTAATTGACAATAGTGTGAAATTCTTTGATGAAAATATATAAGCACAAAGTACAAGCCATTTAAAACTGGACTGAGTTTTTCCAGCCAGAAGAATGGTTCTTTCTGTGGTGTTTCAATCCACATTTTCGTGGTCTGTTATTTCAAATAGAAAAAAACACACCCTAGTGTGCAGCCTTTCTGATTTCCAGTGCATTGATCAGCTATTCTAGTCTGACACCTGAAGATACATGCTCAAACTTGAAAATCAATTAATCTTGAGATTCTGTGCAATTCTAACATTTTTGTTTAATAATATTTAAATACACTTCTATAAATACATAAAATATTACTAGTTTCTTTCTTTCTTTCCCCCACTCTGGGATAGTAGAATCTGGACAGTAGACTTTGTGCATGCAACTGAAGATGCTACAAGGAGATGTACTTTAAATGTATGGCATCAAATCAGGCAGAGCTTTAAAATTGCAACATTCCCTTGTTTACTAATACATTGACTGCACAGGTCTGTCTAGTGTTGGCTTTTTTGTAGTTCATGAAGACAAGTATCTCTATTATTAGAGATTACTACTCATCTAAAAAAAAATAAAATAAATCTTCTGTTGATTCCCAAATGGTGATGAGAACCTAATTCCCCATGACATATGGCATAGAGTTAAGCCTAGTGAGAGACTTGAGGTCAACGCTAAGATTACAGTTTCTCTATTTCCTCTTCCAATAAACCTACTGTAATCTAGGATAGTCTGGCCAATCTCTGACCTTTCCTCATATTTGTAAATGTTTGATGCATGCTTTCAGAGACCCCTCTGACTGGATATCTTCTGGGAGGATATTTGATGGAAAACTAGAACTAACTTCCTGGACCATGCTACACCTTGACTAGCTTGCTTGAAGAGGTGAAACAGGATTTTTAAACTAGATCAGTTTCCAAATCCAGTGAGTCCTGAGCTCCTGTGTACAAAGCTTGACCGAAGTGGTCACATTGCTGCAGGAAAGGTTGCACATGGAGGTGCTATCAAAGGCAGAGGTACACAAAGACTGCAACAGTCTGTGTTGCTTGGAAAGGTGAAGTGCAGAAAACCATAAAATAATAAAAAAAAATCTCAGGAAAAAAAAAAGTCATTGCTCAGTGCAAAGTTTTTGTTGTGGGTGCAGAATGCTGATCATCCTGGAGAATTCCATCTGGAAAGATGTGTATGTCAAATGCTAAAGGTTGTATTGCATTACTGTGCCTTCCCTTTAAAAACAAAACAAAACAAAACAAACAAACAAAAAAACACTAACACACAAAAAAACCACAAGCTATTCAAATGACCTACTTGTCACATTCTGACAGCCCACATTGTGGCGCTCTCATCTCCAGAACAGCTGAACACAGCCCTCTTCATATTTCAACCAACCCCTTCTCATCAAAAAACCCTTTTCTCTTGTGTTTTTTTTTTTTTTTTTTTTTTTTTGGGTTCCTCTGCAAGTTTATTCCATGTTTGCACTCTTCACAAAGGCTGCTGAGCCAGAAGTATTTTACCTTTGCCAGTTTTTACTGAGCATTTCTAGCAATACTTATCTAAAACTATCCACCAGGGTGCTCTCTCACTGTTGCTGTGCTGTGAAAGGCAAACACAGGATAACTAAACATAATGATTTTCTTCTAAGTGTCTCTCTTGACTGAAGAGGGACCTTTTGAATGTCCGAGTTCTTCCAATAGTTTCAAGTGACCTTTTTTTGACTGGTTTTCTTCCCCAGGTTCAGGGAGATTGTCAGTTTAGCTAAAAAGCTTCCACAAAAGGAAAGTTACCTGTTATTATAGAAAAGCCTCTATTTTCCTTCATATTTGCCCTTACCACTTGGCATATCTCAAAGGAACAATTTCCCTATAAGCTAACAATTTCAATTAGGAGTTACACCTCTCTATTATTTATATAATTCCAGAAGCAGGGATGAGGCTTTAAACAAATTAAAAGATAATCTATTGTTTTTGAAAACATACATTCAAATTGGATGTTGATTTTTTTAAAAAGTAATCTAAGTAGGAAGGCTGGGCACAAAGACTGGAGGCTCACATAGGAAATGGATTAAGAGTGAAAAACAACTTAATAATACAAGTGCACCTGTAGCCTGACCTGCTTGTCTCAAAAGAATATCATGCTGGTGAGTGCATCTCCCTTAGACAAAAGGTTTAACTACCATGCTGTGGCAGACCTGAGCTGCTCTGAATCGAGTTTATGAATACTGCATATTGTCAAATACTTCAGGATGTTTACAGTGTGAATACATTCAGACACCTCAGCTGCCCAAGACAGGTGGGATGCAAAAAATCATATGTGAATATATTCATAGTTTTATATACAACTATTAAAGGACAAAGCCATTAGGTGATGAAAGCTTGGTCTCTTCATCATACGTATCTAGAATGGGGATAAACCATAGACCAGAACAATCACAGCCCTGAATCAGGTGCGACAGAACCTGGTGTGAGGGTATGAAGGTATGGTGGCACAGCTCTTCTGTCTGAAGGCTTCTCATCAAAGAATGATGCTGCCATCTGAATAATTTGGTATCTTGAAGTCGTGCAAATGATGGCTTCATAGAAAAAAAAACCAAACATTTTTCTATGTTTTACATAGAAAATTCAAAGTAATACCTTTAAGACCAGAATGGGGGAAAAGAGTAGTGAATCTGGACAGGATATGAAGATTATGAAGATTAGAACTGCTGATCAGTGAATATTCCTGGATGTAAAATTCAGATAACAAATGCCAAATTATAGCCATAACACTAGTACTGTTGTGTCAAGAATCTGGCACACATCTATCTCCCTGGAGCCTTCCAGGAAGGTCTCAGCCATCTTACATAAAAGCCTGAAATTTTCTATTGCATCTTTTGACAGAATAAACACCAACTTCTCACAGTTATGTTTCTTCTCTAAAGATTTCTCTATCAAATGAAGGATACAAGATTGGTGGGGAAAATAGAAAAATCTCACTAGACATCAGTTGTTTAAACAAAAAGGTGGAAGAATGACAACCTAATCATTACCTGAAGTAATCACAATGTGACAGCATATTTATTGAAAATGAAAATTGGTCAAAATGATGCTTTTGTCTAGCAGTCAAGGTTCAAAGAAAAAGGTAGTACTAAACCAATGCAGACCAGAAACAAGGTACATTTTTAGTGTAAATATTCATTACACACTGGTAAACTTTTCCTATGGACTGTGATGGCAACATTTGAAATCAGAATAGGACCTCTCCCCCTCCAAAAGAGACATAGCTTACTGAAACAGGAATCAACTTGGGCAAGATGTTCTGATATGCTTCCAGACAGAAAGTAGACAATGGCTATTTCTTCTAGCTATGTAAGTGATAAAAGTTAATTTATCTTCTTTGCCAACAAAAAATTACAAATATCAAGTTATCTTTCTGTAACATTTGGTAACAAGCATTTGGCAGCATGAATCAGGGATCATAAAACTCCCAAATACTTTCTAAAAGACTCTGAAGTACTGGGACAAAGAATGCCAACTGCCAAAAGAAAGATATAGACACTTCTAATTAGCATCCATAATATTTTATTTTTTTCCTTAAAAATTCAATTTTAGATTTAGGAAAGTAGTATTAGGCAATTAAAACCAGTGATACCTGAAAAGAAATTTGAGTGTGAATTTAAGTTACATGTGTTCCTTACACAGCATTTCAGAACAGCATCTAAGATTCCCTTTGAATTAGTAACGCAGAAGTTGGTTACTGGTTTCTGACTGTGACTCTCAACTTGGTGAATTCCCAAATACCACAATAGCAGGGATACTGTAAGACCTGAAATTGAAAGAAAAACAAAACAAAAATAGCTTTATTGGGAAGGAAAACTTTAGGAAACTATAGACCAGTGTAGGATGAGCAAGTTTATATCTGTATCTGTTAGAGCATGGAAAGACAAGGATCACAAGGGAAAACAAGACACTGGAAACAAGGTGGATCAAGAGCTTCAAAGGTGAAGGTCTCTAAAAAGGTTTTGGAGAAATTACGGAGGGTTAATGAAGCAAACAGAAAGGTGGTAAAGGAATAAAGTCATAAGGAAGTAGAACAATTTGGATAGACAGTGAAATTGATATGAATTAATAGGAGAGATCCCGCAGGGAGACAAAATGTAACAGGCATTTAAATACAAGAAAAACAGACAGCAGGGTGTTTTATTATTTTTTTTTATATAATGTACCATCTGTGAGTACATTCAAAGGTAGGCTGAAGTAAAGGTTTGATTTAGGAGTTTTCCCATATAATCTTCATGCTTACTACTGTACCTGTGCACCAGAGGACTCCACGCCCTTCAGGATGAGCAAGATGCAAAGACTTGTAACTTGATACAACTTCAACTTTATTAACTCTAGTCTTCTGAGAGTCCACACAGTGCAGGCCATGATTCTACAATTAATCACTCTCCAGTGGAGGAGGATTTATCAGTTCTCAGTAGCTTACTTCCAAAATCCTGCTGCTTTGTTATCTATTGTTACCTCTTTAGTGGCTGACACTAGAAGTTCTATCTCTGTCCCATATCTTTCATTTATTTTAAGGCAATACCTTAATCTTTCCTGGGGAATCAGGAAAAGAGACTGCATGGCATGAGATCTATCCTGGACACCTACCAGAGACAGCTGCAAACAATTACATTTTTCTTACCTACCACGGGTTCCAAAATCAATTTTCCCACAAATTACTCTGGTATCAAATATGATCATTCAATTATTTCTTCATTCAGACTGTTTTTGACTTTGTTAACTCAGACTGATTTGATCTTTTTCCTTCTGGTGCAGTATTCTAGAGAAAAATAAATGTCCTGGACCTACTTTATTTTTCATTCCACTCATTAAGTGAATAGAACTAAATAAACTCAAACACTATACAGTTGTTGAACAATAACAATCTCTGAAAGCTCCTTCCTGGATGCTAAAGAATCAGATAGCATGATAATGTCTCTCCTCTAGTCTAATTGCTTCCACCACCTCTACTCAAGCTATATCAACTACTTGCAAGCAAATAGAATCTACAGTACCTTGCCTGTACTTTTAAGTGCAGACTTGCATTTGGATAACACTTTCTTTTCTTTGTGGGCCCTGTCATTCACCTTGCTGAAGCTAGCTCAGTTGCCTCAGAGGCAGGATAGTGTCCAGGATAAAATGGTAACTTCTGTGCTTGGACCTGAAGATCAATTGCATTAGCTCCTCTTACTATCTTAAAGGCAAGGAGAAATCTAAGAGGTTAAAATATTTATACATTTGAATAAACATCACTTGTAGCTTTATATGAACAATTCAAGGAACATGTTTAACACTGACACTTATTTGAATTAGTATCATAGATATGTCTCATTCAATTCAAATTTGTGTGTACAGTATCCTGAATCACCAAGAGATGCTGAATTAGTTTTCTTCCTATGAGGAAAAAAGCCTCCTGCCACAATAGCGGCAGTAGAAGAGCTCACCATTCTTTGGCTGGGACTTCCTTTCTTTAAACCTATTCATTTGACCAAAGTTCCTTGGTTTCTGATACTCAGCACTATGTTGTCATATCCTTTACTGCCCAAGTTCTTTCTTTCAAAGCTTTGTAAAGGAAGAGACTGGGGGAACTGCCTAAGACTTGCTAACAAGCAATCAAGTGGTCTCATGTCAAGCATGCAGCAAATTCAAATAGCCTGCAAAAGCTACCACTGACACCAGAAACTAGAGTCTGTCTCACAGCCTACATGCCCACAGGTGGCTGTCAGCCTAACGCTATCACCAGTGTTCAGGGGAACGGTCATGCCCAAATGGATTCCTCATGCTCTCCTCAGACTGTGACTGATATCACAGGACATTGTTTCTTTTGTCTTATGTTAATCAGAATGTTATTGCACTCATAAAACATCATGCTGGAAACTCAAAGCATAACACACAACCTCTTAGTTTTGAGGAAGATACAGTTTGCAGACGGAAAATCTATGAGTATGCTATTTTCTTCTTTAATACTACTGGGAGAAGAGCTGAACTGGATGTGTAAATATATTAAAAAAAAAAAAAAAAGGCATTAGAAAAATAAAGAGGAAATACTGAAGTCAGTCACAACACTGATGCCCCCTCTTTGGTTTGTATACTTTTCTTACTCCATTCCTATTTTGAGATTGTCCATATTAGACTCAAAGTCCTTCTGCTCTTCAGTCAGATTACCAACAATAAGCACCAAACAAGATATATCTTAAATTAGTTCTTCCATTGGCTCTTCAGCTATCCTTTCCCTGTGTAGGAAACACGCTCCTGTATAGCATTTTCTTGTCTAACGTATGCAGTCTTTGCAGCCTTACTTGCCTTCTGACTCCTAGCACAAAGAGAAGCGTTTTATCTGACTTCACGGTCCATTACCTGGATTTCATTTTGTAGCAGTTTCCATGAATGAACTTCCTTCCTCATTAGGTTGCTAGAGTCAATATTTAAAAGCAATCTAAAAGAGGCTATATAAGATGGAGTTCTGGCATGAAGACGAGAAGAAAAAAAAAAAAAGCAAGTTTGAGTATCTAAATAAACTATTTATGGTAACTAATAAAAGTGAAACTTCAGCTCTGAAAGAAAAAATAGATGAAGAGAAAGGGTGGAGGAAAACAAGTCAGACCTATGTTAGTTAAATCATTCAAAGTCTTCTAATCATTCCTCCAGGAAGTGATGGGTGATTAACTTGACAGGAGAATCAGGAATATGAACCAAAACATGAGAATTATATGAATTTCACAGAAATATTCATTTTTACAAGTCACAAAGCTGTTGGCAATTATTTGTCATCCTGTTCCCAAGCCTCAGTCAGACTCATAATCAAAGCTTTGGATCCTAGTATCTTTTTTCATTAATCAGTCAATGCTTCAAGTAGTTTTATAGGGTCTTTCTTTCCTTGGGCACAGGATACTCTTCAAGTATAATAAAATTAGACTTGATACCTACTATATAGCTTTCTCACTTTTGATTTTCTGTTTTTCATTTTGTCTCTGAGTGCAGCCATACTAAAGACCTGGGAAATGAATTTCTCTCAAATGCGGTCATACTGGAGAGAACTTTGTGGGAATTGATACCCTAATACACTAAACTGCACAGGTAGCACCAGTGCAGTGGGATCACCCTTATGGATTGGAAGAGACTATTCTCTGTGTAAAGGCTTCTTGCAGAGGCTGCTGTTTCCACCCACTCTTGCATATTTTGCTATGTGGACACTAGTTTGTTAAGGTCATGGATTCATTTTCCATAGTCCAGTAAACAGCTATCTTAATGAATTTTTTTGGCTGATACTCCATTACTGCTGGCATAATAAACAGCTGACTAAAGTATTCCAATGTTCAGTGAACAATGATAAAAGTGTCTATTAAGGGTATGCCGCTATGCCAAATACGATCATATATAATCAGCTGCACCAGAAGAGCCTGTCGACACATTGGAGAATATCGTCAGTCAGATGATACATCTGCTACAAGTGGCAGCTGTTGTACTCTGGAGTGTAGACAATTAGACATGAATATACTCCTTGGGCTATTTACAGCGCTCAAGCACGGTATTAGCTGACACCTGTTAAGCTGTAATCCCTATATTTTTGATATCTACTCATCATAATTATTGAAAATAAAATTTAAGACTTCTAATGACATTGAATTTCATAAATAATGGTGAGTATAACTGCAACACTGTCTTCATTTACAAACTTCATTAGCACAAACTCTAAATAGTTCAGTCAGGCTAATTACAATTATAAGCCCCTTACCAAGTTCATAAAATCCAAGTAACACATGTAATGCAAATATGTGCTATGTTGTAAATTTTTATATTTAATTACTGAAGGGGGGTGTCAGTAATATTGCAATTAAGGCCACATATGTTCTGTGGCGAATAAATAACTGTTGAATGGTAGTATTATAAAAAAAGCTGATTACATAGTTATGAAGAATTTGAATGTGAGCCTTCGCCTGTGGCATACACACTTATGCATGCAGTGAGTTTTATTATCATATTTTTCTTTCTTTGACTATACCTGCACTTCACTTCATATCACTAGACATGGAGATAATTTTCATTGGATTATCACCCCTTGCATTTTCTCTTACAATTTTCTCTTGTGGTGAGGAAATAATCCAATCATTTATCAAGCTATTTTTTATATTTATATAAATATAAGGAAGAAAAATTAAATACCACAGATGTTCTTTAAGTACGTCAGTAACAAGAAGTTTTTGAAGTCTTTTCTAATAAAGTTTTCCTCAATGTAGAAAAATAACATGGCCCCAGAAGTCAGGATAAATTATGAAAGCATATCTCAGCATAAGGGTCTGGCATATAATAGTAGCTATATCATTACATAATAATTAACTCTTCAGGTTTGTTTATCATGGGTTGAAAATAATGCCCATAGTTCTCATATAAAATAAGATGGAAATTGAAAGGAAAAAAAACAACCATCCACAGTTAAAAAATAAATACTTGACTCTTACAGTCCGTGACAAAAGTTACTAACCAAGCACAAAGGAAAAAGAAGAGCTGCTGCGTTAGAATCTAGTTGTATAGTATAGGATATTAAAATACAGTTCTAAATAAACTATAATGTTTTACTGTTATTAAAGTAACTAATGCATTACAAGTTATTAATTTGCCAATTGAAATGTTACGGACCTCAGTTTTCTGTTTTTAAAGCACAAGAGGAATCAGGTTCACCCCCTTTAAAAACCATGTTCTTCCTTCAAAAGGCAGATGACTCGATCTACTGAAGACTTTTAATTTCATCTAGTTTTCCTCTAGATTTTGCAAGATATAGTTAAGAACAGTTCATAGCTCTAAAGCATATAATAGGTCCCAATAACGCAAATATATATATATATGTATACATATGAATATCTATATATGCATATTTGTATATATGTATGTATGAAATAATAATACAAACCCCCAAATTTGTAAATTGCTTTTTTTTTTTTTTTTTTTTTTTAAAACATGCAGTAAATAAGCAGTACATTACAACAACTTACAATGAATTTCAACAATTCATTAGTACTTACCATGCTGTACCGTGTCACACAGCCTGGGCACCAACAACACAAGGCTTCTCTTCATGAGGAACGTGACACCTGCTTCAGAAGTCAGCTCCAATACAGTAAAAGCCAGCACAAGAGCCTGGACTGGATCAGGAACTAGACCAGCATCTAGTCATGAAACCAAAAGCTCAGCAAGAGGAAGGAGCCACCGGCTACAGCAGCCCCAAGCACTGATTACCAAACAAGCACACAGCTGCTCCTCCTGAGTCCTTTAATATTCAAAGGATATTTAAACCCTTTTAAATACCCTTTGGCCTCTATAGGATTGGTTGAGTGAGTAGATAGGTTGGCCTGGCAGCAGTTAGAAACCTTTGCTGGATTGGACGGGAGACAAATTTAGTCAGGGAGAAAAACCTTCCACAAGACCAATAGGGCTAGAAACCATATTGGAGTGATCCCAATATGAGTGCTTTGTCAGGCACTTGGAAAATGAGAAGTTTATCAAGCTGCCCAGAATGCAGAATTTCCTCTAATATTCCCTAAATGTCACTTAATGTCCTCTAAATGTATCATTTTTTTTTAAACTCCCCTTCATCCCCACACCAGAAAAAAAATGTCTTAACTTGCTGACTGTTTGGAAAGGAACATAATTTATATGCCAACTCAATAAATGTGACAGCTTTTATGATTGTCATTTTTATTGCCATAAACATTTTAAGAATATGAGGATAAGCAGACTAAAATTAGAAAAGTAATTACTAAGAAAGGAGGAAGTTATCAGAAGTTATTTTAAACCAGATTTTGCTAAACTACAAAATGGTCAACAAAAAAATTAAAAATGCCACTTCAGCAGTGTGCTTTTAACACAGGTTTGGAAAAAGAGCAAAAGCTCTGAACAGTGTTCTAAGTCCATATTATTCTAGATTTCCAGCAAAACTTGATTCATGTGGTTTGAGAAGAGTGGCTACAAGCTTTTGCAGAACCTCTGGGACCTCGGAGTGTTCATGACCCTTGCTGTCAGGAGAGATGAACAATGCTGGAGGAACACACGTACCCTTTGCACCAACACTTTGAGGGTAATAGATTTAAAAAACCCTCAGTGGTCCTATTAAGACTGTACTTTAATCGAAATGGAGCCAGTCTGCTGGCACTGAAAATTAAAAAGGTTGTAGAACAGTATTTATGCTAGGAGCTGGGTGAAAGCCAACAGGCACATGAGAGCACCTGGTTCAGACTGATGTGACCCCTGAGAGGATGCGGTTAATGTTCAGTGTGTCTCTGAAAGGTCAGGAGGGAATAAACATCAAATTCACAATAAATAGAGTAGAGAAACCAGCCTGCCAGCCAGCCAGGCCAACTGGCATGTGCAATGTCAAACAAAAGAGCAAGGGCAAAATTTACAAGTGCTTCTTCACCAGGGCCACAAGCCCAGCACAAAGGATAGGGACAGAAAGACCTTAACTGCTGATGGTACCAGGGTCCTACATGCAGTGAGTACATTCTCTGTAGCGGTTAAGTCATAAGGGCTAGGTCACTGGGGAGTAAATGTAGAAGGATTAGACCCAATAAATTAGGTGTTAGCCAGGACTGTATGGGATTTATCTGAGAGTTCTGGAGAATTATAAGAAGAAACTGAGGAGAAGATTAAGACTCTTGACTTTGAAGAGCCTTTGGAAAAGCTTGAAGGGGATGTGTTTAACCTCTGTAGTATCATGGAGGTGGTTGATAAAGTGGCTGCAGAGTTATCCTTCATCAAATCCCACAGTATCAAAATTAGGGGCCCTCAATGAAATTATCTGTAGATCAGTTTAAAGGTGATGAAAGAAAGCACTTCTCTAAGCAGCAGGTGATGAATATTAGGAACTTGCTGCCAAAAAAACGGCAGCTGTGCCAGCAGCTTTGCAAACAAATGAGAGAAACTCACAGGCAACAGAGCCATGAACAGACAGTATAGGTACAGGTGGGGAATACAACTGTGGCTACTAGAGGAGTCTGTGGGGAAGGTGCAGTGTAACTTGAGCACTCATATGCTGTTCCTAAATACCAACCTCTGCTGCCACTATGAGAGATTGGTCTGACCTAGACTTGGGCATTGGTTCTCCAGAGTCCACAGAACTCTGTTAGCAATGGAAATGCTAACAGGAAAACTACTCAGTGTGATATCTAAGGTATTTAATTCAGGGGGTGGTTAGGATCGTTTGATTCAGAATTATGCACAATCTTTAAACTTGGCTTGTAAAATGAAGCATTACTTCTGTGCACTGTTTCTACTAAACGTGATAAGGTAAGCCCATTAGCCTGCAGAACTTTCACAACATTAGTATTTACTACAGACTCTTAAAGAAAGAGTCCTAAGGAGTTACTAGTCTAAAGAGCAGAAAAAGAGAAGGCACAAGCAGAGAATTAACATGATTGAAAACACATAACCAAAATTCTGTTCAGAAAATTGTTATCCCTGCAGTACAGCTTACAAGATATAGTCAATTCTTACACAGCTGATAGACAGATCTTTCCATTTGAAATCTTATATTATAGAGCTGACATTTTCATGGGGGCAAGGCTGTGAAACTTCATATTTACATCCTCTTTCCCTTCCACCACACTGTGATTACTGATTATTGCAGGTGTGAAGAAAACTCTTCTCCACTTGTCTGAGCTCTTCAGTGTCCTGTGATAATAAACAGGGCAGTGATGCAGCTCAATAGCTTGCTACAATTTACAAACCAATTTCTTGTTTGTTTTTTTAAATCCCTCTCCAAGACTCCAGTGTTGTGGAACAGCTGGCAACATACAGTGGCCATCTGTACTACCTTCATCTTTTGAGAATTCAAATTGATTTTCTTCAGTCTAGCATGCGGAGTTAAGGGGTGCTCATTGCCTGATGATGTGCATTCACAATATCCAATGGAGCTGGGAAGACAATTTTAGCATGAGACCATCAGCATGAACAAACTGTACTGGCAGATGAACTGTGAATCAAGCTGCATTTACCCTTTTTGTGCAGGATAAAGGTTTTATCCATGTTTTCAAATTTCAAATACAGAAAATTTCTAGATCTGTATATGTGAAACATAGCCAAATGCCACTGATTCACTTTGCTGATTGATGGCACTTATCCTCAAAGACACAATAGAATATGTTCATATAAAGTCAGCAGGGTTTTTTAGGACTTGCACAGAACACTTTCAACATAACAGATGCTGGTATAATTCAAATCAAAAGTAAAAATGGGCATGATGCAGACAAACAGTGTGCTGAAGTCAAACATCTGAAAAAGGAAATATCGATGAATGTATCTTCTCAAGAGTGGCCTTACTCAACTAAACTAAGCAAAAGTGAAGCACTGTGTAATATTCAGAAGAGTTTTTCACCTTTGCTATTTTATAGTAATTTTTAGCTCTGCAAGGTATTGTCTTACTGTACTTGACTTATGAAGACTGATCAAGAAAAAAAACGTATCATGCTCCCAACTTCAAACTTCAGAAGTTCCATTAAGCTTACTGGAGGGACTCACATATTCTAGAAAAATACATATGCAAAACTTTGAGGGAGCTTAACCTAAATGTTAAGTGTAGTGACAAATTAGTGTCTAGGATAAATAAATCCAAAGGATAAATTGATACTGCATTAAGTAATAGAGCAAAAAATATATGAAGTTTGCACACAAAAATACTGCAAACATTAACAAGCATAACCTACTCTTAAAAAGGATATGTGAAAGAATGGAAAGCAACATAAAACATGAAAAGTATGTACATAGCTTAACATGTAGCTTAATGTAACTTCTGGATAAACTATGTTAATAGAAAAGTTCAATAAATCGAAGGTGCACATTTCACAGCAGTTTATACTAAAGATTTTTATTTACATTTATTTAAAAATTGATATAACTTAACTTTTCATACGTCACAACATGATAATACATTATATACTTCTAAAAGGGAATAATACACCATTTAGAAATTTTTCTTTGGAATGTAAATACTTTGTCATCACAATAGTCTAACTGAAGTGGTATTTGTTTGGCAAACCATACAGTGTCAAATTTAATTAAATGTTTGCTTGTTAGGTGTCCTAAAAATAGATAGGAAAATTGCCTAAATGAACTGAAATTATACTGTTCTGTAAAATGTGAGACAATATGATTTAAATGTATTTTTCCCTTTCAGTTCTCAGAAACATATGGCCACTAATAAAGTTTTGTGGTTTAGATATATAATTTAAATCTCTTAAAAAGTACGTAATGTACTATAGTTAAACAAAAAGATAAAACCCACATTATATTAAAGCCATGCAAGATTTTGGAAACTGGAGGTAAATAACCAAATCATTCTAGGAAGCAGCTCCAGTAATCTGGTTAATCATGTGGTGACTTGCTCACAAATGTATGCTAACATGCATGAGAAGAGATGGTTATTATAAAAGAAGGGGCTGGTACAGTGTCCTAGACTTTCCCCCCAAAAAACTAGAAGTAACAGTAGTTTAATATCAGAATTTTAGTAGGTCTACTGTAATCTAGCAGTTGATACTAGGACACATGAAGATGAGGAGGCAATAATCATCATAGACAATAGATACTCTTATGTAAAATTTGCACTGTATATGATCTAACTCATAACTAGACAGATAAACTATTACCTTACAAAGTGCTGTAGGAGGATTCATCTGGGCTTTAGTTGTGAAATGTCATGTGTGTAAATATAAAACTATTGTGTTTCAACAAAAAAACAAACAAACCAAAACTACGAACAAAACCTTACAGTAGCCCAGTTCTTTAGCTGGTGGGTCTAACTTCCATAACAAAAGAACACTGCTGTTGTCACTAAAATGATTTCAAAGTAGGCCTAATTTCTTATATATTTATAGCTACGCATATGCATTTCTTGTCTGCTGTGAAACAAATCTCAGTAGAAATCAACACTTGCCCCTAGATGCTGTTAAAAAAAATATAAAAATCTAACAGAAAAAATACCCTAGAGTCCAGATTCTTACCTCAAAATAAATAAATAAATAAATATTCAACAGACAGGTCTCCATTTCCTAACTCTTGCTACAGTTGTTTTCCTTTTGCACTGCTTTAGGCAGTATGCCTCAGTGACTACCTTCTCTGCCCAGGACTGTCTTTTTGAAGGATACAGCCTTCTATCCTCTATGTAGCTTCCATACAGGGTCCAAAGCTGTGCCTCTCATCATGGCCAGTGTAGCAACAGAGGTTTGGTGGTATTGTCTGTTATGAATAGCATATATCTGGTCTTGGAAATGATTTCTGAATCAATGGTATCCTGAAGATTTGCTCGTGCTTAGGGCATGACATAATTGTCTAGGTCAGAGAAGTATTATCTTCTCCTTTCCTCCTTTAAATTGTAAACGTCTTCTAATACCACTCTCTGTCTCTTTTGCACACACCTTTATTCTCTTTCCATGCTCCTTCTCTCTCTCTCTCTCTTTTTTTTTTTTTTTTTCTCACAAGCTTTAATGAACTTTTAAAGCTTGATCTAAAGGCATGGAATTTGTCAGTGTTTCTATTCCCTTCAACAGTGTCTGAATCCGCCCTCATATACTGGGCTATTTTCAGCTCTTTCTGCCGTAACCACAGACACTTATACACAGAGAGTTCACTGTCACCTTCTATTTGAGAAGTACAAAATTTATACCCTTTAATGCTTTTCTCCTTTCCAATGGTGTTTTTTAAAAGAAAGTAAAGGGAAAGTTCCATGGATATAGACATAAAAATGATTCTCCTCCACCTGACTTTCTGTCAATTTTTCTGAGTTATTATTAGGCCTAGGGAAGTCTAGTGACTGCTTTTTCACCTAAACAAAATAATCCAATTTTCAATTATATTTCTGTTTTGTACTGTTGCAACTTGGGCAGTTTGTCTTCACTACATGTGTATCACTGTTCTACCATTCCTATGCAGAACAAATACAATGCTGCCTGTCTGTCCCAAGTCATTGCAATGCTCTCTCTTATTCAGCCTGGTGAACACAGGGCTGGAAAGCATCTGTTGACTTCACAAAGCTAAACCTAGGAAGCCCTCCATACTCACATTAGTGCACGTGCTCCCACGTTTTGTTCAGTGCCATCATAAATGTGGGAGATGCTACCACAGCAGGTTCCGCTACTACGTAGACACTGTATTTCCTTCATCATCAGGGGCTCCCAATCTCCCAAAGATCACACAAAACAACAGAAAAGCATGCTGTTGGAAAAGAACCTAGGATGAATGAGAATATCACCCACGACCTATAAGAACAATATCGTCTAGTTTTAGTATTTTTTTAATAGTTAGATTTTCACTATGTAACATTTTAGGTTGTATTTATTCACTCAAATTTGTTGAAGTAAATGAATACATTAGTAGAGAGAGAAAAACAATGTGTTCAGTGATTACTTCTCTATTGCATTTTCAAAAAATTAAAAAGTCAATAGGACAGAATGGTTTGCATATTTCTTTTATGGTATTTTAAATACTTTCATTAAATAATAAATGTTATTTGAAATAAAAAAAATACTAAGGACTTCATAATCCCAAATCTTTCACTATTCACTCTAGTAAGTTGAGATAAAATTGATATTTACCTGTGTTTGTTTCCTTCTCATATAACTTATGTTTACACTAAGCAAATAATCTTCCTATTTGATATAAATTTCCCCTTTGATTCAGTTCCAGTAAGTTACACAGGAACCTGATAAAGACACTTAGCATAATCCTTTCTGGTGCCTATCCTTTTGTGGTTTGGGGAGAAAGAAGGAGGCTAAGGGGAGCTGCTGGAGCTCAGCTGAAAGGGTAAGGGGGTAAGGGTTGGGATTTTGCTTTCACTAACTACTGCAGAATTGTAGGTAAGAAAACTGAATAAACATCACCTGGAAAGAAAGCAATAATGCATTTTTCGGAATGGTTCTGAAAAAGAATACTCAGAAATAGGTTATTGTGTTAGAATGAATAATAGGGGTTGAAGAATGACTATGCAAGCTTCCAAAGAACCATAAAGCACAGAAAATATGATATCTGATTTTAAGGAATGCATAATTATGCATGCACTCTTATGCATAAGTCCTACTCTTTACTATGCTCTAGATTATGCTGGAAGCTGAATTCCTCCCTCACAGGTCTCACCAGCACAGAGGTATACATGTGATAAAAAGGCACCTTTTCTTCACAGATCAAGTCATGCATTCAGTGAACTTGGCTAAGCCAAAGGCCAGGCTTTTTTGATAATATAAATGGCCTAAGTACTTAAACACTTCAGAACTAGAGAAATTGGAAGAGCGAGACATACCTTCAGAGGGTCAACTTAAAAGATGCCCTTAAAAGATTTAAGTTTTCTTAAAAATGAGGGAAACTTTCTTATTCCATTTTTTTCCCCTCAGATAACTAGGTTAGGCTCATTAGTAACACTGTAACATGTAACACTGACTTGAATCAGACCAAGCATAGAATATATGCTTTTTCCTTGGCTGTTCCAAAACTTGTCCTAGTTATGGCCAGTATAAGAAATGTATTGGTTGAAGATCAAAGTTCCAAAGGAGACCCTATTTTTACACAAAAAATTAAATTGTATTAAATTATAGTCTCAATATGGACTGTGTTGAATCAACATAATGTTTATGTTTTTTTTGTTGTTGTTGTTGTTTTTTGTTTTCTCTTCACTAAACCTTCCGTTATTTGTGTGTGTGTTTGTGTGTGTGTGTTTGTGTGCGTGTCATTTAGCTCTTCCTGGATTGGGTTTGTCCAATCCTGAATAAAATGGCTAAGAGTAATTTTTCTTGCTGTATCAGCTATTGTGTATTAGTCACATGAGGCTTAGCAGGACCTGCATATGTCTATACCACTGCTCTTGTACAGAAAATACACTTTTTTAGGCATTATCAGCTAGCTATTGTTTGGCTACTGTGGGTATTGCTGAAATCATAACATGGTATCAATTAGCTTAGTGCAAACAAACCAACTACATGCTTAGTCTGCTTTTTGCCAGAGGTATGTGCAAGGCTACATGGTTAGCAGAATCGCGCTATCCAATTTAAATGTAGATAGGATTTGTTCACATTGACGAGATCACTACAAGACCTTTTACTGTGTAATTGCCAAGTGGCTTGTAAATTGGTGCAGTTTAAACATACAGCTTATGTTTATTCTGGCAGGGTACAAAGAAACTTGAGCAGTGTAATATACTTTTACATTACATGAGATGCAGGAATCTAAGTCTTAACTTTAGTAAAGCTGATGCAGAAATAAAACCTATATGTCTTTAAATTTAGGTTTTCTTCACACAAGTCTACATTTCTGTTTTCAAAAATACTTTTGCACTAAAACTTTAATAAAATAAATATCGTGTGTGAGGAGAAAAACTTGAAAAGAAAAGCCATTACCATACAGCTAACGTAGATAGAAGAATGCAAAAAATAAATATAAATATACAGAAAAACTAACATTTTTTCATCAGCTATCCTACATCTTCCTCTCACTCTTAGAAAGTTTTCCATTCAGTTATTCTTGAAATGAGTTCTGATTATGTTTCCTATTTTATAGATCACATTTATTTATCGTTATATAGTAGCACCAGGTGAAAATGCTACAATCAAATGAAAGAAATACAGGAGAGATTTCAAATGGACTATGTTAATTACATGCTGTAAAATTTCTATCTTTTAAAGGAAAAACAATTTCCAACTTCCAAAACCTTGCTATTATTAGCATAAAATAAAAAATCCAAGGAAAATGAAATAAATCTTAAAGTTTCAGTGTACTTCTTTTGAATAATGTTATCTACAATTATAAGACAGACAATCTGTTAAATAGAAAAAAGATTTGTTTTACATAAAGCAACAGAGTACAAAAGCACAGCTTTTGTAATTTTGGTAATATTGCAGTTTTACAAATATATTGCATAGTATGTGTAAGAAAATAGTTCCCATCTTTTTATATATTATATACACAAGGAAATCATTAGCATGAAAGCTACAAAACAAAAAATGGTTAGCAGACCTTTACTGAGTACTGATTGAAACAATATGACACAACCTTAGATCCAGCTTACATATGCATTACAGTGAATCAGCCGATAGTAACTCCATAGTGTTTGCTTTTTTTTTTTTTAATTAGACAGTGGTTTAGAATCTAGAACAATCAAAAAACAACAAATAATACATGGTGTTAGTAACCAAATATCTTAAATATCCTTCGTAAAATTCTTCTAGACATGTATAGTTCTATCTTCAACCCAGACTTAATAGCCCTCTGTATCTAAAATGTTTTTTAAGTGAATTGTGTTATCCAGTCAAGATACTGTTTTGCAAGCAAAACAGTATAACTTCAGTTGAAACAAGCAATGTCTTGGCACCTTTTGGAATACACGCTCTGCTTTTTTTTATGAACAATGAAAGATCCTGGTATGTATGAACAGTAACATAATTACACCATGCTGACAAACAAACATACACAAAACCAAAAAAAAACAAACAAAAAAGTTAAAAAAAATAAATTAAACCCTGGAATAAAGTGAACAATCTACAGCTCAAAATGCTGCACAAATCTAAACTATGTTACAATTTCATGTTGTAATTACAACTTGTCATCTCTTCATTCCAACAGAATTAGTAGAAGCAGCAGTGTCATAGTGTTAGATAAAGTAGAAGTGTCAGTCTTTGGTCTTATCACTTAACCAATGAATGAACTGCAGTACAAAACGATACAGCTAACAGTGCTCAGAGAGGTTGGCTGATGTTTTTATTTTTCTTTTTTAAACAAGAAAGAGACAGTATCCTATGACATGGATATCATGACAGTTTTTACAGAACATAAATCTACTGTATATATTAAATACATGTATTTAATAAGGTCTTTTCATATATTTTGTTGTTGGCATAGAGATAGCTCTGAAGAAGCCAAACATCTGCATCATCATCTTAGTGGTTCCCAAACAAACATTTGAGTACAAAAAGAAGCTTTATTTGATACATGTATTCATATACTAAAAAGAGACTCAAAAGGAACATTTTTAGCCACTGTTTTTTTTTTTTTTTTTTTTTTTGTTTTTGTTTTTGTTTTTGTTTTTTAAGTGCACTAATATTAATGCTTAAAAAGACCTTAAGGTCTTCAATCTTGCTCTACAATTGTCATAACAGAGTGATTTGTTAATGGGGAAACTCTTACCTTAGCCATAAAAAGAAGTGAGATCTCTTTTCTGAAATAAGTGATCAAAATTTTCCAATTTTTCTCTAATTAGAGATACTTCAGCTGGGGCTTAATCATAACCAGAATGTTAGATATTATACAACAAAGACTGAAATAATTTGGAGACAGGAATCTATGAGGAATGTGACAAAAAGTATCCAGAAATTTCCTAAAGCTCTGCACAGAATGGCCTTTATTTTAAACCTCAGCATTAAAACACCAGCACTAAAATAGTTATGTTTTGGCTCCATGTTTTAACATGGCATTTGTACTGAGATCTAGTTTCCTTCCATCTGAAATGATGTGGTTGGACTATGTCACTTTTTGGACCATGCTATGAATCAAAGAGCTCTATTATTGCCAGCTCCAAACACTAAAAAATACCAGACCTGTTTCTCCTTCCACTCAGAAATGATGACACTGCTTATAGATACTTGGTGTTCTGATGTTTGTAGTTCTCTAGATGCACTGAAATCACTTTTCCCATACTCGGAAATCACATGGGCTAGAAATGTCCTTTAAAATGAAAAGTGAGTTTTTCTTTTCCCCTTCTTATAGCTTGCAGTAGATTTAAAGTAAAATACTGGTGTTCTGAAACTCACCAAAATATTTAGACATTATGAGAACTGTTTACGTGGTAGACATGTCTATCTATCTCATAGGTTCCTAAATACACTCTATTTTTACTGGCACCAATATTGGTATAATAAATACTACCAAGCAGACTGCAATGATTCCAAGCAAGAAAATCCTGACAGTGCAGAGCTTTGTGGACTTACTGGCTTGGTTTTCTGAAGTCCAAAGTTGCATCTGCACATCTGCTCTGAGTTTTCCCCATACAGAGCAGTAAATTATTTCAGCCTTGTTGTTAACATGAGTTATTATACAAGATATGTTTTATTTCTCTACATGATTTGTAGAAAATTGAGGAAAATTTATAAAGTTTGGGTCTATCCAGAAAGAAGCCTGAAACATTTTTTGACTGTACTACAGTAAGTTATAATATAAGGTGAAGAGCAAACAAATAAGAATTGCTCAATGGAAAATGCATGACAAATCATGTAGGTTTAGTGGGGAGAAAAAAAAAATAATCTTAGTCTACTTGTGTATAATTTGTAGGAAGACAAAATGTAAGTCACTGAATAGATTAGTCATTGCAATCTGTGCATCTTTGAAGCAACCAGTGTCTGTAGGTGTGCACAGATAATGAATACATGTAGGTATATGGTCATACAGATCTATACATTGTACTCCTGGAATACGATTGATCCTTTTTCCTTGTGCTCTCACACCAGAGGCATATATTTCCTGATAGTTTTAAGGGTATATTGTATGGATACACTTTCAAATGTCTTATTATCACCATTGTCATTTCCCATTGTCATTTCTATCTGTTTCTGTTCCTCTTCCTAAGAATCCCCAGGCGTCTAATATATTTTCTTGAAATATTTTCTAATACTTTTTTTGTTTTGTTTTGTTTTTCCCAGTGAAAGAATACAATTCTCAAATAAATAATGAATTATTTCCTAATAGCCTTCTTTTGAACAGATGAAATAACTTTAAATTATTATTGTTATTATTATCATCGTCTGGTAAAAACAGCAAGTAGAGCATTCTTTCTACAGAGTGAAATTCACACCTCTGAACAGGCCCAATGGAAAGGCAAGCACCAGTCAAGCCGTGGACACGTCTTGTGCTGGTCTTCTGCACAGGAGTGAATTTCACCTGAAGTGAAAACAAAATCAACCTCATGAGGTGGTAATAAAATAGAAAGGTAATCACAGTATTTGTTTGCTCTTTTTCTTTTTTCTCAAAAGAAAAAAAAAAAAGCTGCATAGAAATACCCACCTTGCGCTGTTTGCCCTGACTTCAGAGTTACCTTGTAAAACCTGTCATTACATTGATGGTCTTACATTCAGAAGCCTCTAAAGCTACATGGTATTTTAAAGAATAGTATTAAAAAGCACACTTACCTTATGTAATCAAGCCATCTTCCACAATGGGAAACATTTTTATACTGTTTTACATTCCTGGGTTCTGCAAGTTTCAAGATACTCTTGTTAATCAATGTTGCGATAAACTTACTAGCAGCATACCAAAGATTTCAATTACCAAACAAACCAAAGAGTATGAAGATTGATACAAGAAAGAAATCCCACGTAAAACTTGTCAAAAAAGGAAGTTAGAAGTGAGCTCAGAGTGCAAATGGGGCTGCATAATTTAAACACAGACCTGATGAAGTCAACATAATATCAACGTACTTTTTAATACTGAATGTCATTTAATGCGTGTTTATATATATTTATTACTATTACTTTGAAAACCTTAGCAGCAGATGGTAAACAAAAGAGAATAATGAATATGAATGTGGTACCAGTTGTTAGTGTACTGCTTCTCAGCTTTACACACTGCATTAGTACTAATGTTTGTACTGTGTTCAAACGGCAGCAGTTGGACATAGCTAGAGAATGGAAAAGATACCTTTGAAGATTTTTTTTTTTGCATTTGCCAATTATAATTACCTTGTGAAGAGCAATACACTGATCAAAAACCACATCAACAGTATTTCCTTCTTTACCCTGTTCTTTTCCAGAAACTGTATGTTCTACTGAAAGCAATCATTTCACATGCAGTAGCCACAAAATTAATATGTAAGGCCATTCAGATCTGACAAACAAGAGCAGGTGTCTTTTTAACTCTGAAAGGTAATATTGCTGAGCACTTCCAAAATTTACCTAGTGTACAAAACCCTAGACTTAGTAGACAAAGAGTAACAACACACTTTTAAAGAAACCAAACTCACGGAGGGATTCTGTCTCTTTTTGTGTTAAAAAAACATTTACTGAATTTAATTGTTTAGTAAAGCAAGCATCACACAATGCTTCAAAATTTTAAAATTCAGGGATAAAAGTTTACATCCAAAAAGATGAATGGAAAATTGTGCTTTCAGACAGTAAAGTTATTTATCATACAGGGGTAACCAATTCATTTCACCATCAGATTCTGGGCAAATTCGTTTATGTACTGTATATATATATGTGCAGTTCATATCCAGGTCCTGCAAAAATCTAAAACTATGTGCTTCACTTCATGTAGCAAAGGCACCTGTGTTATTCTCCCTTTTGGACAAAAGGTGATATTATGTTCCAGGTTTCCTGATGAAGAATACATTGATTTCTGAATATCTCACTCCCATCTCTACGTTGAGTGGTAACACAAACCACAAGAGAAGGCAGCGCTGTATTCCTGCTTACACTGGAAGAAGTTGCTCTGCAGGCCATTTGAAGCGTCGAACTGGTCACAAGGGAAACCGAGCAGAACTGTGAAGCAGAGGGATAGTAACAAAAGGCTATTCTGGTGTGAGGAGAAGTTGGAGTCCTTCTAGCTCCACAAGCAGATGTTGCTACTGGATTGACATGTGGAGCCTGCTCCTGCTGGGGACAGATAAAGTTTACCATTGGGGCAGGCGCAGAGCTCATAGATAGTCTGGCGAGGTGCTGAAGAGCTAGGTGAAGAGGAGGAAAAGGAGCCCACTGGTAGATTTCCCAGGCGAATAGTATCTGCATTTAAAAATATCTACAAGAGGAAAGAAAAGAAAGGAATAAGTAAATTTCTTTCAGTATCATGACATATTTTGAAGAATTTACTTTGAGGCAGAGTCACGACATTTTACAAGTACATAAGCTGTCAATATTTATTGTTTTTCAACAGTGTAGTTGTATACACATTAATACTCACTACTTCGGTATATGCAAATATTTCACCCAACATGTTTATTCAGATACAAGTAGTGTCATACAAAACCATTTAGAAAATATTGTTGAACAGGTTAAATTCTCACTTGTGCATTTTATGATTAAAATTTATTCATTCATGGCAGTAGCACATCCTTGCTCTGGAAGAGTTTGTATTTTAATAAGTGTGAAGCGATATTAAAGCACATTCCCCAGTGTGTTCCTGTAAGCAGCAGGAAATATGTGCTGAACTGTGCTAAACTGTAGGGGCTTAACAATAGCTACATTCTGAGAATAATTAAATAAGGGTGCAGAATCATACACACAAAATAAAGAGCTTATTTGACCTAAATTAGGAGGAAAAAAGATTTCAGGTTAAAGTCTTATTAAGAAGGTCATCAAGCTATTCCCATTTGTTTCTGAACACTGCATATGATTAAAAAAATGTTGTTGCTGTTTTTTTTAAATCTCCTTCCATTGGAAATAACAAGAGACAGTATTAAACTGTAAACACCAGTAATTTTCATCTATCTGTATTGAGTTCTGTAACATTCACATTTGAAAATGTTACATTTTCAGGGTCTTGAGCAAACATTGTTATGAAATCAGATAAGTAAAGCACAAAAAATGCAAGGTATCCACCAGCACAAACAGATGAGCTTCCAGCTGCTTAGAGTTCATTTTTTATTTATGGAAGGAGTAAATGAGAGCCAAAGTCAGATCAGTCATTACCTCAGATACAGACTATGAACCAAAATAAAATGGCTTTAAGCCTGCATATAACAGTATGAAACAGGAAAAAGTCAGCTGCTTAAATATTTGCTACTGATATTATAAGGTGTTGAAAATCAACAAAGCCAACTTGACACCATTATATCACAATGTTAGCAGTGCATGTGAAGAACCTGGAATGATATGACATACATTGCTGTTTCCAACAGGAAACAAACATTATTTTATAATAAAACCAGTGGTATATAGAAGGAAAACAATGCAGAAGCACTACTGAACCCCTGCTGGCAAGAAGTGAAGGACAAAATCATACAGAATGACTGGTGCACACTCATGTTACTATTCACACCAGAAGCACTGTAAATGACAAACTCAAAGTAGCTGAAAACAATATAAACTCCTTCAAGGACTCCTACCCCCGGAAGAAGATACTGTCATTGCTGGGAATTTACACTAGAAGGAAAAATCTATGAGGCACAGGTGACAACTGCTTGGCAAGATGCCCTTCTTAATTCTTATCTTGACTGACAGAGGAATTCATTAATATACAGAAGTACAGCAAATTGATACCTTTGTTCTGTAAGTTATATGACTAAGGAATGCATACACTCACTGTTGTTTTTAGCATCCAATTTCTTAAACCTGAAATAATTAGGAGTTAAAAAGCCCAGCAGAAATAATTTAGATGGAAGAACTGTGGACAGTGTTGGGAACAATTTAATATTGTCCTACTACAATTACAACCCAGAAGAAGATTGCTATGAAGAACATTCAGCTCTGCTAGGAGCAAATGTGAAAGTAACAACAGAAAGCATAATAAGAAAATAAAATAACAGATGGGCAAAACAAAGAATTTGAAAGCAAACGAGAAGCTACGAATCGGTAAAATGTGACAAGGAAACAAAAGACATAATTGTCAGTCAGTGGAGTTACAGAAAATAAAAAGTACTCTTTCAATTCTCATACCAGGAATAAAAGAAATGTTAACAAGTCCACTAATGTCATAACAATAGTGGAGTTATCAACAGTATTGAATAAAAAGCCAGTAGCACACTCTTCACAGTAAGCTCAATATAAGTAAAAGCATATCTTTTATACTGAATAGTGTACAGAGCATAGTTCTGTACTTGGAGAAAGACCAAACACTGATGTCAGAACACAATAAAATACTTTCAACAGTAACTCAAACGGATATTAAACAGGAGCCAGTAATGTCATACACTTTTTATCAGCAGCTTTTGATAACTTCTACAAATATTTCTTAAAAAAAGAAAAAATAATAATCTTGAGTAGCTTTTTGGACTTTTAACATTGATTTGCAGTAAGCCCTAATGTACGTAGAATATCATGGAAGGCAAACAAAAGATTATTTATTTCACTTTTTTTTTTTTTTTAAAGAAAAAAACAAGATATTAGAACATTATATATGTGATAACATGATGCTTGAGAAATATATAAATCTAAATTAAATGAGTTCTAAAAGATGAGTCTTGATTCACACAAGAATTTATTCACACACACACACACAAAAAGAGGACATTTTATGCCAGAGAATGGGCTAGAAGATGAAAATCTTTTAGTCACTTTGAACTTTATTATCTTTTATTCTACTATCTAAACTCATTAATCTTACATGTTTTATTACATCAGGACAGCTACAATTCTGCAACCCTTAATTACAGATGTTCTGTACCGCTTTAATCCAGTGGACCTTGCTCCATTGTGCATTGCAATACAATGCTCATTTATTTTTCTCATTAATTTAAATGATATTTTCAAGCATAGCTGTGCAAGCATTTCTATTGGTGCTTTCAAACTACACACTGTGATACAGATGAAATTCAGATTTTTCTGCTGCCATAATCTTGAGTGGTATCTCAAAGGCCTTGTTCTAGCAAGCATTCCACAACATCTGGGGTACAGTATCTGAGAGAAACTGATGTGACTTCTTGTGAGGGTGTATCTGCTGCAGTGAGTCTGACAAGCCCTGTGCCTTTGCAGAAAGCTGGGAAGGCTGTGCAATTTAAACAGACTCCTATAGCAAATCCCTGGGAAAGCCCAAGATGAAGGTGGCTGAAAGGCAACATTAAAACCTACCGTGTACATATGCAGTCAAGGTTAAAAGGTCATTGTTAAAAGACTACATTTACAGATAAAAGACTAAAATAAAAGACTAAATTTATGTAAAAGACTAAATTTGCAGATGCAACGTTGCTATCTATTAGTTAAGCAGGGATCCAAATATTTCAGCGTAGAAGCCCACTATGTAAGGAATCTCAGATATCCATATTTGAGGATATAGCCTCTCCCCTTCTATCTTTTGCTAAAAACTGAAATTCATGGATGAAATGTCTTCCAACATCAGAAAAACTTATGCTACATACCCTTTTCTGCCTGCTGTTATGAGGTGTTTGAAGAGAAGGGAAGTGGCAAGACAAAAAAAATGATGTTATGTTCCCAGGGAACACTGTTACTAGTAGCTAAGGGAACTGCCTGTATACATGATGTTTCTCTAATCTTTTGTGCTGTGAAAGGTACAAGATAAGCTATAGAATACTTCACGTACATCAAGGCTATGCCAACCAGTGATGCTCTTCCTGAGACACTCACACCTCAGCAGGTAAATATGAAAGGATAAAACCAAAACTTTTATCCATTCTTGAAACATTGTGGGAGACTGATTGAGAACGTACAAAATGGAAAAGGCAGCAGCTATTCTGAGAAGTGGTGTTTCACATCAGAAAGCTGAGCATTTAGCAGGATCATTCCCCCTGTATAGTTTAGTTTTAGTAATCTTAAATCCTTGCTTAATCTTGTGTGTCTTAAAGATGAGAAAAATATATTAGTATAATACTTGTTTTAAATAGACCCGTTTTCTGATTGACTAAAATGGAATAAGGCTATTGTGTGTGAGAAAGGAATGGAAAAACTGTACTTTTTTTACATGTATTTTATGCTAATATAATCTTGAGAAATTTCATCTTGCACATTTTACACACAGGTTTTGATTTTCATCAGGCCTGTAGGAGTAATGTATGAGAGAAACAAAGATGTTGAGAAAGAAGCAGAAAAATAAACCTATTTATTTCTATTTCTAAGGAAGTTAGAATGAAATATTCATTAGATAATTTTGCTATTTCCTGTTCTGTGTTTTGGAAAAAGAGTTGACAGTTGTAGCAAGGTATCAAGATGTATTATATGAAATGGCAAAGGATGTACAACTGTTTGGTTTCTCTACTTAGAATGCTTACAATCAGTAATTTCTACAAATTAGCAGAAGCCTCTGCAATGATAGTCCTATTGACTGGCAGATATGAACATGTAAAAGACTGCAAGCATATGTATCTTCAAAGAAATGTCAAAGACTAAACTAACCTGGCAAATCTAGTTGCCCCTAGCCTGTGCCTTGTGCAAGTATTTAGAACATCAAAGGTGACTATGATATTTATTAACTGAGATTTGGAAATCATCTGCTCATCAGGCTGTGCTGTTATCCTATCTGAACAATGACAAGGAGAAGGAGAGGAAGACATCAGAAAATATAGATATCTACTAAAAAATAAAAATAAAATAATTGAAAGAGAGAACTTTCAGCAGGCATGATATAAGCTTGAGGTAAAGAATCCAATATTCATACAAGCCATATCATATAAAAGTTCTCCATTGGGTCCTTGACTATATCATAGAATCATAAAGGTTGGAAAAGACCTCTAAGATCATCTGGTCC
Source organism: Anas platyrhynchos (assembly GCF_047663525.1). Lineage (NCBI taxonomy): Eukaryota > Metazoa > Chordata > Aves > Anseriformes > Anatidae > Anas > Anas platyrhynchos. The sequence goes on from NC_092590.1 coordinate 19,703,057, forward strand.
AACTGTCCCCCTACCACCAATATTACCCACAAAGACATGTCTCTAAATATAGAAATATCTAGATAAATATATCCAGATAAATAAGATAAATATATCCAACCCTTTCTTAAACATCCCCGGGGACAGTGACTCCACCACCTCCCTGGACAACCCATTCCAATATGTGACTACCACTTCTGAGAAGAAATGTCCTCTAATTTCCCACCTAAACCTCTGCTGGCACACCTTGAGGCCTTTCTCTCTAGTCCTATTGCTAGTTACCTGTTAGAAGAGGCCAACCCCCAGCACCTCACAGCTTCTTTTCAGGTAGTTGTAGAGAGCAATAAGGCCCCCCCGAGCCTTGTCTTCTCCAGACCAAACAACCTCAGTTCCCTCAGTTGCTCCTCATAGGACTTGTGTTCCAGGCCCTTCACCAGCTTCATAGCCCTTCACTGGACACTCTCCAGGGTCTCAATGTCCTTCTTGGTGGTGAGGGGCCCAAAACTGAACACAGTACTTGAGATGTGGCCTCACCAGAGCAGAGCATAGGGGAACAATCACCTCCCTGATCCTCACCTCACAACAGAGGAGGTCCCATCCTCACAACAGAGGAGATGATAGCATAAGTACACCTAAATGAAAGAGGTAGGATTTATAAATACCAAAAAAAAATCTGTATTTAAGTATGGTCAGACTAGACAGATAATGTTAGAGAACTGCAAGGCATACTGAGAGCTGGTGTGGGTAAGAAATGGCAGGAAACGGGGAAATGTGAAAGAAGGAAAACTGAAAGTTTATTGTTCATCATTCAGTATGAAGATACAGTGCAATAAGATCTCACTAAATAAACCATTTGGATTCTATTAGGCTCTTCAGCATTAATCTGAATTACAACAATGCAAGATTTTTGTCTAGTCTTTTTACTCTTCTGCATATGCTATTGGAAGCATACATAGAAATATGGTTATGTAAATTGGGTCACTAGACTCCTAACTACTTATTTTCCACTCGCTGATATGTTTTCAAATTCAAGCTGAAGATGAAGTGCAGGATAAACTGCAGTACTATAGTTCATATTGGCCATATGTTCTAACAGTTACCTGTGTTTTTGACATTTGTTTAAAAAAAATTCACCTAAAGTACCTTCCATTAAATCTGAAAGAGAACTTTGAGAAAAAGAAACAAGTATTATTTTTAATGGAAAATTAAAATATTAACTTAATAGCATATATACTGTTAAGTCTAAATGTATGCTGGCACAATATCTGGAACCATATATTAAAAATGTCTTAAAAAATAATACTATTATGGAACAGGTAAACACTGAAATGAATGTGATGACTACTATGAAACTGTACTAAATATTCAGAGAAGGCCAAAAGATTCTAGATCTAGTACAACCCATTTATTGAAAATGCATTCTCTACAGAAGTATGATCAGTTGACCAGAAGACAAAGGAGGACTTTAAGCCAAAGTGTGGTCTGGTGTAGCAAATATTCTCTGTCTCAAGATTATACATGACACACCTTGACAGAGCCATCTTTTGTTAACACCAGTTCCCTACTCAATAGTATTCCTGGAATCACTGCCAACTGCAAGTGATTTGAAAACTAATGTATATATATGTTAAATGTACTATTGTATAATAGCTGCTCTGAGAACATAAGAATTTATGTTTTGCATATTTTGCATCATTTGAGTTATAACTCCACTGAAATTTATATTGGTGGCTACAGAAGCAGAAACTTTCCAGTATATTTATCCTTTTAATTTCAAGGGTGATTAAATGGGGTTGTTGTGAATGGTGACCGGCAGAAGTTTACAAGCTCCAACACTTATGGTATGTCAGTGATTGTCTCATACACAACAATTCCCAGAATAAAAATCTAAATGGTATTAGAAGTATTTGCAATTTCATTAAATGTGACAGATGTAACTTCTATATGATTTATGTGGGACAGATGTGACTTTGTGATTTATATATCTGAACCAGAAAGGGAAAGACATGTACTTGGAATATTTGTACTCAGTTTACTGAGTACAAAATCTTATTAATTAATTACCATGCAAATCAGAACTAGATTAAAATGTGATATTCATGGAAAAATGTTTCATTTATAAAATAAATTATTCATTGTTACTTTTTCTCTTTCTAATAAAATTGCTTATGGTGTTGGTCTTCTAAATTTGCTTGTGGACAAGCAGTTCAAAATGAGTGATGTTAATTAAAACACATTTGGTTTTGTAGTTTCAGAACATTTTGATTATAGATTTCAACATGAACTTTTTTTACTGCAAATTTACTTAAACATAAAAAACTTTTAAATATTATTTAAAAATAACATGACATTTTAATATTTTTAAATACCTGTCAAAATAGCTTCATAGAATTCTTGAAACTCGCCTTTCCATAGAAATCAATTATTAAAAAATACAGAGAATTTTCCTTTAATTTTCACTAATCACTTTCCTTGCGGACAGCTGTTACAAGTTAACTAGTTAATACTAACAAAAAAAGTATTTAGAAAACAAAATGCAGCACAATTGCTAGACATTTTTTTATGAATTAACTGGATCTTCAAGCTCTACAGCATACCATTGCTTATTTCTTATTGTACTCACTTCATCCATATAAAGCACTTAAATTTATTTTTGCAAATATAAGTCAGCTGAACTGAACCAACTTGGGAAATGCTGTTTCTGTTGATTGGTCATTCCTCCATATTCATGGCAAATGGCTTGCAGAAAGGCAATTCCATTTCAGTTTATTTAGTTAATTAAATACATATATATTTCTGTTTTAGAACTGAAAAATAGCTATAAAAAAACACCCAAACCAAAGCTTTAAAATGGTACTGTTGGCTGGATTTAAAAGTGAAGATTTAACTTATGTTAAATATTAATCTCTGTATCAAATATATCTTTTGGACTTAAGAGAACTGGATAGGATTATATAGTGAAAGCTAGTACTAACACATTTGTTGCCCCTACAAAAGAATCATGGGTGCATGCTTGAGTGACACTCAAATGGTTAATATAAACTTGGTTTCTCTATTGTCCAGTACACTGATTTTTTGTAAACTTTTTCTGTTAAGGAGTATCACTCACTTTAACATGACAACTATAAGCCTTGCCAAGGGATCACTTTCATTATGCTAGAAGCAACCAAGTATCGTCCACAAACCATGCAATGAACCACTACAATCTGACAGAGAAAAGAGGATAAAGAAGTAAATAGGAGGAAAATCACAGACAGGGTTACTAATACACATAAGTTTATGAAAAATTAGAAACCTCAGTACATCTTTCTCCTTTTATTTACTTGGTCTTTGCTAATCAATGGGATGTGATGAAAATTCAGAGCTTAGTATATCTGGAAGCTGTTTGCAAAACTACATAGCAGCTGTACAACCCTCAGAAGAGCTGAGGCTCGTTAACAGCCTTTGCCTTCAAAGTGTGATGTATTTAAAAACCTTTAAAATTAGTTGCTAGACCAATCAGCGAACAGCATCATATAATCCTTTAAGCATGTTGTCATTACATCGTAATATATTTCAGGTACAGTTCTGCAGATTTTTATGTTGAGCAAAATCTAGTATCTACAGAATTTAAAATAGATCTGTACTTTTGCAATGTGTTTATATGTGAAAGAAGCAGTAGTCAACTAGCAGTCATTGTACTGAATTTCCAGACAATAAATGTTCTTTTTCTTCTTATGTGAACCAATAGATTGAGCTAGAGCCTGGAGCTTCACATTGCATTTTGCTTGTAAATGATTGCTGCTTTAAACCATTGGTTATGGTTTATTTATAGAATAACACATAGTTCACAATTAAATGCCAAGCTATAATTGAATCAAAGGATTCTGCTGATGTCTTGACTCACAAGGGTGCAGCTCAAGAGCTTTATAAAGGGCAGCAGAATCTGAATAGAAATTACAGCCCCCAGTATTCAGTCTGAGATCATGCATTATAATGCATAATGTGACTAAAAGGATTATTATAAGACTGCAGTAAATAAAAAGAAAATTTATCAAGCAGCAGAACTGAGAAAGCTTTCACAGGCTTTCAGTTTGTGATGTGGGAGGCCAAAGATTATACTTCATGAGAAATAAGGCTACAGGAAAATTATTTTGTAAACACATTTATGTTCTTCAAAAAAAAATATTCTGAAGTTATTCTTAAGTAAAAGGAAAACATATGTTTCATAGATTAATCCAAAGTAAATTCATAATTTTCTTCTACATGGCTAAAATTGATTGATTCCAGATTTGACATAAATATTTCCTGGCATGATAGGTCAATAATTATGCTACAGAAGGAATATCTGATGCCTTATTGAATAAGCTTGGAAAAGTTAAAGTATTTGACTAGTATGGAAATAATACCAAAATGTATTTTTTCTAGAAGAAAAACTATCTTAGCACAAATATGGTTCATTTATCCAGATCCAGTTCACAAAGACAACATTCATTCCTTCATGAAAGAAACCTAGCTGATAATGCATACATTTTCAGGCTAAAATGAAGGTTATTTTTTGGCAGAGATATCTTGTTTTGTTTTAGAGTGTTTTCTTAATAATTGGATATGGTAAACTCCTTAATTTTTTTTTCCTACATTGCCTACCAATCTGTGATGTTATCTGGTGGGCTTCAAGCATTGACTCTAATCAATATGTTGTTATAGACATTTGTCCATCAGATTTTCACACAAGGTTCCTCACATCAGGCTGTAATACCCTAACGTGGTTATGGTAACCTTGCACAATCAGTGATGTTGTGGAAGCTTATCATATGCCTTCCACTGTGTTTCTGCAATTTCCTCTGATCCTCTACAGGTTAAGAGATAAAACAGTAGACTATGAAGGCATCGGTCAGATCTTAGGATGGAATTTCTCTCTTTAGGAGACTGTTCTTTTGAAGATATTGCTTGAACTGCTAGTATTGATAGTCAGACACCTTGAGCTTTCTCAGATATGTGTTTTCAGACAAAAACTACTTGGAAAAGGGTATGGAAATGTTGGTAGCTTCTTTTCTCAAATCTATCAATCTAACTAAATTAATCTAAATCAACCAAATCTAACGTAATGTTGGAATTCTGATAGATACTTACTATGTCAAGGAATATAAAAAATATTTTTAATATGAAGTTCAGTAAAGCCTGCTTTATTAGTTATATTTTCCATAAAGAATTTAATTCTTAACTGAATTCCAGTTCTGAATAATACAAATACAGTCAGAACATAGTCATTTTAACTTTTCTTGGATTTCTATTATCAAAGACTAACTGAGGTCAAAGGACATTATTTCCAAATACATTTTCAGTGAGCTGTAGTAAATACTTAAGAAAAATCAGAAGTCATGCAATACACTGAGTTTTGATACAGGCAAAAATACCTGATGAATCTACAGATTAAACGTTTGTACAAAGCAACATAGAGATCCATGGTGCTAAACCAAGACATTAAAGATAGAAACCATTGCTTCAGAGATCATGGGAAATTGAAAGTAAAAGTCTTTCTGGTTATTTTCGTTTTCATTTGAGTATTACTTTTCTAAAGGGAAATATCATAGAATCATGAAGAGAAAGAACAAATTGATTCTAGAAAAATGTGAACAAAATTGGTAATTAACATAGGAAACATACTAGGTTGGGCCAGGTATGGATTTATGGAGGGGAATGGGAAACTGGAACCCTTGCAATAAAACTGTGCACAGAAAACACATGGGTGAAGGAGGACTCTCCCTTTATTTAATCAAACTTTATTCCTCAATTTACCAGTGAGAGAGAGTTTGATTCTCCTTAATGATAGCTTAACTACTTTAGGAAACAGTAACAGCGACTTCCTATTTAAAGAGGTGGTAAGTAAAGATAACAGATTGTAGGAAGAGCTCTTATAGCAACTCAGAAATAAGATAGAGCATATGGTATTTTAATATAGAATTTGATATATAAGTATTTGACACTGTCAATTAGGAAAATAGTGTGCTTTAATTATGCAGGACAATAGAAAATAAATAGATTTTCTATTTATAACAGTTTTATATAGAATCTATATTCTATATAAAATATATAAATATATAAAATATTTTTATATTCTATATATATATTCTATATATATATTCTAAAATATAGTTATATTCTATATAAAATATATAAATATATAAAATATATATATTCTATATAGAATATATATTCTATATATAGAATATATAGAACATATAGAATATATAGAACAGTTCTATATAGAACTGTTATCAAAGTAGGTCTTTGATGCAGCATATTGGCAAAAATGTTCCTGTCTACACTGCAATGCAAAGAGTGTGCATTGCAGGGGATTATCCGTCACAGATGTGAATGTTCTTTTTGTTTGTTGAGGCTTATTTGGGTAGCTTGCAAAGCATCTGGGAACATTTGGCAGAAAACAAAATACTAACACAAAAAGCAAAAAAATTCTAAAGAACTCTATTCACAGTTAGATATTTACATTAAACATCCAATTTTCCAAAAGTACAGTAACCTGGCACGTTTCATTGAGAACAATAAAAAATTATATAGTTCTCCAAAGTGTCTAATAAGAAACTGAGAACTTTTGATAGACTTGCACAAGGTGGATTTTATTTTTTTTTTCCTCCTTAGTCTTTATATCATTTTAAGGAATGAAGATGAAAGGACTCATACAAGTCATGTTTCCTGCATTTCTGCCATTCATAGATTGGCAAACAAAACAGTGACACAATTTCACAGAATCACAGAATCACAGAATTTCTAGGTTGGAAGAGACCTCAAGATCATCGAGTCCAACCTCTAACCTAACACTAACGGTCCCCACTAAACCATATCCCTAAGCTCTACATCTAAACGTCTTTTAAAGACTTCCAGGGATGGTGACTCCACCACCTCCCTGGGCAGCCTGTTCCAGTGCCTCACAACCCTTTCAGTAAAGAAGTTCTTCCTAACATCTAACCTAAAACTCCCCTGGCGCAACTTACGCCCATTCCCCCTCGTCCTGTCACCAGGCACGTGGGAGAGTAAAAAATTAAAGATTCAAATCTAAGTTTGTATGCCCAGAAAAAAAAAAAAAAACAACCAACATTTAACAGTGTTTTCATAATTTCACATAGGTTTACACATGAAGAACCTATAACAAAATCTTTTTGTCAAGCTGATCCTGACACTGATGAAACCATACAGTGAACAGTCTGTTGAAGTACTCTCTTTCAGAGATATTAACAGTTAAAGAATACACTTCTCTCTCTTTGCCAGATTCATCCAAAATAGTATTTTACCACCAACACTTAGCGATCTCTGTCCCAGGAACAAGCTGGAGGACTGGGTAGCCTTTTTCTTGACTGGTATAATAAAAAAATATTTTTATCTATATCTATTTAACTTTTTCCAATGTGAATGAAATTTAATGAATCAAATATTTGAAAAAAAGCAAATAAGGAATTGTAACTGAACGTGCCAAATCAAAATGATTTTAATGTAGGCAAATGCAGAACATTTTTTGTGATGTTTACTGTGCTGCTGAATAAACTACCCTTCCATTATTTGTATTATGCTGGGCAGAGACAACATAGAACATTTTTTGACCAGCTGAGCTTACCTCCCCTTCTGTAGACTGCAAGTGCAGTTCTTTCCTACACGTGGCCTTTAAGTCTCCTGCAGCTGCATTGACTTGCACTCCCCTGGGTGCTTCCATCACCAAGGATCTAGTAGGAGATTCAAGTCTGAAAGACAAAAACAACCATTAGGAAAAAAGGCACTGAATCAAAACACTGAAAAAAAAACAACCTGGCCCTAAAAATTACAGCTTCACAGTGCTTGTAGATAGAAATGTATTTTGAAAGGTAGAGAAGTCAGTTATTTTACATGTAATTCTCTCACTGTTCTCTATAGCCCAGAGAAATGAAAAATGAGTCCGTGTTTAAATCTATTCCTATTTAGGACAGCATTCAGGCATATACTGATGTAAGGCTGTTTGCTTTGTGATATTTGCATGTATTCGTATGTAATTTAGTTGACTGTACTGATACTGAAGTATAGGTACTTAAGATTCCATGTGTCAATGTAAGTGCTACCGTAATGTCAGTTTAATAACCATAGTCTGCTTAGTGACCAGTGGCAAGGGTTCATCTACATAAAAATAAAATAAAAAAAAAGTTTTAAATAATAATATAATACTGATTAGAATGACTTTACCTTCACATGTGCATTTATATTTCAGGGAGGCATAGCAGCATTACGTACAAAGAAAAGGGAAAAACTATTATGCCTCTATTTTTGTTTTTATTTTTATTTTTTTTGCATGCTCTTTTTCTGATCTGCAAAATACTCATTATGCTCTTTAACCCTGATATAATAGGGTCAAGATGCATATCACTGGGTCTTGGTATCTTTCCTCAGTGCAACTATTGGTCTACTCCTGTCATGCTTTCCTTTTCTTTCTGTAGTCTGTGCTCAAGATTCTCAGTCAAGCTTAGTGCATAATTATGATACCTTCACAGCTACGTTATTTCTCAGTAGGCTATAGATTTCTCTTGAATGGGAAATACCACTGCAAGGTTTTGATGGTAGTAGTACTTACACACTGAATAAGAAAGATGATCAGATGTATTGAACTAGGAACCAAAATTTTGGATTATGGTTGGGTTCAGACATAAACTTAATGCATAGCTATGTTAAAAATGAGATGAATCTTTTAATCTATTTCTATCTCAGTAATATAACGACAGAATACAATTCCACTTTACCTGAACATAGGCTTTTTGTAAGATAAAATATATTCATAATAGAAATAGCTAGGATAAGAGGCTTGAAGAAGACAGTGTATTTCACTCTTTAACAAATTGTATTTTTAATATTAGGTCAGATCCATCCAAAAATAAAATGAGGTACTAGGTATGTTATAGATATGAATAGTGTAACAAAGAATTTACTACTGAAAAGCCAAATGAAAGCTCGGTCAGGCAATGGCTCAACAGAATTTCAGTGTCTTTCAATTACAGTGTGTTTTTTTTTTTTTGTTTGTTTGTTTTTTTTTAAGAAGTGTATTCATGGATTATTTTGAAATCAAAATGCCCCATTTGCATGAAAAGTCACCAATTCTGAAATATTTCTGTTTGCTACATGTCACTCACACTCAATGGGATAAAAAAAATAAAAATTATTTGGTAGCACTAAATCAGACTATTAAAAGCAAAGTTCACATAAGAGCAGAACATTAATTGTGGGTATCTATATATATTAAAAAAAAGCATACATAGGAAACATACATAGGAGCAGCAGAGAAATATGTATTTTGTACATGTTAAGCCTTTTTCCTTTCTTTCTTTCTTTTTTTTTTTTTTTTTGACACTGTGTAGGGAGAAGTTAATAGAAATTTTTTGTTCTTCGTTATGCCAGTGAAGAATTGAAATATAATAAATTATTTAACCATGAACATCAGTGTTTTTCAGGTGGGGGTCTAATGTGAACTTCTGATGGCTATAAGAAAGCAGAATTAAGTAATTAATAAGTTAATTAATTAATTAATTAAGATTTTCCTAAATCTTTTAGCAAACAAATGCATACGCTGGATGCAAAACAACAACAACAACAAAATAACATTCAAAGAGAGAGCTTAGTTTTCATTTGATTTCTGTGGCAAGTATTAAAGAATGCTGCCCCTTACAAAATAACAGATAACTCCAATACAGAGAAACAGAACTGAACATCTGATTTCCTCTTACCAGCTCTGATTTTTTACCATGGCCATAAATCAAAAACACTTAATTATGTACAAATTGCGTATTGTACAACAAGCATTGTTTTGTTGTGGTGTGTCTAAAATGTGAGTTTGAACTTTGCTGAAAGGGTAAATGCAATGGAGAAAGCTGGTAAGTTTGTTCTATGAGAATTTAGTCAATGTAATCCAGTCAGCATACAATTTTGAACTGCACAGATCCTATTTCAGTAAACATAGAGTAATTTAGCACTCTAATGAAACAAACAAACAGACAAAACCAAACCAAACCAAAACCAAACTTACCAAAACAAAACAACCAAAAAACCCACAAACAAACAAACAAAAACCACAACAGGCATTTAGATACTGTTCCTTTCCTTACAGAATGTTTAGAAATTAGGTTTTTGAAAGTACTGTGTTGGCTTCATGAAGCTCTACCTTCAATTTCAAAGTAAATTGAATTGCATAAATAATAAATGATTAGATACTTCTATTCCATAATTTTCAGCAACATACTTTTGTGATTTATGAACTAATTTCCCAAATTCTTAATATTTCCCAGTTTTGGCTTCCATTTTGTAATAATGAGGATAAAACTGTTCTTTAGCTACATTTATTAGATCAAATTTATGCCATAAATTTTTCTGTTTTCATAACATCCAAATCATTCTTAGACCTGTCAGAAATTTTCCAGCAGGAGGACAATAAAAACCCATTTAGGAATGTCATTCAATAAACTATAATTTTGTTTGAATAATATTTTTTTTATTCTTTTCAAAACACAACAGTGTATAGTTGAATTGTTTCCTCTAGTTTCATCATTGTTTTTCATGAACTACGTTAACTTAAATGACTTCCAATTTGTCTAAAATGAAGACATTTGGAAAACTAATTTCTGAAATTGAGAAGTTATTGTTTATAATATAAACTTATAGACTTATAGATACTCCAGAGAAGATGTTTCTTTTTCAGGCAGGATTTTTTAGCAATTTCCTGAAATCAAATAAATTGTTAGAAATGTCAGTGAATGGTTGATGATCAGAAAAGTAGTTCTAAAAACACTACTCATCTATTAGTAAAACTGAGCACCTGCATCTGTTTTACAGTTACTAATGTTTTTTTCTTCTCATTATTCTTCAGGTGATCTGCATCTCAAAAGTGACTTAGTTGTGCAATCTACAGTGTGCTACTGGAAATGCAAAAGCCTATATGATGAGAAATTATTTCCTCAATGTTTTGAGATAAATTATATTTGATATGCAGCTTCTTTATATTTTTGTCATATTTCTGAAAGCTTTAATCTCTATTTAAAACTTATTTTAACACTGGGCATTCATCTGATATTCATCCATCCAAGAAAAACTGCATTATTAGAACAGCATACCAAAAATTTGCTTTCCTTTCAGATTTACTGATGGCCTGTCTCAGAGGCATTTACTTCTGCAAGTGAATCCTATTTATACAATATTTCTTCCTGAAACAACAAATAGCTATGATGGAGAAAGTAACTAGTGTTATTATTAAACAGAAACTACAACACTAGGAAAGATGAAAAGACTTTTAAAACAAGTTTTTAAATAATATAATCTGTTAATTCTCTGTCAATTCAATGTGATGCATACATATCTACGCAGAGTGGAAAAGGGCTTTTTTCTTTTTAATTATCAATGGTTAATATGTGAAAAAAGATGAATTTCAGAGGATCAAAGCTGTATGAATTTGAGTTGAATTCATTAAAGTATTATTGCTAAAAAAGGAAACTTCAAATATTTTGAATATATTGCTTTGAAGGTATTAAAATATTTCTCATCAGAAATGCAGAAACATTTATTTTTCATTTGTTAATTTCTGTTTACAAGATGACCTAGATTGTATTAGAGAAAAATAATTTTAAAAAAAAGTAATTTTGGGTTTTAAGAAATATTTTAGATTTACGTCTTGCACATCCCTCAAACTCACAGGGGATATAATTAATCTATGTTAATTTTTCTCTGTTGGTTAGCAAAAGGTATTTCCTAAAATAGAAGGCAGTAGAAGATTCCCCTGTGCAAATGTAAATAATTTATTTGTTTCAAGTCTATCCAGTCCATGCTATTTATTAAAATGACTAATATGAACCTCTAGAAATCTGGAATTTATAATCAAAAAGGAGGATTAAAAAATATGCTGCCAACTAGAGAATGAACAACAAAGCAGGTGTCCATTTCCTCTATACTTCTATCTTGACATTTAAGGGTCAAGAAATATATCAATACTTCGAAGTATTTAATTTTTACGTATGATGAACTTGCCAACATACCTTAGTGTTTTGATTTTTTTGTTTGTTGGTTGGTTTATTTTTCAGTTAGCATAGAAATCCTAACATTAAAAATATATATATATATTTTTTTTCAAATATAAAAACATGGAAAATCCACACATTGACTTAATAACTCTCTTGTAAATTTCTTTCAGTTAAAATAACTGTGAGACTACTACTCTTCTAGTCTTGTTTACTGTAGGTAAAGAGCTGTGGTGGATTGTGGGACGTGCTGCATAGAGGTAACACAAACAGAGGACACCAAGAAAAACCTCTTGTCCAAAACTCTACCTATCCCTCTTCCTGCTTCTTATTTGTAAAAGAACACTCCAGACCCCAAAACACCATAGAATCCTTTTCTCCATGAAATGTATTTGTTCCAAATTAGAATTAAGATTTTTTTTTTCAAAATAATTTTGAAAATGTAGTTTTCCAGGCCTCAAACAATTTTAAGTACTTTTTAATTTTCTTTTTTATTATTATGAAAAGAATGTCTGGTTGTCCTAATGCTCAAGGAAACTTTGAAGCCAAAAAGAGTCATTTAGTAAGACCAAGAGACCCTGTCCACTGAACATTGAGGGTGTTGGATAAAATTAGGATCTTCAGTCAGTCCATTTTCTGGAAAGTGTGCTGCATACTCCAAGAACGTATGCAAAGGATAACCAGGGACTTTTATGACCATGGTGACAAAAAACTTAGAAGCCATTTTTTATTAGATATTGAACTATTCAATCACAGAATCCTTGATTATCTGCACTTGACATCACAATGGAAATGCTATTAAAATAAGATTTTTATTCATTCATTTCAATCTCATATTATTTATAAGATTATATATATATTTATATATATATACATGCCCTTGTATATATATTTATATATATATATATACATGCCCATGTATATATATTTATATATATATACACGCCCTTTTTACCATGTTTACATGGTTACCATGTTTACATGATTAAAAGTATTTTTGATACATTTACTTCCTCCACAAGGTGCATGTGATTCACCGCTAAAAGAGCGTTTTTTGTTGCATTCCAATGCTTTTAACCAAATGTTTGTATTTTCAGGAGGAAATCAAGGTATTTATTGAAATGCAAGGGAAAGGGAAAATGTACAGGTCTCGGGAGTCTTTAATATTGTTCACTGATCATCAGATACCCTTTATCAAAAGGCAAAATTCTCATTTCTTCATGTGAAGCTCTCTTTATCTGGGAAACTAACCTTTAAGGGCACAATTTGGCTCTGTGTATTTTGTGACTTCACATACTTGAATAAGAGAAAGTTAAATAAATGTCTTATGGAGTAGGTAACAGCACAAACCAGTAAATGCCAACATACTTTTTTTTTTTTTTTTTCCAATATTTAACAACTCATGAACGATACACTTATAAAGAAGAAACCTTCTTGATGTAAATCAAAACAGCATTCAGTAAGCATTTGATGTTATGTTTCTGCTTTGCATGTCACTGACTGTGGCATGTGTCAGCATGACCTTATTATAACTCCTGAAATTCTCATTAGCACAGAAATCATCACACTGGGCTCAAATCTGAGTTCTAATTGCCCTGTACATGGCACTGGCTTCAGTTCAGTGATCCTGAATCATCACAGCAACACCCAAAATAACAGAGTATTTTAATTTTATGTGACATAGATAAATCAGAAAAACAATTTCCTGACACAGGCAAATGCAGAATTGCATCTGAGAATATAAAAATGTTAGTTACCAAGGAGGAAAAGAAATGAATAAAATGGCACTGAAAAGTCTTATTCAGTGATGTTACTAAAGGACTAGGAAAAGTAAAGCAGCATCAAGGAAAGGTGAGAAGGGTTAGAGAGAGCAAATGTTTAAAGCAAGAGCTTGACAAAATAAACAGGTGATGTGAGGAAAGTTAAAAAGAACTTAATGTATGCTTGTTTCTTAAAGTGGGTGAGGCCATAGGCAGAAGAGCTAAAGATAGGGAATGTATCAAAATCATTCCCTAGTGAAGTGATATTAAAAAGAAGTGATATTAAATTAAGTTATATTGATTAAGAAGTGATATTAAAACATTAAAAAATGAAAACCTAACTAGAATCTTTGATACTAAAAATTAATGCATTCCAGAGTTCACTAAAACTCAAACTTTTGAAAACCCAGACAATTAGCTGAAATGTAAGAATTAGAGTGTGAGCTTTCATTTCTTAGAGAAATGCTTTACAAATCTAAATTTTCAGGCTGTAGGACAAAGATCTGCATGTGAGACAAGCCTCGATAGTTCCTTAAGCAAATACATGAGAAAAGGACTCCTCATAGCCCTGACATTTTAGAGGTATCTCTACTCCACCCAAGGCATTCTCCTACCCATAATCTTCTTTGATTTTGTTCTGAGCTGAATTCCCTTCTATATGTGCCTTGCCATTCTGCTGCCCCTGAGTTTAAACATTATTACATGAAGTTTATTTTCTTTTCAGAAATAGTCCCATTACCTGAGTTGTCATTCAGAATGTATTTTCTTAAAATAGAAATCAATCTTGTCAGAAAGAGATAGAAGCAACATGCCCACAGATAATTCTCAAGTAGCTGTCAAGAGTAAGATCTGAACATAAAGAGCCTGGGAGAAGCTGAAAAAAACAAACATGGCTATTGGAACAACTGGAAACACATGAGAACTGGCTGACATATGATTTGGAAGCGACAACCCAGACCATCCTTACTTCTTGAATAGTATTTATTATTATTATTATTATTACTTCCCCCCAAAGCCTTATTAAGCCGATAGAAGTGGGTATAGTTTAGCTGAGGTAAACTGGACATAGCTCTGTTTCACATCTTGATGAAATTACATCTCATATGAAAAATTATTCTGCTGAAATTCCTTTGTTGAGTCAGTTTCAACCTTTGCTGATTATGCACAGCAGAAAGCTTGGACTGCACTCTCCAGTGGCTAGTTCTTGGACTGTGCTTGAACAGCCCAAGAACAAAACACCTCAGCTAAGAAAAAATACAGGAATTCACAAAAGGTTTGGTGAGTTTACTTTGTCACATTTTTAGGGCAAGTACCACTTCAGAAAGAATCAGAGAGAATATTTTAGCTTCAGCTATTCAAAATAGACTAGGTGTTTTACACTATGAAGGCAAATAGCTTTTTTTTTTCTTTCTTTTTGGCAGTGAATTCTGTCTTCAAATACAACCAAAGATAGAATGAAGCCTGCAGGATAAGAAAAAATCCTTAATTCTTCTCTACAGCTTAGTCTACCTCTGAAGTTCTCTGTAGAATTATGGACGTAGGCAACAGTAGCTGTCTGCACTGCTAACAGTCTTATTAACTTTAGCCCCTATAACAATCCACCACACAGTTCCTCATTCTCAGGACCTCCCTTTTCTTATAACCAGCCTGTATGATCTTCTGATCCTTTGTCTCGCTCTAATATGGACAAGAACTCAAACCATGTCCGCTGCACCCACATCCACATTACTGCTCTGTGTACCATAACCACGACCTGACCATGAAGCAAGAAATGTCAGAGGCTAAGGGCAGTCTGGAGCCCTGTGTATACAAATGCACAAACTGGTGGCAGGAAATAATGGGTAATATCAGCTGACTTTTCTTATCAAAGCATGTTAGCATCTCTCCTTTAGTTAGGTGTTGGTTTGAAGAAATCACTTAGAAACTTAGGATCTTTGAGACTTTTGCCTTTACATCAAATACTGAGAAAACTGCTTAGCTGATTCATAAATTATCAGGGAGATGAGGAGAGAGGAAAGACAACAAAATTAAGAAATTTTGGTTTTGGGGAAAGTGGCTAAAGAGTGGCATGAAAAATGGAGATACTGTTGGGAAGGAGAAAAAGAACAAATAGAGTGAAAAAGTTTCTTGTGAAAAAAATACTTTAAAAAAAGACTAAGGAAATGAAATTTTGTCCAAAAGAAAAAATATAAACAGCCCTTTTTATTATTTCAGTAGTAAGCCTATTCACTTAAAATCATAAGGAAGACAGGAAATGAAAATATTATTGCTGGTAGAACAGCAGTACTTGGCCTTAATGATATATAGTACAAGGTTTATGGAATAGAAGTAGTTTCTCAAATCAGAAGAACTGCAGCAAGTTATCCAAGAGTATGCAGGTATGGTGGGGCAAGACAGCATCTGGTACGGAGTCCAAACCATTTCAGAAACAAGTTCTGGACTTACTAGCATCAGCCCCTTGGCATTAATGACCATTGTTCCATTACCATTTAAAAATTAGTACATGTACAACACTTCTACTTGTCATATCTCTGAAAATTAATACTTGAACAAAGTACATGCTTTCGTTTTTAGTCCTAGGCTGGAACAACATGGAACTAGAGTTTCCTGAACACATGATGGCAGCTTGGGCCTACAAGTGGTAAAACAGCCCTGGGGCAACTCTAAATGCAATGAGCCTCCTGGGAGCTGAGAGCTCTGGTATTTCAGGTGTCTCTGCTGGCCACAGTGACTGTCAGACCTGTGCTGTAAATGGAAATCCTCAGCTGCCTACACGCTGATCTCCAGACTGTAAAGTTGCTTTGTTACTTATTAATTCAGCACTGAGTGTATGCTTCCTGTTGCTCCAAGCTTTATATAGGTTTTGAGATAGGATTCATGGCATATTATTTTTATACTCATATATACTCATTTTATACTCATATATACTCGTATATACTGTTAGCCCTGAGACAGCTATGCTCCAAGCCCACCTGTGTGTCCCTGCAACCACAGCATGGCATAATCATAAAGCAAACACAATCCAGTTGCTGATAATAAAGGATTTTAGTTCCCTTTGAAAGGGTATTTCAGAATCTCCTGTATGTGAGAGGTAGAATGGGTATTTCTATCTAATACTGCATCTAATACTCCAAATCATACTATTGAGTTTCACTGTATTATCCTAGTGCTCAAGATCTTCTGATTGTCAGTGCTCCTTGTCAGTGCTTGTCTATGTACCTCCTTTTAGCAAAAAGACAGTTAATTAAATTTGGAAATAAGATCAGTCCTGAAGAAACCATCCTTGAAATCTCCCACCAGGCTGAAGGAAGGCTTTCAACAATACATACCTATTATATACCACTTAAAATTTCTTTAAATGTGCTCTTCTCTGTCTTGTCTTTTTATTTCTAATTAGATATGGCACTATATTAAATCCTTTATTCAGAATGTGGTAGGATGATTTACCTAATTTATGTTTGCATAAAGATATCTTATCAAGGGAAAAATATTTCTTTGGATTGGCACAACCTACCCACCTTATATTTCCCCCAAGTATTTACTTATCTTCAAGCTGTTATTAATTCTTCTCTTTAAACAATCCTTCAAAATAATATTAAAAAGCATTGCATACTAGTGAGTCTAAAAGGTCTAGCCTTCTAGATTAGTCTTTTAGCCTATTTTTTCCATCCATTTCACTAAAAGTGCTACCCTTACTAATCCATCAGTCCCACAATGTCTGTTTTCTAATTTGAAAACTTTATAAATTTTGGCTACTTGACCTTATTTTTATGTCTAGTTCATGCAAAAATAAGGGACAGAGATTACCCAGCATCCTATATTAATCACATGAAACTCAATGAATTTTGCTATCTACAATGACAGCAATACATTCTTGCTTCATATTCCAGTTTCCATTAAAGCCTTTTCCCCTCTCCTATGTCAAATATAATCATCCTCACTGAACACTAAAGCAAATTATTCTTCTGGTTTAAGAGCCTATTCTGTCTGCATAGTAATTATAACCTTTTACTTACTTGATTTCTTGCTTTTTATTTCAATATATTTTGGATTTTATACATAAATATGAAAGCATATAAATATATATGTTTATATTCTGTAAATTTTTAAATTGGTACTACAACCACCTCTATTTTTGTATGAACATGTACGTGGAAAAAAATGTATATTTTCAACAGCTAGGCAACTGCTGTTTACAAATAAGCAAATGTATATTTCTACAATACACATGCCCAAACACTGAAATAACTATTTGAACACCAAACACAAAATCTGAAAACATAAATAGCAATTATTAAAAACAAATACTGAGAAAGTAGCTAGAACCTGAGGTCCTTAAAATTAACAGAGGAATAAAGTTTGGCTTTTTCACAGTACTTCATCTTTTCTTTTGAAAAAGTTTGATTTATTATTTGATTTCTGGGTAAAATAGACGAGCAGAGATCCTGTTCTTTTTTTACTCTCAGCCTGCTCTCAATTTATTGCCAGAATTACCTTCTGATGTATTCTCTGACTTCTGTTTTTTACAGAACCGATACTTTGTCCTATTAGTAAACTACCCCTAAAATGGAAGAGAAAAAAAAAAAAAAAAAAAAAGGACCCTTACAAATCATCAGGCATCTGAAACAGATTCCTAGTTCATGATATGTGTTCTTGTCCTAAAACAGGATCCTAGTAGCTTGGGTGCTTCCTTGCTGCTTCGTCAATTTCCACCTCATTATGCCCAGCATTAGCTTGCAGGATTAGCTGATAGTCAATGGTATGAGAGGCTTGACAGAGAAGAGAAGAAAAACTATTAAATTTGATCTAGCAGTTATCCCCAGAGAACAACAACAAAGTAATTTACCCCCTTATTAAGGAGGTTATTCAGGGCAAAGTCATCAGCATTTAACTATTGCCTGCCTCTTTTGTGCATAGATATTACCTATTACTGCACCATGTTTTAATGTAGTATTAGCCTAAAACCAATATTTGGGGACCTATTATATTGACAGTTTAGTTTTCCTAACAGTGTTCTTATGAGAAAAGTTAGCAAGAGAAATATGAAGATTAAATTATTAAGATATAATTCATTTTCTTGATTCTAAGGCATGATTCTCTTATGCTGCTTATCCCACCTAATGAAAGTCAAATTTAATTATGTTTTAGGTTTTGAAACAAAAGGGCTTACCAGCTTTCAAAAAGGATTTTATAAAACATTTTCTGAAAACAAAATCTTGCTAGTTATTATTTGGAAATGTAAGATAGGAGAAAGTTATGACCAAGGTGGCTGGGCACATAGATTTCGTTTTTACTCAAGGTATTTTCAATGCAAAATATTTCAAATGGTTCTCTGTATGAAGACCTCAAACTCTAGATATAGAACAAGGAGGGATAGAAGAGGCAGAGTTGTAAAAATTTGAAGATAATATGAATCTTTTTCTTTCTGGCTCCCTGTCCAGAACAGATTGGCCTAAAATTCCAGTACTTCCACCTCAAACACTATGAAATCTGTGTGTGTCTTTGTCCAAATTTTATACTTCAGTTTTATTCTTAATAATCAAGGTGGTCAAAATTCCACTTTTTAATTTCAGCAGTGAATTGTTTTATATATGACTATTTTGCAACATCTTTTTTTCCCTGATTAATATAATTATATAAAATATTTTATATAATGCTTATTTAAAAATAATTTTATTTTATAAAAATGGCTATAATTTAAACATACTCATTTATTGCTTGACTGCAAATACATACACTGATATGAAAAACTAAGGATTTTTTTTTGTATTTTAATGAACCAAATTATTTTGTCTTTCTGACCTGTATACAACTATTCACATGAGCCTAATACATTTGCATTCATGCACTGCACCTCACTATCAAACTGCAATAATCTGTGCCTACTGAAAAAAATAATTTTAAAGCTCAGCAAATTCTTCTCTCCCAAGAAAAAAAAAAAAAGCAAATTCTTCTCTCCAAACTTCAAAAGTCCCAAGCTCAGGAAATGTTGCATTTGGGAAAAAAAGCTCTACAGAGCTTTATGACTGTCAGTATTAAATACTGGACATTTTGACTAAGATTATATTAAAATATTAAATAGTGCAGGACCTGGGCCAGAACACTGCAACTCAATCATCTAGGTGGTTTATTTATTTATTTTTTTATCAATTGAGTTATGACTCTCCCAATTTGCAGGCTCCCTTCAGAGGATCACATGAGTCAAAGACCATTCCCACTCAGTATTTAAGATGCAACTATTCTGTTTTAGAGAAAAAAATAATTTTAAAATATCAATGTACTTGTATCAGCTCGGCCATAGGCCAGAAGATGGACCCTGACATTTTTTTGTTTCTGTGATAGGGGTAGACCACTGGGATACGTCATATTTAGGTTGATGACAGATTAGTTTCAACATATTCTGCAATCAATTTAATGGTAAATTATTGCTTGCTGATAACACATTTAAAATTAGCAAAAAAGCCATTCTATTTTGAGGTAAAATTAATGCAAGTCTTGAACTTTAAAAAAAAAAAGTTACTTTTTTTTTTTTTTTTTTTTATCATTTGAAGTAAGAACTAGAATTTTCATAGGGATATATATATGGTCTGAGTGCCTAAGTGCATTTTATGGTCAGAAACAATCAAAGAAAGCTGCTATTATTTACAGTTCTTTAAAGTTACAAAAAATGTCTGTAGGTTACCTTCTAGAAAGATTCATGCCAAAGCCAAGAAATTTATGCCCTAGCAGTAGATGTCATCTATTTTAAAGATAAAAAGTTAAGAATTTTAAAAAAGGAGCATCACTAAATCCAAACACGTAGCAGCACTTATGTACAAAAACTTCCAGAATTCAATATAGACGAAATATAGTAAGAATAAAATCACTTACACATACGCTAATGCTGCTTGACCGGACATAAAGTTTGTCATTTCATCTTTTTTTTTTTTTTTTTTTTTTTTAATATATATATATTTTTTATTGAGTTCATTATTAATGAGAAGGCAGAAAGCTGAATGAAGATTCAGTAGAATTCTCATTAAGTCTACTTTGGAAAAATGAGCTGAAGGAATTGTGAAGCTGGAAAACATTCAGCAGCAATGGGCATCATGGTAATGAATAAAGCCAAAAGACAGGAGAGGTGAAAGTCTAAAATATAAGTTGCACAAGCAGCAAGAGGTGATTTTAACACAAGTGAAGTCAATCCTGAAGACACAGGCTAATCTGTTTTACCATACTTTTGCATTTTTATACCATTATTTAAATATTAGAAATAATTAGGCAAAGAATGGTCTTCACATTCTTTTAAGTGAGACAAGTTCCAGCCTCTTCCTCAAAGTTTTGGGCCTCTCAGAAAATTTGTTTGCATGGACAACTTCCTGCACATGATTTCTGCAACAATCCTTACTGGTCTATTATCTTAAATACCTTTGCAAATATTAGGAAGGACATTTAACCAATATTTTCGTGCAGCGATTCACTGTAAACACTGCTAGGCAGGTACAGCACACTTCTGGTGAGAGAAACACAAGAGAAGACCTTTGATTTTCTGTGATAGTCATATATACTCATTATCCATCCATGTAGACTACAGTATTTATGCACATGCAAGCACTGCATGAAAAAGCTTTCACTGTACATTTTTCTAAATTGTATCTTTCTTGGTCTACAAAATCTAGTAAGTTTAAGACTTGATATTTTACTATTTATTTATTCCTCTACTTTTGTGAATACGGACAGCAAACTCTGTATTTTTATTTTTTATTTTTAATTTGCAAAGGTAGACTCACTTGATTATGAGATTTTGAAATGGATGCATGGAGTATTCAAAATCCAACAACCCAGAAACACCACTTAAAAAAAAGTTTATAGATATATTTTTCAATAACAGCTCATAGGAAAACAAAATCCACATCAGATGAAATTAAACAGTGCTGTAGTCAAATAATCCTAAAAATGTTCCATATGTTCCTATTCTGAACACTGGTGAAAGTATATTTCTAAAGTGTTCTGCTACAGGAAGTGAGTCTTTCCAAGAAGTAATGTATTTTACACTTTGTGTGATAGAAGTTCATAGTTTTTTTTTTTTGTCTAGTTAGAACAAATTGGAGTTTACCAGTGGTTTGGATACGTAAGAGTCATTAAGCAGACAGTGTTATCTACTATTTGCTTGTCCTGGTTTCAGTTAGGACAGAGTTAATATTCTTCCTAGTAGCTGGTCGAATGCTATGTTTTGGCTTAGGATGAGAAGAGTGCTGATAACATGCTGATGTTTTAATTGTTGCAGAGCAGTGCTTACACAAAGCCAAGGATGTTTCAGCTTCTCGCTCTGTCCTGCCAACTGGTAGGCTGGGGATGAAGCAAGAGCTGGGAGGGGACAGACCCAGAACAGGTGACCCAAACTAGCCAAAGGGGATATTCCATACCATCTGACGTCATGCTAAACAATATATAGGGGTGTCCTATATATATACAGGGGTGACTGGGGGGAGGAGGGCCAGAGTGCTAGGGGTTAGGCTTGGTATTAGTCAGTGAGTGGTGAGCAATTGCATTGTGCATCACTTGTTTTGTACAGATTATTATTATTAGTACTATTATCATTATTGTTATTGTTAACATTTTTTTCCTGTCTTAATAAACTATCTTTATCTCAACTCATAGGCTCCACTTTCCTGTTTCTCTCCCCCATCCCAGAGAGGGAGGGCAAAGGGTGAGCGAACAGCTATGTAGTGTTTTGCTGCCGGCTGGGTTAAACCACAACATTGCTTTTAATCAAGACTTAATTCACTTTGAGAATACTTGATTTTAAAACAATTCTTTGAACAACACCTACTTGAGGTCTTGGGAAGGTTCTGCTCTGATATGGGGTGTCTCCACAGAGTGCCCAAACACTGCCCCTTCCGTGCCTAAAATACATAAATAAAATACAGTACAATTACTTTGAAAAATAAAAACACATTGAAATGTATGATCACAAATTGACATTTTTAGGATAAAATATCTGATTGAGTCCTTTGTCAATGCCCATCAGCGTTTCTTCATATTTGTGCTTGCATTTCTATGTCAAAGTCTGGACTGATCACTTGAGACTTTAGACTACTGCTTATCAGTAGTCTAAATTTCACATAAATTTCACATGAATTTCACATAAAAATCTGAAAACAGTTATACAACCAAACTTTTCAATGCTGTCTTGCCCGAACACTCATTTTAACACTGCAGACAGATTGCTTTTCTGATAAGGAAAATAATATAATTTTGTTTGAAAAAAAAAAGAACAAAAACACATTTTTAAAGTACCTACTCATTTTGACTGATGGTCATTTTGATTACTTAAATCAAGATCTCAAGCTTCCAAAAGTTTTGAAATACCAGTCTTCCTCTTGAAGTTGCTAGCCTAAATCTCCAAGAGTTCCAGAACCTCCTTCCATCAGCCCTTTGACAGCCATGCTTTTCAAAGAGACTTATTTGGACTTTTTTAGTGTGTGTGCTGGGGATGAATACCACCTACTGGGCATTCAAAATCTGAGACAGAGAAAAATGGGTTCCTATTTCCTAAGACTGAAATTATTCTCTACTGAATTTTAATTTCTATAACCAGACCCAAGCTGCATATGAAAAGTTCATATTTGTAGTTACATGACAGACTTTCCATTTAAAAAAAAGCCTTTTTGATTTAAGGCTCTGAGAAATATTCACTGAAGTTATTTGAAAAAAAGGGCAAATTTCTACACAATTCATTTTTAGATGTAATGATTTTTTAAAGAGAATGACAATAAAAAAAATTAGTATACATATGATTACAGCAAGTTTTTTTTTTTATTAAAGTAATAGAACACTCAAGAAAGTGACACATAGGGAATAACACTATAAAATCAGTATTTCTCTTAACTCTCAGACACAAAGACTGAACACATAACAGTCATTTATATCACTCAATTTCCATTTTATGGACAGCAATAGTCTACCTCTGCTGTTAGGCATTCAAATGTTACGAAGAACCACAGGCAGGAAAAAGCAGCACATCTTAATACCTAAAAGTATTCACAGAGGTGCTGTGTAGGATCTGCTTTTAAAACCTGATGTTCCCTTGCAGTTCTGATACCTTTAAGGGATAGGAGCAGCATGCCTCTATAGCCTTAATTTCTGTTACTCCAAACTGAAATCTTAACCCCATCCATAATGGCATGCAAAAAATCCCAGTGGACCTGAATACTGTGTATCAGCGGGTACCTCCAGATCACATTCACCTCTTTAATCAGCAGATTTAAATATTTTCAAGTCCAAGGACTCTTTGTATTTTTGAAGGTGGAAATGGGATATGAAGATGCAAAAAACCGCACAGAATATCAGTCTTATGAGAAGACCACAGCTGCAATATTTGGAAGAGCAGAATTAATACAAAGATGCATAAAACATTACTATAGTGATGGGTCAGACACTAAATCAATCAGAAGTGCCAAAGATAATATTAGGGAAAGACTAATAATAGAAGATAAATGACAGCTGGTTCTAAGCCAGTGTTAACATCTCCGATTTTCAGCAGCATTTCTTTAAAAAATTAGAGGATGTTTTCTTCCTTACAAAATTGAAATTTGGACAGAAAGATTATCTTGTTCAAGAAGATTGAAAATCTAAGCAGGTAGAGTTAATCTGATATAGTTAAATAAAATTCAAACCAAACCAGATGTGCTTCTTTTGCTACTTGAAGATGTATGTTTTTTTTTTGTTTTTTTTTTTTTTTTTTCTCCACACACCCAAAACTTCAGGTATAACTGCTTTTGTATTAAACACTTTATGCTCAAAAATATGCTATCAAAAAATAACAAGGAAGAACATCTCCTTTTTACTTTACACTGGAAGGAAAGCAGGCATATATAATTCTCTCATATTTAGGAAGGAAAGTGAGAAATATCAACCAAACAGAATTTACTGACATGTTTCAAGCAATAAAGTAACAGGATCAAGAAAAATGGAAAGAAACTATATAGAAAATGGGAGACATGTAAGCTTTTTAAGCATTACTTAAAAATACAAAACAGAAGAGAAGCTACAGGAAGGTATTATTTAATTTATTATATAGCAACTTTATATTGCTTCGATGAGAAGTTAGATCACGTTATATACTGCTTAGGAAATGGTGCTAGAAAAACTTTTTTTGTGCATATTTTTATATATAACAATAAAAATCAGGATTCAAAATGAATAGCATGTTGGTTTTTTTTTTTTTTTTTGTTTTTGTTTTTTGTTTTTTGTTTTTTTTTTTTAATGAAAGATACGTACTGTAGGTACTTAATCACTTTCAATGTTAAAATGTTTATTTTTTTACAGATGATAAGACAAATAATTGTAATTCCTGACCTACAGAATCATAACCAAGACCTACTTTGAGATGACTGGAATTCTAGACAGAGACAAAGGTAAAAAAAAAAAAAAAAAAAAAAAAAAAAAAAAAAAAGACTTGAACCTTCAAGCCCTTTCAAGTACAGCTCAAAAGGAAGTAGTCAGGGAACTGAATTCAAAGGAACATGAGTTAGAATGGATAGCTATAGAAAGTGAACCTTTCAGAAGAAATAAAATAGCAAGGGCAGTGAGTACGTGTAAAGGATGTAAAATCAAAAGTGAAAGTGTAACTGAATAAAATTACTCCCACCTCCAGCCTCCAGTGGAAAAGAATGAGTTAAGTAAAGACTTCACTAAGGAAGAAGCATCTGTGAAGACAAAGTCTTGGTCAAAGAACAACAGCCTCTATAATTTGCTGGATAAATCTCAGGAAGTAACATCAGTCAGGCAAAAAGGCCAGAAGTGTATTTATAGAGAAACCTACTTATGCATAGCAGATTTATAAACACCAGACATCTAAAATACACTTTTTTGACACAAAGCAGATCAAAGTAATCCTTTCAGCCCAAGCAATAGTCACACAATTCCACCAAAACTGAGAATAAACGTATATTCAGAATTCAGAGACCAATATAAACTACTCATTCCTGCTCCATTTACTGGTTACCGAAATTCAGCCTTTGGGAAATGATGAGTTTCATAAAATCAATGGAAATACAATGTTGATACTTGGTACTGGATTATATTAATTTACGTATGCGCACACTGAGAAAATTTTGTCATTTACATACATCTAACAAGCAAATGATCCTTTCTTGATTTATGAGTTAGCTCACAGAACAACACTGGTATACTTTTTAGTGACTTAATAACTGACTGAAATAAAATGACCAGCACCCAAGCATATTGCAAGAAGAATACAAGCTCAAGAGTTGATATGCCAAGAATCAAATACTAGTAAATTATTTTGCTGAGAATAATCAACCATATATTAGCATTATCCCACTCACATTCTTCTTGCAAGAAAATCACCTTAGATGCACTGACAATGAATTTGCATAGTATTTTGATGTGCACAAATTATGTAGCACTGCAGCATCACAGGCACAGTTGAATCTTATTGCCTTGATCTTTCCCTAGGCTTTTCAGAAACGTCAAGTAACAATACAATGAAGTATTACGATTATGCAAGTGTTAGGCTGTAATGCCAATTTGTCCTCTGAGTTACAGTGTTTAAAGAAGAATTTGTAATATTTTATTTTTTTTTTTTATCATTTTTGAGGCTTGCCATTTAACTCATTGTAAATTCATTAAGTTAAAGCATCCAAAGGTTTCAGAGAGAAATATGAGTAATTAATCAAGATTGCTTTACCACTGCAGAGACCTTGAACACATAGACTTTTTATTCTAAGAGTTTAATTCCTATTAAAAATTAATAATTAATTAATTCACCATGTGCACATAGCTAAAAGTGTCTTTGTGGGATTAGCTAGCCACTGTTCAACACTAAGACCTTGGAAAGGTTGACCACTGCCAGACTGAAAAAAACAACCACAAAGGCATTTGTCTAGACATATCAATGATCACAGGAAGACCACAGAAAATATTTATTTATTAAAAGCACAGTTATTATAAATTATATTGGGCAGATTAGAGACCTAAAGGAGTTAGAATGCAGTTTCTGGACCACACATTGATTGTGCAGCTCTTCAAGGCTTTCTTTTTTTTTTTTTTTTTTTAAAAAAAAAAGGAGGGGTGGATGAGATGGGAATGTAATTTAGCTAGATACTTGTATTAAAAAAAGCATGATGAAACTGGATTTTTCCTAGGGAGGAATACAGAACTAAAATGAAAGAAGTTAGGTTATTTTGTGGAAACACAATTGGCCTGGTTGTTGGGTTTTCAGTCTTGCAGAGTCTCTCAGAAGCAAAACTGTCTAAGGCTAAAATTTGAATTTATGGTATTGATATGGCCACATAGGAATTATTATACAAGCAGGAAGTTGACTAGATGCAGCTGTTTATATGTAGACTAAAACATGAGCATTGAAGGCTTCAGAGATAAATCATTATTTAAAAGTAATTTTTGAAATGAATGATTTAGATTCATTACTCAAAGACCTTGAACATTACAAATGTTTGATGAGTATTTTTCACATGGCAACATTACCAGAGTAAAGACGTTCTAAGCCTTTCATTTTGGTAAGAAATGTGACTGACTTCCTTGATATATTAAAATTCTGTATCTTCAGTGTAATAAATTTTGATCGAAGCAAATCCAAACTCCAGTAAATACTTGAAAAATTGAAACAAACATTTATCTTCTCAAGTCGTGGTAACTTGCAAGGAGTACAAACATTTGATACACTGTTTAATAGTGATGTACAGTTAAGACTCCTCCTACGTAGATGTTGCAAAGCAAATAAAACTGGATTATGCCTATGTGTTCGTTAACTCAAACATTTACTTGCTTATAGGTCCAATATCCCAAATCAATGTTTTGCATAGTTTACTATGCTGAAAAAGTGAATCAATTTGAAAAAAAAAAATAAATTTGAACTGAGCATAGGAGTAACATAATTAAATTAATAATTGGATATGAATATTCTAAATACTACTTCCTGGATAAAAAGAAGTCATTATAAAATAAAACTGCTGTGAATTAAAATTAAAACTGAGTATTTCTTCAAAACTGTAATGAAACTGAAAAACATAATTGAAAACCAAAACAAATAACAAGTTTTAAAAAACAATTTTCATGACATCGACTTTTTTCCCATAGAGTACAAATCAGAGAAAAATATTAAAATAAAAATGATTAACAATATTCTGCTTGAATTGATAGTCTCCCTGAAAAGCTACAAAAGCTATATGTAAATGAATAGATTTAAACCTTACATTTTAATTTCACAGCAAATAACTACTAAAAAAAAACCAAAACATGTTTTCCTAAATATCAATGATAGTCTATTATCATTGTATTATTATTAGTCAATTAGTCTATTATCATATAATTTGTCTAATTAGTCTATTATCATAGTATTATTCTTTTTTTTTTTTTTTCTTCTTGTAAAATGGTGTAGATAATTCAGGGTTCACAATAGTGGGAAGCAGAATAGAAAATGTCCTTGTCAACATTCAAAAACTGAATTTTAATTGTATTATTTTTGTAATTAATAAATCAAAAAGGGAGACTGTATTTCCACTTGGTTTTAGAAGACAACGTTAGGATTTGGAAAACCCAGACTTATACTATAATGAATACTTAATTCAAATTAATTTTTATTAATAAATTTATAAATTTAGTATTTAATTCAAATACTAAATTCAAATTAAATACAAATTAGAATAGCTGTTTCCTTGATGAAAAATTAATGAATCAATCAATGAAAGAGAGGACAATCGAACAGTCAGTAGCTTGATAACCAGGGTACTCAACTAGGATGTGAAAGAATGGGACATGAACTTGCATCTCCCAAGTACAAAATGAAGGCTTAAACTTCAAGACTAACTGAATTACCTTATCATTTCATATCATTTTTTACTACAAGTAAAGTGTCTTGCATTTGTACAGAATGCTGATATTCCATAGATGATATTCCATAATTAAATGGTTTGATTTTGAGAAGTACAAAGCTCAGAGGAATTTATCAGGAGTTCCTCTGTTATTTCTAAACATCTCATTAGTTACCTAACTTAGGAGTAGAAATGATTTATATTTTGTCTATAGCCAAAAATGAGAAAATGGTATCTCTAAGGTTTAGTTAACTACTGATACTGAACCGAAACTAGAACACCAATTTTCCCAACCTAATTAAGCTTTTGCTTTTAACATTTGATCTTCAAGACACCTGAATTATATCTACATTGGAAAAGCTTGGTTGGAAATCTCACTTTAAATATATCAGAAGTCATCTAAGTCACCCTTAAGTGTTAGAACTGATTGATGCTTATATATGCTTATACAGATATTTAGGGTGTTCAAGGAAAGGTTGGACTTGACGCTTAGCAGGTAACATTGGTTGTAGGGTGGACCAGATGATCTGGGAGGTCTTTTCTTAATGATTCTGTGATTCTATGATTCTATTTTAGTGGTAACTGCTTCATGCCATATCTGGTATTCAAGACAAGCCTAAGATGCACTTAATGAATTCTGAAGTCACCACAAATATATGTTAGGACTGCACATATATCTGCAATTATATAACCAATTTTGTAATAAAAAATAATTATGATTTTATTAAACGCTCAAAATTAGCTGCAAAACTCCCAACTGTTGGATAAAGAATTAGAAATTTTTTTAAGAACTTCAAAGCCTAAATTTTGTTGTTTTGTAACATGTAATTTTCAGCTTGTTTGGATATCATGCTATCTATTACAGGAGCAAGCTTACCTCAAATGTTTAGAGTTACATATCCTTACATGCAAGGACTGTGAATCATCTGTTTTATTTTTTAAACGTAATTCTTCTTATCTTGTGTAATCACTGGTTCTTTCTGATTTCAGGATATGTAAGATTACATGTCATATATTCAATAATTTTAACAGGGTGAAAAAATATGATCAAACTTATGATTTTATTCTGTGTTCCCAGACTTTGCCTGCCTCTGTCCTTTCTTATCTCTTTGCATGAAAGAAGTGTACAAAAATGACCATAACCTTTCAGGTGATTGTTTTACCACCATTCTCTACTCCAGAAAAATTATGTACATTATGTCAGTGTATGTGCCGATGACTGTTTTCACTTTTGGCATTTTGTCATGGAACTTTTGAACTAGAAAGTTTTGTCTGGTGTCTGTCTTCTCTCAGTTTGCAGAGAGAAATGATGCTATTTCTGGAAGCTCTTAAGATCTGCAAAGCAAATTTGAAATTCTTAGTTTAACCTGAAGGAAAACCTATTTTCAAGATAGATAGTTTCAATGTTTCAAAGGAATATAGCTATCAGAGAAAATTCAAGACGTAAAGCAATCTTTGTTTTCAGGTAGATGAGCTATACAGAGCTATACTCACTTCACATTTTTAGTATTTTGATTATTGGCTTTGTCAAATATATACCAATAATCTCTTTAGAAAATATGAAAAGATACATATATGAGAAGAACCTGATCAACACCCGTGAAGCTGACAGATGGAATATCCCAAGTCATAAATCAATGCTTTTTCAGATACAAGGATCATTTTTACTGCATGGATAACTCATCTTAGCCTATTTGTGTGGGAAAGGACACAAACCTGGATTGCCATGTGACAATTAGATCTTTGCAATTAGGCTTTATGCCTTGCATCTAGGCTTTATGGTGAGATCACAAATATCTGCTGCTTTTTTGTCTGAGGACCTAGAACAAATTGCCAAGGTAGGCTCTGACAGACAGGTGATATTCATACATAGTGATATTAAAAGCTGGAATGTGAATTCCATATTCTATTTCCTGTCTGCCTTCCTGTCGGAAGTAAACAGAATTTCAAAGGCAGCAGATATCACAACATCAAATACTTAAATGATATGATCCCAGTATCTATAAGATTTCTGTATTTCTCAGTGTTTCGACCTTCCATGATAATTCTGCTTTTCTGAAATATTAGCACTATCTACTAACAAGTGAGATTTTATGTTCTATACTGGGGTTTCAAAAACCCAATCTCAAGATTTTGGAATCTACATTGCATAATGTGAGTGTGACTACAACATCACCAGTTTTCTACTTGTCACACAGAGATTTGATAGACGAATATAGAAAACATGCTGAGGAAGAACATTTTCAAAGAAAGCTTACATGTAATAATATGCCTTTGCTTTTCTCTACCATTGCTGCAGCATAATGAATTGTTATGATGATGTGATAATTACTGCTGCATTCTTACAATTTACTTGGGTTTTATTTATGCAAAGGGAAACCACAAAACAGTAGGACTATTATCGAGATTTTTAAAATAGATCTATTATATCATTTTTACTGTATAGCAATTAGGATGCCATTGATAAATTATAATCAAATATTTAGATAAATACATTTGTTTACCCTCTAGAGGGCACTAACACACACAGAAAAAGTCTATCATATACAAGTATATAGTATGTATTTAAAAAGTCACTGTAGAAATGCCTTTAAATATTTTTGGATTCATGAAAAAAATAAAACATGAGAAGAAATCATATAAACCTCACACATATTTTTGTAATGCTGAAATGGAGATACATTTATATAACGCATTTTGTGCCTGTTAAACCAAATTGAAACAGAAGTGTTAGTACCTCCCATTACTGAAAGTCATCTTGTGTTTTTTGTTGTTGTTGTTTTCCCAAATATGAGAATATGAGAAATAAAATGAAGCTATAACGTCAGTTCTTCACAAGGTTGTTAGGAAGTTTCTATTTGATATTGCCACTACTTATCTTAATTATCACCTATTACAACTGCATTTTTATTTTTTTTTCTTTTCCCCACACTTTATTAATTATCTGGGTTCCTCTCTAGAACAGTACTCAGTTATATATATAATAGCACATTATAGCCTGGCATTCCTAGAGCAAAATTGTAAATGTGTTTACTGCAGTTTTAAAAAGAAATTCTGTATAATGAGGGAGATGGTGAATGCACAACAATACTTTTGTCTCTTAGGAATATTCTCACCTTCAAGTTCACATAGCAGTTAATTTAGCAACAAAATGGATGCAGATGTATTTCACCTCTTAACTGCAATGACGTTTGTATGTATGATCTCTATTTGTCACCAGAAAGACAACATGCTTTATGCAAGTAAAGGACAAGATATTATAGCATGTTACATTATGCTAAAGCTGGCCAAAATAAACATCTTTTCTCAAAGTAAGACACAACAGGTTTTGCAGGCAAGAACCACAAGAGAGGCGCTATTACCTTACAGAGGCTGTGGGAAGAGGGTTTATGGTAAGTTTTACTTACTACTAGGTCTACCACTCCATATTCAAGATTGGACTGACCTTGTCACAGAGTAATTTGTCAGTGCTAGTCTCAACAGTCACCAAGGAGCAGTATTAGGAATCCGATTACAACCACAATTCAGATTACCCAGCAAGCCTCAAAACAGCCAAGCTATGCCATGACTCTTGTGGCATAACCCTAGGCTAGTGTTTGCTCTTTTACTGTTGGTGAGTCAAAAGAGACTCAAAAATCACTCTGCAATACACCTATCATAAATTCACCAGAAGGCTTAAGCATTTTTAATTGCCTTGCTGCTAAGCAATGTCTGGCAAAAAGCACAGAAGGGCTTAATTTCTGCATTAAAAATCTGTGTGGTCAGCTGCCAGAGAAACCTGTTGCTCATATCCTCTTAGAAACCAAGCTGCATTATATTCAGGTGCTTTCAGAATAGAATACTGAACACCAGGCACCACCAGGACTGTCAGGTCTAGGGAACAGAATGTCAGGCAGTTTGACAGCTGTCTTGAAATCACTTTTTTTTACTTTAGCTTTTTTTAAGTTAAAATTACAGAAATAACATATTTCCTATGTCCAGCTATGAACAAAAGACCACATTAGAGATAGTTTAAGAAACAAAAAGAAATCCTTTCTTAATTTGCATGTTCTTCAGACCATGTCTAAGAGTTATTTTCCTGCGTTATTCAATTAATTATTATAACGATTAGCAATCCAGTCTTCCAGCTCTCACTGATAAGATCCTCATTTGGAAAGACCTCTGTTCTTATATTTTTAAATCTTCCAAATAAACGTATTTCCTTTAAATTCAATCTTCCTGGTCCTTTACTCTCACTCTGCCCTTCAGACATCTTAGCACAGTAAATAGTGTTGTTGATTTTTTTTTTTTCTTTTCATCAGGGTACTCACTCTGCCCTTTTCCTTTCAAAGGTTTTGTATCAAAAGTTCCTCTTTATGTCTATGCTATTTTTTCACATAAATACTTTTCCATAATGAAATTGTTCTGAGAAACTTCTAGTTTAGCTGTCATAAAGAAAAAAAAATTCATTAAAGGTTTAAGTTCAGAAGCTCTAATTGGTTTTCAGCTTTCATCCTAAACCTAAATATAAACTGGGTAGGCAAGACCAAGAATTAAAGTGAGAAGAAAAAAACCTGCAACTATAAAAAGCCTGAAAACAATCCTGACAGCTCAAACATGAAACAAACTCGTTGATAAATATTCTTTCTGCACAGTATGCTTTATCTACTGGGTTTTCTCTACTCCACACTGTGAGTGTAAAAACAAATTTAAAAAATCGTCCATCATTTGGTAATTCTACTAAGATAAAAATAGCAAAAATAATGCAGCTGGTTTGCTTGATATGAAAATAAATATTTCAAGAAAAAGTGTTTCCCTTTGATGTTTAATGAGAAAAGACTTTCAGATGAAACTACCAACTCCAACTCATGCTTTTGACCATAAACTAGGAAAAGAAATTTTCAAGTAAATCTAGCCTTCTGCTACCACCAGTATTTTGCTTTGTTGATCTTGGATACATCTCGTGTCTTGGTATGTGGTATCTTGGTACTTTGAAAGCTTTACATGTACTGTATCTAGACCGTGGACAACCGTAACACACTTTCTTTGCAGAAAGTGATGCAGAAAAAGGACATGAAAAGAGCACTATTTCTAGTTACACTGTAAGCGATGTAAGCTATGGTACTTGCCTGTCACTTTTATCACACTATCAGATTGTTTTTGGAATAAGGATGGGAAAAATCTTAAGGGAAACGTCTCCACTTGAGCTAAATGACATTTTGGAATTTGTAAAGAAATAAGACTGTCTGGAAGAACTGGAAGACATTTTTGTGTGCGTGAGTGTATGTGTTATGCACAATTGTACAATATGAAATTATAATTTTAAAAAGACAAAACTTTTGGAAAAAATAATAAAAATTAGAAATGATGGACAATGAAATGAATGAGAATGCCTTTTAGGAATGTGTCAAGCATAAAATATATGCTACTAGATTCATTTATAAGCACAGCAGAAAAGTAAAAGATAAATTATCTGCAAAGAATTTAAATACTTAATAGGAAGAGGTCTTTTTAAAATTATTTATAAATTTAAAAAGAATGGGAATGATAATTACTACAGAAGGAAAAACCAAGTGACTCAATAAAATCTCAGCCATGATCCAAGATCCTAACAGCTATTTATTACTCCAGTCTTTCAATGTTCCTCATTGTTTTTTAGCTTCAGTGTACAACTCATAGGACCAAAATTCATTCTACACATGCGTTGTAGGATCAGTGTCAGAATGCTTGCAGATTCAAATCCAAAGGATAGACAATGGAGTTCTGGAAAAGGTAAATGTGTTCATATCAGTGAGATAATTAAAATGACATACCATGAGTGAGAAAAATTTATAACAACCTGTGTCATTCATAGTTGCTACAAAAAGCAAGCAAACAAACAAACCAACAAACAAAAAAAAATAGCAAACCTGCAGAAATACAGACTAGTTAACTGATGAGTCCAGTCTAAGTACAAAGCTCTGATGAACTTAGAAGTCAATTTAATTCATTTGCTCAAGGCTCATTCTTGTTTCTAAACAATTAAGAGGAAAGCCCTAAACTGATGTCAAGCTCCAGGTTCCTTTCACTTGATGGGGTTTTGCAAAGATGGAGAAGTTTTATATTTGCTTTAATAAAAAAATTCTATAGGATTAATTTACTGAAAAGAATGTTTGCGATCACAATGTTTTGAAAATGAATACGGTAAAATACATCTTGGTATTTTAATTACAGGTTTTGCATGGGCAACTAAATTCCAAGGATTAAACTTATCCAATAACGAAACAAACATACTTGTAATGCATGTCAAAATAACTTGCATTTTGCATCCTAAAAGGTCACAACAAAGTAATCATGACCAAAGCACCATCATGAATTATTTACTCAAACAAGAATTAAAAACTAGAGAAATGCACTATGTTTACATGTTTCACAATGGAAAACTCACACATTTCTGCAGTGGAACTGATTAACATGACTTTAAAAAAGTATATTACTTCTATTGTTAGGAAATTGTTTGAGCCTGGCGTTATTCATACATTTAAAGAAAGAAGCTATGCTGTCAGGGGTTCTTAGATCAGTCCCATGACTATAAAATTATTGTCACTGTTGTGTTCATCTTATCGTGGCCTAAATAACCAAGTAACTCTCAAATCTAGGAATTAAATTCTAAGAAAGAGGAAAGAATAAAGAGAAGAATTCCTTAACAGAACTGGTCAGTTGAGATCTAAAACAACTGAAAGGTGTTCTCCAAGAAAGATGCTTGGTCTGATCTGGAAAGTCCCTTCAGGGGCTACACCAATCCAATTTCCAGTCTCAAGACCATATATGCTGGATGGTGCCGTTAGACTTCAAGCAAGGGAAAAACTTATTTGTAACCATGTATAGTATACTGTTTAGACTTACCTTAAGATGCTTGTCTGATGATCAGATCTCATAAGGAGGAGGCTTGCCACTGGAGCAGTGCCTGCTGTGAAAACCTGGTTTGGCTGACAGAATAGTTTGGAATAGGAATGGTAGTAGGTAATGAAGTTCTATTCTATCTGAAAGACTTGTGCTCATCTCAACAACAACTCTTCTAAAAAACGAAAGCATTCACAAGGTAAAGAAATAAAGCTGTAAGTAACAGAAATAATCAAGCTGTCAGTAGACTGATAATAGACGCTAGACTGAATAGACTTGTCAAATAGTCAATAGACTTGTGGGTGAGATGGGAATGCTGAAGGACTTCATTGGAACAAGGCAGAGCAACAGCGTTAAGCCTAGATGAAATGGTGCAGACATTCGAGTTGGTAAGCTTCTAGCCTGTCCCTGAAAGCCCGTCTCTGTCTCATATGCTGAAACGCAGCAGGGAAATCCAATAAAGTAGGTGCTGGCCGTACAAACAATACTTGCTGGACCTTGGTGCAGAGCACATAACCTTCCTTCTATAGCAGGAGAGCTATCCCAGTTCTCTGAGAGTAACCCATTATGCTATTTACAAAGAGACATCAGTATTGCTATAATTAACGACAAGGAAAATCTTAAGAAATTAATTAAATTATTTGCTATTCTTTTACATTGCAAAATAGAATAAGGGAAATTATAGTTAGTTTGAACAAAAATACATTCAAAAGTCAAAATGAGTGCTTTGTAATTTATAGGCTTCATGAATGATTAGCAGAGAGAGAAATGGGTAGAGCTGGGTGCAAATGCATATACTGATTTTTTTTTTTGTACACTCCCAGCTTGATTTTTTCAATCAAATGTTTTATTAAATATAAAAAACCTTAAAGAGCATAATTAAAACTAACACGTTAGTTAGAATTATTCTAGTGTAAATTTCAACCAAAATTCTGACTCTTCTATGAGTATTGTAGGTAGAACAGCAGAATACTGTTATACTGCCATCTTCTAGACATTACTGAAACCTAAATGACCTTGCTAAATTGTCTGCAACACTCACTGTTTCACAGTAAAAGCTCACATAATTTACTATTTTCACATTTTCTATAAATTGCTAGTAAATAATATGGACACCCCATGTATCAACTTTAAATTATTCTCCCACAAAAATATTCCTGTTTTTTAATGGAAAGGATTTTTTTTTTTTTTTTTTTATAATTAATGAATAAATTCAAGTGGGAGGTAGGGTTCGTTTAGTTTGCTCTGATAAATAAGAGCTCAGCAAAGCCCAAAACATTAGTCATAATGTATTAAAATGAGATAATAAATAATATGAAGCAGTTAAAATTATTTAAAATTAAAAGATTCTATGTGGATTGTAGAACTACATGCAACATTTAAAATTAACACAAAGAAGATTTATTTTAAACAAGCAGAGACTTGTGA
Source organism: Anas platyrhynchos (assembly GCF_047663525.1). Taxonomy (NCBI): domain Eukaryota; kingdom Metazoa; phylum Chordata; class Aves; order Anseriformes; family Anatidae; genus Anas; species Anas platyrhynchos. Next base: position 19,739,933 of record NC_092590.1, read on the forward strand.
GAAGTGTGCTAGTAATAGCTGCAAAGAGTAAGACACTGCTGCTAAGTTTACAAAGAAGGAATTTTATTGAATTCTTATTAGTTGGTTTGTTACTGAAGATAAAAGATAATAATAATAAAAATTTGATCTCCTCTAAGGCTTATTCTTTGCTGTGATCATTAAGTTCAAAACTAAATCAGGATCAACCATGTCATCCTCAACAGCTGTTGGCATAATTATGTGGAACAAAATGATAAAATTCTACATTCTCTGCAGCTAAATTACTCCAGTGTTTCACTATTTTTTTTTATTTTTATTTTTTGCATTAAAAAGACTTTTATTTTTACAGATAGAGAGGATTCCTTGTTTTTCAATAGGCTGATTTTCAAGGCCTCAAGACTGTTATCATATTCCCTTTGATACTTTTTTCTTCAAGCTGAACAGCAACATCAACAACTAATCAATCTCATGGCTTTGGATTTTGTCCAGTTATTTACTGAACAATGGTTATGCCAAACTGGGCAAAATGCTTTGGATAGGACCTTGCCAGTGTAGAATTAATCAAATCTTCAGGCTTGTTTATACACTCCAGCATGATATTTGACTTTCTTGCATCACATGATCTCAATTCATCTTGCGATGCAAAATTCTTCCTAACTTTTTTTTGAGGATTCCTGTAAGTCTTACAAATTCTCTGCAATTTCAAATCTGACCACCAGAAGTCAATTTAATTTTGCTTTGTCATTGTGTTTTCCTGTAACTTTCAAAGAGGGGATGTTCTCTTAACACGGTGGCTGCCCTACCAGAGTTTTCCTTCCCATGGATTAACTACACTTCTTACATTACTTTTTCAAGACTGTGTCATCCTTATAATCCATAAATCTTTTGTATAGCCTGCATTTTTACCAATATTTTTCCTAAAAGATGCACGTCTCAGTAGTCAAAACAGACAAGAGGCCCCCAAGCATTCTAAAATGTTATTGCCAGATCCTGTGCATTAGACTTTTTTTTTATTATTATTTTTATTATTATTTTTTTCACTTATAAAAAAGCTTCTCCTGTATAAACTTTTTTGGTATTCTTGTCAATATTACCACATGCCCTTTCATTATTACCTTTACATTATTATCTTCACCCTTTCATTATTACCTATGAGAACTAATTCCATGTGCGTTCTGAACCTCAGAGCAGTTATACATTCTTTAGATGCATCCATTTCTGCTTAAATATTAAGGGTTTTGCTTTTATGAGATGATTCCTATCACATACACTTTTATTTATTTATGTTGATTTTTGCTAGTCTTATTTCTGGAATTTACATTACCCATTCGGACTCCTTATACACTTTTATCTATAATTCTGTCTACACTTCATCTTTATACATACTTATGCACTTTAGTACTTTCTGCACTTTGTGCAAACTCATGTTGTTCTATACTTTTAATTCTAATATTTATTCAAAGGCTTATATACATTGATGATATTTTACTATATCCAAAATCATGGCTTATTATGTTTGTGTCTTGGTGTGCTGAATTTAATGCTGTCAGACACTGTGAAATGTAAACTTGTCATTAGCCACAATGAGGACAGGAATTTACAGTCTCAATGTAGGCTGAAGGCTGCAGGCCATATTTTTATAAGAGATTTGATTTTATTTTTCTGGAATGGCTTCCTATGAGTGAAATTATTCCAAGCTTATAGGAATTTGCTGTAAATAAGCTTTGAGATGTATTGCAGAGAAAAAATTTGAATCTACATTTTTCAAAGCTCTGCCTGCATACCTGGTTTATAAATATCTATGGATAATAGTGAAGTCCGAAGTGTTACTGGTGGATTCTCCTCTGAGTAAAGCTTTGTTTTGAACTGTGATTGCCATGGATTCAAAAAGTACCTTCCTGTGAATACTTCAATAATGTGATGCAATGTGTCATGAACCAAAGTCAGAAATACAAATTACAGACTATGCTGCTAACAGCTTAGCAGCTTTTCCATATCAGAAAAATATGTATATATATAGTTTTCATTTATTCATCTTACTGAAATCATTGTTTGTACATATATAAAGAAGAGAGACAAAGATAACCCTGCAGTATGTCATATTTTGAACATTTAAGGTAAAAAATACAGTTAAACTTTGAACACAGAAACGTGCCTATTCAACAACAAAACACTCCCAATAATCTATATGTCTTTGTTCTAGAATCAACTCAAATTTCTGTATTTATCCTTTCAGTTGCTTTCTACCTAAATTTAGTTCGTTGACATACGTTTTGGAAGTATAGTATATGTTATGACATATTCTCATATGATTGCACTATGCGATTTATGCCTACTAACTACATTAGCTCATAGTGAACGCTGGATAAAAATTTTGCCATTTAGATAAGCCCCCCTCCTCCTTCCCCCAAATAAAAGCCACTCTATAGTGGCTTCACATAGGATTCAGAGAAAACAAAGTGCAGTTCAGACAGGTATTACATGAAGCACAGTAAGAGGAACTACTGTGTAGTTTTTTGGAAAAAGTTAGATGTTAGCAATATTTCCTAAAATATAATAGAATTCCTCTTGTTTCAAAAGCTTCACAAATTGAAATTTAAATGAGCTCCTCTTCCCAGCATTTAACTAGAATACTGTTCCAGGACAAAGCAAGGTATTTTTGGTCTGCACTTTCATTATTATATTGTTTCCAAATACCCTTTTGGTCGAACCTAAATCATATAGTGCTTTGCAGCCTGACCCTTATGTTCAACACTCCTTTTTCCCTTTTTCCTTTTTTTTTTTTTTTCCTTCCCAGGCAGTAATGCAGTAATAAATCACAAGAAAGTATTTTAAGGCAAAAAAAAAAAAAAAAAAAAGAAAAAAAAGAAAAAAAAAGTGAGAATGCAGGAGCTCCTTTATGATTCACCATTCCCTCCTGTGAGTAGCTATAGTTAAAAATAGAGATGGGTCTGACTGCTGTAATTTAAATGTGCATTTTCAAATCTACCTAAGCCTAAGGGCATGCAAGTGTCAAGTTTAACTCAGGTTTTTAGAGCTGAAATGTTACTACAAAATCTGAATCCAATTCATATCCAGTTCCTTTACTGAACCCTTCTGAATGTTTAGTGTTTGTTTCAAAATTAGTTGGCTTGGTCTGGTTTAAGAATTACTTCAGTTCACTAATAATGGGACAATTTTCTCCTGGACTCTAACACTTATACAGACCATGTAGACTTGCCTGTTATCATGCCATTCAGATCCATGAAAACTGGAATTGCTGTAAATTACATCTCTGAACTCTGGCACAGTCATTCAACAGGGAATGTGCAATATGACTGGGGATATGATTACACCTATTGGAAGTTTTCTCTAAAAGTCTTCATTCTTAGATTGGCAACAAATATCCAATACCTTAAGCTTGATGTCAAAGGTTTAACCAGAAGACAGATTCAATCTGGAAGTTCGAATCAGTCTTTTGATCAATATTGTCATGTATTCCTGTACTCGATCTGAGCAAATAGTCTCTTCACTAACTAAGGGAAGCTGCTGGCTAATTTCTGCCAGCAGCTTTGAATGAAACAGGTTATAGTCCAGTTTTTTTTTTTTTTTTTTTTTTTTAACTGATAATATTTCCTCTCCCCACTCCCACACCCCACCCCAAAAAAACAGTTGAATATGGAAGGATGGAAAAAGAACCATTCAGAAAGAACAGGTTACAGAAAAAATGACTCTCCGGGTAGCCAGGCAGGGGATGATTTTCCTCTACCTAAACATCAGGAGAGGGCTGTTTTGCTGTTTTGTTTTGTTTTTAATCTTTTCCATTCTTTTACCTGAGTATATGCTGTCTCCGTCAATAGAGCACGACCTTGAAAATTTCTCAATAGAATGGCTGTAGCAAACTGACTGTATTTTCCTGGGCTGCCAGGTCCACAGAGCTGTCTGCACATTTATCTCCTTTTGGATCTACTTCCTCTGCAGAGAAACTTCTTTTATTAAGTCCAGTCACTATGTTCCTTAGCATGTTTTTCTTAAACTGACAAAAGTAAAAATCTTTTTCTTGCAAACAAATTGCCATTATCCTTAGGTAACTGCAGATCTCCAACAATCTACATATGCACTTGCAGGCTGATGTAAGCACATACTGACTGCAATCTGAGATGGCTGGGGATGCGTTCTGTGTTCAACAAGAAGGTAAAAATGTATCCAGGCACTGTCCTGGATAAGTGATTTATTTATTTAGTTTCACCACTTTTAACTTGCCTACAAAACTTTCTGTTTTGGCATTCACGTACATCTGCAAGAAATCAACTCTACAGTTGCTCCTTGAAAGGAATGCCCTGAAAGGTTGCTATGTTGCCAAGTTTTCAGACTCCTGCAGTAATAATACCTTTCAATCTGATCTCTTACACAGAAAAGTCTGGAGATGAAGTGATTCCTTGATATCTAAATAAGCTTATCTGAAATCTTATTCACTCAATACTATGTACAACACAATACTACATTTTGCGGTACACATTATTATGCTCATAACTGGGGAATTAGAAGTTCTATATATGCAATGCATTTTTGTTAGACAGATGCTGATCCTAGTTTATTCAGTTGTCAGGATCCTGAGAGTCTGGCATATCTACTTAAAGTTTTAAGTTTTTACTTCAACATCAAATACAATAGTTCTACTATGGTCACTTACAATTTGGCTGTGTAGGCAAGCTTAAAGTGATTAAGTGTTTCTCTTCATCTTGTTTAAATTCATACTACAAGCTCCATCTGTCCTGAATGACAATCTACCAACTGAACATGGCAAATCCAAGATCTTCTTTCTCTTTCATACCAAAATTCCTAGCCAGACTCTGAAGGAACTAGATATACGTCTACTGTCATAACAACGTACATCAAATAAGCATTTATTTTTCTACATTTCAGTCCTTGTAATAAATATTTTATTTCTATCTTTCCAACCTAATTTGTAATTCATATATATTTCCTCATATTTCTGTCATATTTCCTTTTTATAGCCATAAGCCATATTTCTACTTTATCATTTCATTTTAACTGCTCTGGAAGACCCTTCTATATTTCAGTTGCCTGCAGACTCACAGTCCTACAACATAATCTTAAAATCAAAACTGAGGCACTGATACACTTACCTGCATGTTAATTCCAGATATTATTAGAATATTATTAGAACGTAAGTATGGAGGTATATTCTGAAGTTTTTCTTGACACATCAAAGCTCTGATCTTTAATCCAATGGAGCATATAGATTTGATCAAAACCATGCTGAATCCCTTATAATTACAAACTTTAATTTTTATAAACTGTAATGTAAAACAAACAAAACCAAAAAAAAGTGTAATGAAAATTATTGGCAGCACTTCATAGATTTTTCCCTGACACTACACTGGTGTCAAAATAGATTAAACCTACATGTGCCCTACTATTAATCTCAGATGGTTTCCATAAAAACTGAAGTATGCCTCCTCCCATCTTCCTCTTACTTCCATCGTTCTACATAACTTCACTATTTGACAAGGCTCATATGAGGTCGCAATGGTCTGCAAACTTTTTCAACCATGTGCAAGCCTCAATGCTATTACAATTCTCACTCTTCAGGTAGGTATAGTAGCTCACAGAATACAGACATGGAGCTACAAATATCTGAAAAGTTTGGTGTTTCAATAAATAATGGAAACAGTTGTACTGTATAGAGCTACTACTAAAAGCTTGGTAAAACATTAACTAACAAGATTTAATTAGCTTCTTTAGTTTTAGAGGAAAATATTACTGATAAAATATTAATTATCATTGTAATAAAATTCACATTTATCCAGGAATGACTTGTGGTTCTGTGCTAAATCAGATCATACTACTCAGATAAGCAGCAATAAGAGATGAAGGAAAATAAGCCAGCAGTTCAGAAAGTAATAGAAAACAAAATAAACTACTTCTTCATAAAAGTTAATAGCGTTTCCCAAACAATCTAGCCCGTGTTATTTAGAAAAGGTTTGTTTGTGGCCTCTAGAAAACACAAATGGATTTGACTGCAGAACAGCAATAGCTTCCAATGAAAACCTGGTTTATTTTGTAAATCCATTTTTGCCTTGACATTATTAATAGAAAAGCAACAAGTGCAAGTGCAACATATTTATATCTGTAAGAAATCAAGTTACCATATTGCTCTGGTATTGTGCTAGACATACAGCCAAATCTCAATATATGCTTGTATACCCACCTGTGCCACCAATGCAGTGTTTTCAACTTCTTCTACAAGAACAACATATAAAAAAGATCATACTGCAATTAAGAGAAATATGAAACAGATAGCTAGAGCAGAAAATTTTGCATTAAGATAACAGAAGTCGAAGAGATACTCTTGCTCTGTAGTTTCAGAGGGAGCCACTTATTTCTGCTTATCTCCCTGCTCTTTGCCAATGTGCTTATTTCATCATGCCTTTCTCTTCCCTTTTTCAATGAGAAGAGCTTTCAAAAGTTGTATCATTATAAGGAAAAGCAGAATTAGAAGGGCCCAAAAACATCTTTGTAGAAAACTTGAAAAGAATGTGGTTAAATTTTCAGAATTCAAAGTAAAAAGGTTGTAGAAGTTTGTGATATCACATAAATAATTCTTTTATGTGGGGGTTGTAATTTGAGATTTAATTTTTAAGAATTATTCATTCTTCTGTAAGTAGAAATTGTTATTTCTTCAATTGGAATACTGATTTCAGTTTACTTTTGTAGCCTCTTATTCACCCTGGTAATTACTGTTAAGGTAAACTGTTAGAATCAGTCCAAAACCACTGTCACATAGAAAAACTTTGGATAGGTAGCCTTTAAAATGTTTTTATTCACAAGGTTACTAATGACCACCATTTGAAGCAAATTTGTTTTTTCAATGATGGTTTACAGTTTGATATCAAAAAGGAAAAGGTGAACCTTTAGATTTGCTGTAATTACTTACATGTAAGTAATGAACTATCTTTCTCCTTTCCTTGAATGATAAAGTAGAAAAAAACTAACAGATAAAGGAAAAAATAAAATTAATGTTAAAAGGAAGAATAAGCGGAAGTCTAAATTCATCAGCCAATTGCCTAATTTGAAAGAGATAATTTAGGAAGATATAAATTGCTGCAACATCTCTTAAACAAAATAAAAGTACTATTTCTGACTGTATTTTTCTTATCTTGGAAATATAAATATATCTGTATTACTAGCTTATTTCTTCTGTATTCTTCTCCCTGGAATAGACTGACTGTATGAAAATTGACAAAAACAAAAATGCTACAAAATGAATGAGAAGATGTAAATTTAGTCCTTCATTTACTTATTAATCGAGAATTTCTTATACTGCCTTATGAAAGAGTATTTTTTTAGAGCAGTGCAATACAAAAGCATCTTTCTAAATTGAGAAGTCTGACATTGCCATAGTAGTATATAAATGCCCATAGAATGGACATGCTTATGAAAATTAATTATCAGGATGCATCATTTATTAGACCCACTCGGTGAAGTGTTTCCAAAGAGACACTTTTCACAGCTAGGCAAGAAAATAAAGAAAAAAATAAGAAAAAGTTGTCATTGTAGTATTATAACTATATGTGATAGTTTTATCCCCAAATAACAGCTTATTTTTGCTTTCTGATACACATATTTTGTTTTCTCTGCTATTCCACAACTCTTTTCCTTTATTCAGCCCAAGGTACCATGATTATCAAAACACACACTTGAGAAAAATGCACTGAAATAAAACCTCACCTATGTTTGACATTATGATGCCTTGCCACATTTCATTAGTCATATCGTCATATAGAGTAATGCAGTCTGATTGATGCAACTCACAGGGACTCATAATCTTTCATGTATTTGCTGAAGAATGTAAAGGTATCATAGAATCTTTGGACAGAATTCAAAGAATTAGAAATAAAGGTTTTGCTATTTTATCTTCCCATGAAGATAAGATTTTTATTTTACCCCTCCGGGAGATGTTTTTAAAATAACTTTCTTGAGATTGCATGCATCATATAACTTCTAGTCTCCTCCTGGAAATCCATTTTAAATAATTTCAGCTTTAGACTGAAGTAAACAGTAAAGCGTTTTACAGCTCATTACAGCTTTAATATTTGGCTGGAGATTAGTACTTCTGCTGAAAAAGGCATTTTAGGGATACAGAAATTGGGATATGAGAGATTTCTGTGTAAGCCTTTCAGAAATGCTCATGTATCTAATACTCTTCCTTTCTGTAGAATAAATGTTTTTTTCTCTTAAAAGATGATGGAAGGGCTAACATAAGCTGGACTCTATGGATCTAAAGCATAAAATTTTGAAACTAACTTTTTGTAGCCTACTTATGAGATAGTTTACCAACGAAATCTGATTTTAAGACATCAAGATGATTATCCAGAGATAAGAAAGAATGATCCTAACTTCATTAAACTATTTTTAAATACATCAGAAGACAATAATTTTCAAGAGATTTAAAAAAAAATAAATTACTCTTTCAAATTACAATTACAAAATACCTTAACATATTTTTTTGAAGAAAATGCCATAAATGTCAGACATTAGGCTATTTAAATGACATATAATTTGTATTTAACTCTTTGACTTAAGTGAACATACTTAGAAACTAGTAAATCTTCCAATATGCGATAGCCATTTTTTTTTTTTTAATATTTAATTGCTGCCTAAATATTTTGCTTTCTCTTTCCCTTTTTTACCTTTTTCTTGTGGGCAAGAAATTAATGTCTATGCCTACATTTTTATAACCTTAAAATAACTAATCCTAACATTTGTTTATTTTTCATCCTAACTACAATGTGAAAAACAATTATTTGTACAAACAACTCTAGTACTAAGTTTCTTTGGTGGGAGTCAACTGGTACACAGCAATCCCTGAAACTCAAATGGTTATATGAAAGCAACGTTAACTTAGACCTTCCTAGACTTTTTTTTTTTAAATTGTTTTTTCTTTTGCGCTTAATATAAACATACATACGGTCAGGTGTAATTCTAGAATTAAGGAGAAAAACCCTGTTCTTTTCACAAGGAACAATCTTATATGCCATATCAAGCATCACTAAACAAATTTTGATTAGTTCTACTTTCTAATACCACTGAAGTCAGCAGGTGCTGTGGGTACTCAAGTATGGCTGCTGAAGATGGTTTTGAAGTCTGATTAAAAAATTTGCCATGACATCTACAACATATGATCATATTTCTTAATGTCAGGAAATCTAATCCTCTGTGCTGTTTGTAAGATGTTTTAATTTGTAACTTATTGCAGACACTTTGGAATCCCCTGTGTCAACTGTATGTTTAAGATTAACTTTCTCAGAACTTAATACTCTGATCAAGTTTGAACCCTAGGAGGGTTCCAGTATGACTCTCTCACATTACTTCTCATGTTATTCTCTCACGTTTTATTATTAAACACATTATTGTAAAATTACTATGAAAAAATGCTGAGTCAACAAAACATTAATTTCTGCTTCCCCTAAAACCACATTTAGTAAATAGATGAAAATCACTGTATTGGATACTGCGGCATCAGTAAGCTGCCTGTTTGTGAACGTCATTTCTTTTAGTTTAGCAGTATTAAAAAGATTGTTTGGCTACAGAGATAAACAGAGATCAGACAGGAATGAAAGGGTAAGAAAAATAATCCACAAATTCTGGCAAGCAACAATCTTATTTATTCTGAGGCCTATAAAAAAAGTTCAGTCTCAGCTTGACCCTGAATTTCCTGCTGTATTTTAATGCTTTATCTGGTGTTACATTAAAGTAGAACTACCTAATAATTTTATTAAAAGTCTTATTCTTGCTAGTAATGTTTTGCAGACCAAAAAGGGATCTTATCATAATCATCAAAACAAAACAAAAAACCAGAATCATCTTGTACTTTCTACACAATTGAACTTTCAAATTAGTAGGCTCATATTTCAAATTCCAAACTTCCAGCATACTCAAACACAGACTTGACACATCCATCAATGACGAAGCAAATTTAAATTTTGAATCTCATTCTAGACTGTGAGTAGATAGCTCAAGTCTTTTTTTTAGTCTTTTTTATTTTTATGTTGTTAATCAAAGTTTAAATATTTATCTAAAGCAAACCTAGTTGATTTTTGTTTTCATAAGTTAATATATTTCTAATATCAAATGGGTTACTGACAGATACATATACGTATGCATATTACAATAAGAATTGTATTTCTTTTTCTATTGAACAAATGTTGAAGTCAAGAGAAGATTTCTACTTACTACAATTCAGCTAAGACTCCTAAAGTAAAACTACATCTTTGATTCACACAAAAGTTAGACCTGATACTTTGAATACAGAAAAACCAAGAGTATTGGTATATAGCAATAATTTTTATCATTGTGAAGCCATGTTACCTAAGCAAATGGTATAACTATCACAAAACAATTCTTTACTAACGGTAACATATAAAAAGCAAATCACTGTGTTATGGGTAACGGGTGGTCCTCCACAGGTGGTCCTGTGGAGTTTAAGTTTAAATCTGTCCTTATAGCAATTCAGTTTTTAGATTATGCAATAGCTTTTGCTAGTCAAGTAATGGTCAAGTAATCTCACTGATGATGAGAAGACATTCTTCTCTCCAGTGGATGAAAATATTTGCAGATGACTGATAGATTAATTATTACTAAAGTGAGGAAAGGAAAATGCTAATATTCATTTAAATACCATAAAATTACCATACCTGTTACTTTCAGTCTGTCAGCTCCAATGACAATCTCATCTTCATCTGCAGAAAACAACACTCTTCCACCTTCACTTGACCTCACTTCAAATCTTTTACACTGGGCCTCCACAGCATCAGCTCCTGAAAGAAAGGAAGCGAATGTTTCATCTGAGATAATTTGTAAAAAAAGAAAAAAAAAAAAAAAAAAAAGAATTAATCAAGAATTTATCAGTATGTGTGATCCCTAAATGCATGGAGTACAAGAGCCTTAAGGGGATTTTATCAAATAGTGGTCTTATGTATATGTCTGGTAGATCGTTTGTATTATAAAATACAAACAGACATCTGCATTTCTGTCAGACAGAGATTTCTGGGCTTTGTTCAGTTTAAAGTGGAGCTTCTGGCCAACGAGAAAAAAAAAAAAAGGAGCCTACTCCAGGAAAATCAAATACTCAATGCAGCAGATAATGGTATTTTTCAGCCAGTTCTGTTGCTAACTTGAATGGCAAAAATAACAAAACAAAAACAAAAACAAAACCAACAAACAAAAAAACAACAAAAACCAGACTTTATAATTCATCTAATTTTATGAAATATAAGTTCCATATGTCTCAAAGCTTCAAAAATCTAAAATAATTATGAAATCAAACAGATCTATGAGACTGCATCTACAAGTGCAATAAAGAAAATTTGAAGATACCAAACTGTTTGAAATTTTGCAAATTTGCAATTTACATGTTTTATCCTTATTCTTCAGCGTTTTGCCTGTTTAAAAAAATATTTAAATTATTGAATTATTATATTAACTTTAATAAAATACATTAAATTATTATTGTTTAATTTTATTAATCACTGAAAGCAAAATTTGTGTTGAAAATTGAGGAACAATATACATCTGTAAGGCAAATTTCAGAATTTAAAGGAATACTTATCTGACATTTTTTTTCCCAATCCCTAATTAGATTTCTAACGTACACCTGGAACAACCCATCAGCACCAATATGTGAATATTATACAGAAAATATTGTAGACAAAGTATGTATGTCATTCTAGTCTATCAAACTGGCTCATAGGTTTACTTTCATAATGAACAAGTTTTCAGTTTTATATGTAAAAGTTCAATATCAAAATATATAAGGAATAAAATAATTGTGATAACTAACTTTGGATGAGGAACTGCAATAGCAGACCTTAATTTGCAGGATTGGCTATATATATAAAAACAACAACAAAAACAAAACACAAAAAAATCCTTCTACTAAGAAATGAATATATTTTAGCTGCTTGGCATTTGTACCTCTTCAGCATCACATTGCATATAAGCAGCCCTATAATGCAGCTAGCTCAAACTACCATTCCAAGATTAATTCTACTTTTTTTTTTCCTATGCTATAACAAAGTGGCTTTTACTTTATGTTGCAATCACATCTTAACAGTGCATCACTCATTATTACTTATCTCTGAAACAGTGGTTAGTGTCAAGCCACTTGAGAGATTTCTAACAAAAAATTAATACAGCTTAAGACAGTCTCTTTGATGCGGAACCAGGTGTAAATATTATGAAAATGGGTTTGAAAAGTTAAACTGCCTACAGAGTAATCAATGCTATCAAAATGGAATTCTATTTCATTACATTTTCATTTCCCAGTTGAAATATGAGTAAGCAGTTGCATGTACGATGTATTAGTGTATTACCTTCTCAGCTGTAAAGCAAATTGCTGTGTTGCAAAAACAGTTACAAACATTTGTGTCTCACAAAATATCTGAATCTTTAATAGTAGTATTAACAAAATGAAGAATCATCTCTCTGTGCATGAAGAAAGCAAACCTGAAATTTTTAGCTCAAACTTGTAGAGCAATCACATTATCTACTCTGCATGCTTGTTTTCAACTAATCCAGAATATTTTATCTGCTTTGATAATGAATATGTCAGTCCAGGGAAACATGCAAAAAAATCAAACTTCTAAATTCTGTTTGGAACGGTAATTTCTATCAAACACTTGGCCATCTGAAAAACTTACTGGTTATTCTAAGGATAAATGTACTTTATACTAGAGATGCAGTCCGCTTCTCTATAGCTTTAAACAGGATGAAGGCAAGACCATACAATATTTTCTTGTCCTCTCATATCCAGAAAAATTATGTACTTGTAATTTCATTTGTATAATGTTGAATTAAATTAAGAATCTGTAAAATTCCATTCATTTAAAGTATATGGATGAAGCATATACATTTCATGTTCATCCATACACCGTAGATACTAATGATTGTTTATAATACAGGCTTGTTGCACAGCAGCTGCATAACTGAAACTATTATTAAACTGGTAAAAGTGGTACAAAGTATAAAATTATTCATTTGAACTAGACTACGGTGAATATATGTTAAAAGAAAATGTTGGGCAGCACGTACAACATAGATACAGAGAATTATATTATCGTAACACAGATTAATATGTACAAAGATTAAATTTCAAGGCAGAAACTGTGTCTATTTTGAATTTGTATCATATCTAGCTTGATTATTTATTAAATAAGACCATAATAACAACCATAAAGAATGCATGCTTTAAAAATTTTGCTTTGTAAAGTCAATTATGACTTGTATGACTTTATTATTATTCAGGAAAAAACAAATTACAACCTGTATTTGGAGTTATAATAAGTACTACCAAGAATTTAGCCAGCTTAGAGTTTAGATATGATTACTAAAATCTGACTTTAAAGGCTGAAGCATAAATACTCCATTTACCAAATATGATTTAATTCTTATCAGGTTGAAAACTTGATTTGTATAAAACTATAATCATGCAATGGAAGTATAAATGGTTGTTGGTTTTATGCATAGGCAGGTGGTTTGTTGTTGCTGTTGTGGAAATTGCTGTTCATCCTGGGTAACACACAGTGGTTATTTTCACTGCTGGGAGAGAATGTACAGTCATTACAGCTTGCTGGCCAGTTCAGTTTTCCTCTACTGGCAGAGCTGAACTTCACAAATTTTGTGTTTATGCATATTTTGATTAACAGTGATTATCATGTGTATCATGTTTTGTGCTGTGGACAAGAATATCCACGTTTGGGGTTCTTTTTTTTTTTTTTTTTTTTTCCAGAATACTTTCCACACTAGTTTTTCCTTTCCAGTAGTTTTTCCTTTCCAGTTTTCCATAAAATGATGTGGCAGAAATAACAATACTTGTATGATACTTGTAAACATAAAAAGTGATGTAGAAAATCAGAATTGTGGGGACAAAGTCAGAAATGTGGGGACAAAACAGACAAACTAAAATCCATAATTTTCCTAATTGCACCCGTAGTTTCCACCCCAACATTACTTTAGACTTAGTTTTAATTTTTTAAGAATGTCTGAATATGAATATAAGAATATCATTTTAAACTAAAAGAGTTTAGGAACAGATTCTTTACTCAAAGGGTGGTGAGACACTGGTTCAGGTTGTCCAGAGAAGTTGTGGATGCCCCATTCCTGGCAGTGTTCAAAGGCCAGTCTGGATGGGGCTTTGGGTAACCTGGTCTGGTGTGGGGTGTCCCTGCCCATGGCGGGGGCGGGGGGAACTTTAAGGTCCCTTCCAACCCAAACCATTCTATGATTCTATGGGAATATTTCTCATTTAGCACAAAACAAAACAAAGCATTTGGGACATTAGATCTATATTCCAAGAAGATCTAAGACGAATATGTTCCGTCTTTCTCAGCAGCAAAACACTCCATTCCCACTCTCAACACCAAGAATTAAAATAGAAATGTTAACAACAGTGAAGTGTAAAGCTAACATTTTCTTTGCTTTATCTTGTGGTCTGTTTCCAGCCATCTACCTTGCATTTCCATTCATTCCCAACTTACTGAAACATAAGATGAAACTGAAATGTATGAGGAAAAGTAACTATCAACATTGTACAATGCAATGGTTCTTTGAAATAGGAATTAACATACAAACTATTTATACATTTAGTAAGACATCACAGTATGCTCTGCCATTAATTTTGCTTAATTTTGAGGTCTTAAAACGGTTGCAAAACAGCCTTAATATTAGCAATCATGGGGGAAAGAAGAAAACGTCTGAAAAGAATGTTTGGCAGAAAAAAAGTAGATTGTAGTTGCCACCATCTTTAAATGAACATATTAATTAAAATTAACCTCAGAGAGTATGCAGAGTTATCCTATCATGTGTAATAAACAAATGTGATCAAAGAACGCATGCTTTGCTGAATGCAAGGCTATCCAAACTGGAAATGCTGATCAGATCCAGTTATTCAGCCAGCTGACAAAGAGACAAATGGGTGCTGTGACGCTCCTGGACCAGGATCATCATATTCATGGAAAAACGACCTTTAGATCATCAGTGTTAAAAACCTAAAACCTGGTGAGTGGAAACACTCTGTGATTTCACTGAGTGAGATACAACTCATGTAATTGTAGAGATTATAGTTACTTAATTAGATTCACGTAACAGCCATGGGAGAAACAGACATTTGAGCATGTGATACATTTGGCCTCCTTCCGGCATTTACCTTTAGATAATATTAAATACATTAAAAGTTTTATTTTTTCTCTTTTGCTGATAAAGACATTCTGTGTGTTTACATTAGATGTAGATGAACGCTAGCAGTAGTGTCTGGTTTCTAAATCACCTTCCTTGTCCACCAGACAGACAACAAATTCAGATACAGAAATAGATAAAATTCAACCACATTAAATTAAATACAGAACCTAGAATTCAAAGCTAATTACCATGAGTTTATGAGCTTTGTAAATGCAAAACAATGAAATTCAATGTACTGTCTTCTGATTCTTCAGTGAAAAATGGGTTATTTAAACGTTTATTAAATACAGGATATTTTTGGATGACACAGTAAGGCAGTTTTATGAAAATGTGTTGATGCTTTTGAGATTGGAGATAGAAGAGATAAACCATTTTTAATAAAGATTCAACCCCCAGCCGGGTCTAAAACCAATATTTTTGAAATATATACATAGATAAAATTCTGTTAATATTCATAGGAATACTAGATATCATACTATTTTGGCCACCAGAGGTCTCAGATATTTTTCAGTGAATGCAAATGAAGGAATCACACCAGCTGAATAAAAGCATTGAGGAATTTGAATAAAGGGAGCTTTCAGTTGGGAGCAAGAGATGTGCACAAGCTAACATTCATGGCAATGAGAACATATTCTGTGTTCTGTTTGCTAAGAAAGGGAAGAGACTATCTTTGCTATATCAAAAAAGGGTGAAAGCGACCCTTCAAAAAACACTAAATGGCACTATCAGTTGTTCCTGGCCCTGCTATGGAGGTGTCAGAAGGCTATTGCTCTTATGAAAGGTTGACCTTTTAGGTTTTCCCCTGCTCAGACAAGGGAAACTTGAACAAGTGCCAGGCCAGAAATAATAACACACATACTGATCGTCTTGTTTAGAGACAGACTATAATGAATAATATCTTTTGTCAACCTAAACTACTGGCATAGGGACAATTCCCTCCCCACATTTATGTAAAAAATATATATAAATGAAGAAAACTAAGTAGAACCACAGTATAGTGGTAGCATGGTTCTTCCTTCTTCACGTTCTACAGACCCATTGGTACCCCTAAAAGACTAGTAATATAAAGCTTAGGACATGGTCAAATGGAAGAAAACAGGAAAATTCTGCCCTTCCAGACAGATTTTCCTTCTATGAACTTAATCGAAAGATACATATAAATTGTCACCTTTGCAAAAAATCCTTCCTGCAGCCTGCTTTCCTGGCACACATTGGGGCTGGCTCTGCAGGTATGAAATTATGTATGAAAGTCATATAAAAGTTGCAGCAGACAGCATCTGTGTGCTACTTCTATATGAAGCCACATCTACACAAGAACAAACCTGTGCTTCTCCCCCTACTATTCTTATAACGTTATATTCCGTTTGGATATTTTCAGAAATTACATTGCTAACCCATGACCTGATGCAGCTGTCCATAGGTTTTTCTTCAACTATATGGATGAATTAAAGTAAAACATGCTTCTTTATGGTTGCTTGAGCTTTAAGGTCTTTTTTTTTTTTTTAATTATTATTATTTTCCTTTATTTTTTTTCTCTTCTGTAAAATGGCTAAGAGCACATGCCTCATCTGCTCCTATGACTGAGTTGAGAGGTTGCAACTGTAGCTATACTATCTTAAAAGCTTATACAAGTCCTTAAATAAGAAGGCTAAGCAAGTCTAAGGAAGATATGCCAGGAATATGTATGTTTTGCTCTATTTTTAACCTTAACAAGTTTAGTATATTCAAACATGAGCTTGATAGTTAAGCAGAGACTTTTGGGGAGATTAGTGAGTTTCCTATCTGATTTCTCTCATATGACTATAAATACATTATAAGTATATAAAAGCAGTACACAATATATCTAAAGTTATAAAAATGTTAAATCTAAATGATACATAGATAGAAATTACTGAATTTAAAATTAAGTTATTAAATACATTTAAATATCAATTAAATAACAAACTAAAACCGAATATGTTATTGTTTATTACACTATTATTGTTTACTGCATTATCTTTTCTACATATGCTCTCCTCCATTGTACAGGAGTCTTTCTTTGTGATATCAGCAAATAGTCACACTACATTTGATTGTTTCTTCTTATTAGCTCTATTTATCATCTTTGCTTTTATTGACAAGCTGAAATGTTCAGCTCATGCAAATTAATTATAATTTAATTTTATTGTACTCCAAAGTGTATATGGAAATAGAATATTTATTAATTTTTCCTTCTCATGACGAATGAAATGAATGAGAAGTATTAAATCTTAAGAGAATTCTCCAAATTTTCAGCATTATACTAAACCTTGGAATTTGTAGCTTTCTGTGATATACCTGGTTTTTATCACAATGGAAATCCTTTACAAAACTGAACATACCTTTCTGAAATGAAGACTTACTGGAGCAGTCCACACATTACACTTTTGTACAAAATTACTGGGAAAGGTTCCATTGTATTAGCTGAATTAGCCTATAAGGATACTGTTATGCTTGGATACTACAAGTTTTATGAAAATCCAAAGTTGCCTGCTAAATTTCTGGAGCATATTATTTACAGCATATTCCATAGAAAAGGAATGAGAGTTAAAAAAAAAAAAAAAAAGAACAAAACATATTATGAGATACATTACTACATGCAGTACTAGTGAAGATCACATTCAAATCAAATAGCATGAGCAAGCATAAGACAGTAAAGGGAGTATGAAACTTTCTCATTTTATAGATCAAACTCTGAGACAAAACAGGAATGCTGCATTTGTCCTTGGAAAATACAACATCTTGTAGATTATAAGGTTATTTGTTCCTCTCTAAAACTCTTTCTATTTCTAGTAATGTATTTTCTTTAGATAATTTTAGTCTGATTTTTCTATTGAAGATGCTATGATATAGAATTAAATTCAGATGTTCTATTGAAAATCACTTATTTTTAAGTCTCTACAACCTTGTTTTTCTCTTTTCTTAAAAATAGATCTGATGTTTGACCTCTTCATATCCCTTGAGACCTTATCTGCCAACCACATCCTCTAATATAATTGCTAATCATGCAAATACCTTTGCCTGTTTTAGCATTCTGAGGTGAATTTCACTGGAATTTATATTGAATGAAGTGAAATATACTCATGTCACCTAAGGGTTCTTTACCTTTACTCTTCTTGATTTTTACCTTGTGACCTTTTTTTATGGTCACTAACTCTTACATATCCTGCTTTGTGAAAATTTAAGAAATATTTGAGTTTCATCTTACTTACTGGTACTATTCTCTTTAAGTATTTGACATACTTATTCTATTTTTTTTTTTCTTTCTTATTTTTCGGTATTTTAAACATTTTTTTGTAGTTTGTTAGCATAAATTAGAACCTAATTTTTAAATTTTATTTGTACACTTGATTTACACTTACAGAGGTTATTTTTCAATATTTCTTTATTTCATTTTTCTCTTTGGATTTTATTAAAAGGATATATATATATATATATTATTTATTTATTTATTTATTTTCCAGATGCTTTTACTACTTTTTCATGAACTTTAGACATAACCTGTTTTGACAAGGAAATAGTCTATGGTATCATTTACAATGCACTAAATTATAACTTTAAAAAGGTTTCTAAATGTAAATTAAATAGTAGAGACAAGAATGAAACAAGATCTGCAATTTGCAGACATCAGAACAAGTAGCATCCACTGTGCACTACAGTATGGGGTGATGAGGGCTCAGCCTAGCTCTCGTGATACACCCCAGTTTTTACAGTATCACTTTAGAAAATTACCTGTCTCCTTGCCTTTGGCAGTGGGACAAGGGCCAGGCACACTGTAGAAACAGGATAAAAGCAGATTTAGGCTTTTAGTTTCTGAAAGTGTCTCTTTTGATTAAGGTTCTTGATGGAGCTCACTACTGACTTGTAGCACACGGAAGATGCAATCCACTGATGAAGACATCTACCTCACATTCCTACCCTGCTACACTTAAATTCTGTGCCTTCACCCGTGATTTGAATCACTCTTTGGTTCACATATACTACTTAGAAAGGCTATACGCTATATTCTTAGCTTTCTAAGACTGTCATAAGACTAAAATCTTATGACAATGGGATATGTTTAGCATCATCGGAAACTCCAAAATGTTGAGGAATGTATACGTTCAAAGGAATGTATAATTTTGAAGGAAGGAAATCTAACTCTAAAAGGAAATGTAGATGGTTCTATGAACTTGGAGGTAAAACTTGCAGCATAACTGGACTTTTTTTTCATGGACTTCCTGGAAGGAAAAGCTTTGGTAATATGACAAGCCAAGTAGAATCATTCCACCACAGAGAAAAAACAGATGTGTTAAGTTAGCATCTGGGTTCATACATAAATTCTACAACAAACAAAACCAAAAACACACAGACACACACACAAGCAAACAACAACCCAGGAAAGACCAAATTAGAGACAGAGGATTGGCTGACTTCCCTTAGGTTCTTAAAAGACAGGTCATTGTCACAACCACCCTCCATCCTCTTCCCTAACAAAAAATCACTTTCTTGTTTCCAGAAGCAAAAGGGGTAGGAAGCTTTCAGTGACTGGCTGACCTGGACTGAGTCCAGGTGCCTTAGTAACCCATGGGAGATAAGAGCAACAGAACAGTTTCTCCAAACAGACCATCTGTCCTAATCTTCACAAATGGAAACCCAGGAAGTCTTGGGACTCTAAAGTTAGAATAACTTCTTTTAAGGGATATGTAGTCCTTAATTTAATTTTATTTTTAAAAATGCTCACTCCATAGTATTTTGATGTGTAACTGATGTTCAAGAAGGGATAACTATTCCAGGTAATTAATTAATTTTAGATTTATAGAATGCTTTTCCTTACAGGAATAAATCTAGTAGAAATTTTAAAATATTCAGCCAATCATTCATTCAGTTCCATCTGTTCATCATTCAGCTGCAACTGCAATATTTATCACCTTAAGAATAACCTAAGGAAAATGAAGATATTTTCAAAGATAGATTTATTATAAATATTTAAAAAACAATATTAAATATATATTTGGAAGTCCTTTATGTGTCTGAGACATTACGTCAAGATACCTCTGCCCATCTACAAATGGCACAATTAAAAATCTCTAGTACTGGCATAAGACATATTTTGAAATTCTATAATGTTCTGAATGGAAGTGAAATTATTAAAAGGCAATTAAACACAATTATTAAAAGGCAAATAAACATAATTATCTTGATTAATAAGTACAACAAAACAGCCATGATCTATCAATGGACATTAACTGATATTTTCCACCCTGATATTTAATTTTCAGTGTTATACTTAAGTTGGTTTTGGAACTGGATATTTTTAGATATAAATAAATAAATAAAATATAATTATAAAAATATTTTATTTGTAAACTCAAAATGAAAAGTGCATTAAAATCGTGATTTAAAAACACATGCTAGTTATAACATAATAGTGAATTTCAGTTTCTGATAGTCCAGAGACAGCTGAGAGAAAATTCTAGCACATAAGTTGTTCTTTTTTTTTTATTATTATTATTTTTTATTTTTTTATACCAGGCATCTAATAAATATAAACTAGGACTTTATATCTCAGAGGTTTGTGATTTTGTATGGACAAATTATTTTCATGAACAAACAAACCAGAAAGACCAGTCAAACATTTCCAAGCTTGACTATTTACTTGCATAAATCTCTTTCAAATATAGAAATTTAGCCTATTTTCCCATAGCTGACTCAGTAAGACAACTGCTAAAAATCAGACTTTTTAAAGATAGCTGAATAAAGAATCCAAGTCTTGAAGGAAATTAATTCTCACCCACATTTTTGATAAAACTCTTTGCTATTACCTCAACATCTTTCACAAGACCAGTATGCTATTTACTTTCTTCTTTGTTTTCTTTGCACTGAAGTAAAGCAGAGCATCAAGATCTCACTATTCTCTTTTTTAAAAATCATTTTTCCGGTTAAGTTTAAAACAGCTTAACTTTTATTTGTCTGTCTTTTGTCCTTCACCTAAGTCACTCATAGTAGAGTAATAGAATCTTGCCAATATTAATGACCTGTCTGAACATTGGGGGTTGAGGGGAAAAAAAAAAAAAAAGGTAAAAATAAAATCTTAATGTCTTGTCAGGGACTTGTTAAAGGGCCAGATGCTGTAGGTAATTTAATAATGCTTAGCACACAGCAGCAGTCTTGTGAATGTCATGACACATGCACAGCACATGCTTTTGCAGTTAAATGAAGCTTCTGCAGTTAATAAAACTAAGGACAAAGAATTAGTCCTTATATTTGAAGACGTATGTTGTATTCTTCAAAACCTGCTTAGATATCTCCAAATAATGTCTATTTCTTTGACTTTTGGGATTTCTCTCCTACAAAAGGAAATCACTTTTTCCTGCTTTGAACATTTGGGCTGTAGATATGCTGTCTATATTGGCCAACAGTGCATAGATAAAAACAGTAAGACAGATGGCAATGGATTAATATTTAAACGGTAGCACTTCTGTACCACCATGCAAACCATTAATGACCTTTTCCCTCAAAGACTCTACCTCTACAATTAAACCAAACCCCTGCTTAGAGTTGCCTATCCTCTGGTATCATACATAAAAATTCTATTTTTTCTTTTTCTTTTTTTTTCTTTTTTTTTTTTTTCTTTTTAATATTGAGGATTAGATATTTGAGAACTAAGACAAAATATAATTTTTCCTAACTATCAGTGCCAAATATCTGGAAACAGTGGAAGTATTCAGACTTGGATTTAAAATATAATCAGGTAAAAAATGTCATGGTTTTGTCTGGAATAAAGATAATTTTCTTCACAGAGGCTCACATGATGCTGTGTTTTGGATTTTTGATGAAAAACGTGATGATAATGCACCAATATTTTAGTTGTTGCAGAGCAGTGCTTACATGGAGCCAAGGACTTTTGAGCTTCTTGTGCTGCCCTGCCAGTGAAGCTGGGAGAGGACACAGCCAGGACAGACTTTCCAAAGATATTCCATGCCATACGGCATCATGCTCAGCAACAACGGCTTGGGTAAAGAGGAAGGGGAGGATGTTTGGAGTGATGGCGTTTGTCTTCCCAAGAAACCATTACGTGTGATGAGCCCTGCTGTCCTGGAAGTGGATGAACCCCTGCCTGCTGATGGGAAGCAGTGAATGGATTCTTTGTCTTGCTTTGCTTGCGTGCAGTTTTTGCTTTCCCTGCTGAACTGTCCTTATCTCAATCCATGAGAAAGGAACTTTTACCTTTCTGATTCTCTCCCCCTTCAATCTGGGGAGAGTGAACGACAACAAATAAAAGCCTATAAAGAGGACTGATGCAGCATCGCTGAAGTAACTGTTGATAATTGAAATCCACGTCAGCTTATCTCCAGTCTCACTACAGATGCCCCAGAGTCAAAGCAAGCCTTAGAGTTAAGTCTGGGATGAAATATTAAGGGCTCACACCTAGAGCACTGGACAACCTTCATGCTCTTGCTTCCCCTCTAGCACCACTGTCAGAAAATCACTGACTAACTGTTCCCTTTCATCCTTTTCCTACCATCTCTAAAGTGACAGTAGGTGCAGAAGATCAACTGTTGCCTTCTGATGAGGAAAGAAAGAGGCCCATGACTGCTAGTTTTGTAGAGGTGAGCCTGCAGGAAAGCTGCGTGCAGACAGCCCTCTGCGTACCCAGCATTGATCATCAGCTGCTGGGACCTTAAGTTTTCCATCAAGATTTATAGTAAAGAGATATGAGAAACTGAAACAGCTGCAGAAGAAAAAAAGAAATGCAACCAGCCCAGGAGCTGCATACAACTGAAGGCTTTCTGAAGCCCAAACTTTAGGAACTTATCTCAACTTTGGGAAAGCATCTTTTCCTCCATGTGCTTGACCTTTTCATATCAAATTTAGATTACTGAAAGAAAAATACATTGCAAAACAGCTATTTGACCTCAAACTTCCAAACACAGATGATGAATAAGCTTAGAAAAAGACAGAGGAAATAACCTGCATTTATTTTGTCTATGGTACAAATATTATATAGAGAAGTATCAGACTAATGTAAAAGTACAATGCGTGTTTTTCTTTCTTTTTTTTTTTTTTTTTTTTTTTTTGTTTGTCAGTTACAGATAGTAAAAGATGTTCTACACATTTGATCAATACAGCTTCAGATACAAACTAACACAAGAGGTACCTTGTATCCTAGGAAGAAATAGACTTGCTGAGATCAGAGGGAAAGCAAACGAATGGTCTAGCAGTTCATGTCGATAGACGGTTTGAAGGGTAAACCTTGAGACTCAGGTCTGGGAGATAAGAGAATAGGGGGGAGTTTTTTGAGATAACTGCTGACTATTGTATGAGACACAACTTTCTGACATCTGGCCCAGAGACTACTAAATAAAGAGGGGGGGGAGGGGGAGGAAGCTGAAGAACGACAGAAGGACGAAGCCTGGGAGGAAGACTACAAGCCTTCAGTACGAGTGACCCCCAGAGGGACCACCGGAGACTGATACGTATGCATCCGTGGGATGGTTCAGGTGCCGGAAACTAATTATAAGAACCCTGCCTTTTCCAAAAGTGGTGATGAATATGTATTAGCCTAGGAGCATAAAAACCAGCTGCCTGATGTAACTGGTGTGCGTCTTGGTGGAGCAGAGACTCCCGGTGCACCCAGCACTGTTTGCTTACCTCTATTCCTTTAATAAACTGTAAACTTTGATTGTAACCCTATTTGGGACTCAGTCATTTATAACATAGTTACTTTTTAGACTTGAAGACGATTTTGTAGAATCTGCTAGTAAAACAAAAAAAGGAAAAAAAAAGTCAAAGTGAGAGATCTTACATTGATAGAGTAGACCTTCTTTGCTATAGCTGTTTCGAACCAATAATGAACATAGGCTTTCAACCCTGAAATAGCCAAGCAGAAATTGCACAGAATTTAATTATTGTCTTACTACTGCTTGCATTTGAATTCATAGGGAAACTTTGAATTGACGTATCAACTGACACTGTATGGTCTTGTATTTTAGGAAGGATCTTTTAAGTTAAATAATGGCCATACCTACCAGAAAAGGATTACTATTTGGTCCCAATGAGTGACAGAGAAATAGCTTACTGTTTTTTTGATAGCATGGTTTTCAACAGGCGATTCATAAAGGAGATGTAAGATAAATTTCAAGCCATAGGGTTTTCAAATATTATACAGCAAGATAGTGTTTTGTCCGCACATGTCATATAGCAAAAGAAACCCAATGACATAGAAGATATTACTTAGAAATTGAAAACTTACTTAAATGACTAAAAGAATCATAAAATAACATGTAAAATACCTCATTTTCAAAGAGATCTTGTTGCTCAGGCATGAAGTAGACTACAAATAGCTGATTCTATTGTGTATTTAGTATTTTTCTGACTTAATTATGTAATGTATTAACTCTGGAAAAATAATGCTTTTTAATGCAAGGTCTAGTCACAAAAGCCTAAGTTCACCACTGCTGAATGTCAAATTTACATGAGTAGATTAATGCAGAGAATGATGTAACTTAAAACTGAAACAGAAATAAAAACTTGAAAAAAGAGTTGTTTGCTTTTTTTTTTTTTTTTTTTTCCCATTAACTATTACTGCCTTTTGAAGCCAAATCAAAACAAACAAGTCAAGAGGCTTCATATTATTGCAGGATGACTTAAACAGATAAATGCAGAATATGGATGAATTTCAAATAAATAACATGTTAATTTTTAAAATGCTACTTTGGCAAACCAATCAAAGTGCTGGCAAAGAGGCTGAAGTTTTTACCAGTTTTCAGAGCTTCTTATTTTCTTAATACCACACTTCAAGATAATTAATCAATGCGAGTATATTTTTATAATAGCTTAGCCAAAGTCATTAAGAGTATATCTGAACATATTTTATGTGAGCTACTATTGCAAAACTTGTTATAGCCCAGATGGCTTGTAATAAGACTTTTCCAGGGATTAGATAGACAGAAACAGAGACAACGTCACATTGCCCTGTAAATTATGAGAAGGGATAGAGTTGGATTCCAGCTGGACATTTCCACTGTTATGAGCATCATGGCTCAGTTTTTGACTAGCTCCTGGCTCTTCTCACATGCTGTGCCAGGAGGAGACTTAAGGCCATATGGCCTCTCAGGCAATGCTTTTCCTGCCTTCTGCGGTAATTCCCTCAGCTGAAAGAGGTCTTTTAACTCTGCAGTAAGTATAAGGTAGCTAACTTGTATTAAAAAAAGAAACACGAATTATATCACATTTACTTTATCTGAAAAGATCTTACAATAGTAGATGAGCTATATTTTCTCCTCCTGAAAATTCCTATACTTAGGAAGTATAGGAATATAAATACTATACATTCTATAGCATTCATATAGCTCTTTGTTAAGAAACACTATACTTTAGAACTTATATATTTAAAGTTAATAATATTATACTATGTAAATTATCTAAATATTCTCTGAATCTACAGGTAAAACAAGGGAAAACACTAGACAGTAACTTCCAACAGAAAATTCAATTTACAGTGCAAAAATAACTGAACTATTATAAGCAATGCACATAATTTAGTGCATGAATTACGGATTTTGTGTTCAGGTTATTTTTGGACTAGAAAAGGAAGAGAAAATAAAATTAAAAGTTAAAAACCTTTTCAACTACAAAGAGTAATGATACAATGTCCAAAATGAAGAATTTAAACTATTACATATTCAGTCTGAAGTTCAGTATCAAATATTCTTGTTTGTACATCACTGCAAAAGGTTGGCTACAAACCCGATTTCTGCCTTTTAAAATAGCTTTAAAGACCAAAATATTTTTCCATGCTATATTAGTTAAGGAATATAAATTAAGAGAATCCTGAGAAATGGGTAACTCATTTTGCCAATTTTTTTTTCTGTAATACATCTTAATACATAATCCTACTGCACCACAGTTGTTACCAGAAAATTTATTTTAATGTGAAAATGTTACTAGTGGAAAGTTTAAGGTATTTTAGATTTCTGAAAATTCACTTTTGTTTTAGGACTACAGGTAGGCAAACCTCCCTTTAAGGGAAAGGAAAAAGACTTGATTTTACATGTTTTTCACAAATTCTGATCCTTATTTGCCCAGTTAAGATGTAGATGCAGCTAATGAGAGTTTGAAAAACATCACTCCTTTTCTCCTCAGCACTCTACCATCACCGATATAAAAACAACAACATAGATAAGAAAGAGAGCAGTTGAGACCTTTTATTTCAATTTTGTGCTGTGAAAAAGGTTGTATGTGTAGAACCATTCTGAGTCTACTTTGTTGTTGCAATGCTTAGTTGAGGAGACCTTGTATTTGAGGCTCCCAACTATGCAAGCAAGATTAAAAAATAAAGAAGCAGTATTCCCCTTCCACTGTTGCTTAAGCACATTATTACTTCAACTGCCTTAATAGACACTTAGTTAAAGTTCATAATAAACTTAAGTAAAGGTCTGACAATATACACCTAAGATTTAGAACCAATTGTGCACATGCATTATTATAGTCAGACAACCTCTGCCACAGGCTATTCTGAAAACAAGATACTTGAGATGTTTTCTCTTGTTTCAGATCTTTGACGACAAGAGACAACTACCATCAAATGGATTGAGGTGTTTGCAAAGTGAACATCACAGGCAATACTCAGATATCGAGTTATTTCAAATACTTTGAAATTGAAGGGGTAGTGGGATGTGCTACCTGGTAAGAAATAGGTAAGAT
Source organism: Anas platyrhynchos (assembly GCF_047663525.1). Lineage (NCBI taxonomy): Eukaryota > Metazoa > Chordata > Aves > Anseriformes > Anatidae > Anas > Anas platyrhynchos. The sequence continues at coordinate 19,766,858 of NC_092590.1, forward strand.
AAAGGCACAGGTGATTTGGCCTTTAGATAAAGATGATGAAAGGGACGATTTCCACACCCAAGAGGTTGCACACCTGTTGTTTTCAATGCCCAATTATTTCTCCCCAATATGCCACGTACTCTTGGTGGAACAAAGCAAGCAAGCAAGGACATTTTAAAGAAAAAGAAATCTTGAATACACAACACAAATTCTGTGATAAATGGATGGAAAGTGTCATCAACTTTGACAATTTTTTTGAAAAGATTTATCTTTTAGTACTGTTAATGATCATTACCACAGTTGGTTATTGAAAATTATACATCCACCTGTTATTTTGAAAAAATAACTTAAAAAGTGTGATATAACATTCATTGGTAATCAAATATTTTTCACAAGTTGTGTGGATGTAGAAATTTCAATAAGTAGAGCTGCTGGATCAGGAGCTTTCTAAAACTGACTTGCACATCTCTGAAGCTCATGAGAATTATGATTCTGTCTTAAAGAGACCACAGCTTAGCAAAAATGATGAGCGCCTTTATCTGTTCATCATACTCTAAAAAGGTTTCAGATATCCCCAGGGATCTTTATGAATAGAAAACAGTAAAGCATAGTACAGTAGAAATGCATGTCAGAAGAAATTATTACAGAAAAAGAAAAGTTTACCAAAAAAAAGAAAAAAGTTGACAGAATAATAATCAAATCTGAAGATGAAGCTAGAATGAGTACACATGTAAGCTTCAAATGTCCCCTTTCAGCCATATTTAATTTTGATCCACTTTAGCACTTGTCAACCTTATGTCCTTCACTGAAAGACAGGAAGAAGATTTGTGCAGACATTATGGAGATAACAGGTTTCTGGTTTGATGTGAATGACTATTTTGCATTTCTAAGACAGGCAGAAAATAAGTAGATGTTTTTTCATATTGCTTTAAACTATGCAAACATTGATTGAACAGAGTGAAAAGGTTGTGTCAAGGTAACCTAGTAGAACGCATAATGCAGAGGGTTTTCCTAAAGAAAGGTTGGGAGGTCTGATTATTTCTCCTTATCTTAGATACACAGATCAATGAATGATCATCTTTAAATCTTTATTCTGGAGATATCCTTTCTGTCTGTACTACATCTGGTCTGTTGGTATTCAATGGCATGTCTAAAAATTGATGCCTGGAGATCCACATACAAACTTGGCAGTTTCCTGACCATATGTCACAACAAGACCTGAGGATAAAACTGCATTTCTAACTCAGTCTGTGTAGAACCCAACTGAAAGCATTGCTATAGTGGTGACTCCCTCTCCGTCTTCACTGCTCCCAGCCCAGGCTTTACATTCACTTAACTTCCATCGCCCAATTCCAAATACAACAGACATTTTTCATTTTCCTAAAAGTTGATATGACCAGCAATTTTAACTTCAAACACAAGAGAATAGGCTACTTACTGCTTTGTAACATCACTTATATCAGTTGAAATACATATAAAATTTCAATGACATCACATGTATAGGAGGTGCATTGTTATCCACCTGAATGCATAGGTGTCCTTTCAGAATGATCCTACCATGCATATAAATTTGCACGCTGTCTTGTAATTTTTATTACTCCAACTTTTTAAAAGAAATTAACACAGCAGCATTTCAAAGTTGCTTACTAGATCATCTTTTTGTTGTTGTTGTTGTTGGTTTGTTTGATAGCGCTGAAATATTTCTCTCTGCTGCTTCCTCTGTTTATTTTCACCCCTTTCACACAAAGAGCTGATTCAACATGCAGCATCAGTACAAAGAGCAGTTCTGAAGAAGGCAGGGACTTCCCAGAACATTTTAACATATTTTCTGATGTCAGCAAACCTGTTATAGACAAGTTCCCTTGCCTTCTCTCAGCATATGCTTTTACCTAGACAAAAAAAAAAAATCAAAGTTTTGTCTATCTCTAGTCTTCTTACACAACAAATATTTTTGGAAGGGAATGTAAGAACAAAACATTTTGAATTTTATCTGCCCATAAATTTCTTTGATTTCCAATAATAGAATGTTCAGGCTTTCACTGATTGTACTCAGAGTGCCTAGACTAAGAAATATTAAATTATAAGTATCAACATAAGATATATTTGAATATGCATTCAATATTCCATGAAGAACTGACATAAAAGAAATCAGTATTTATATATATATATGTAATTTTATTATATATATATATATATATATATATATATATATATATATATATATATATATATATATATATAAGGCCATATAGGCATTATGAAAAAAAGAACATAAATACAATATTACAATTTATCAAACTCCTGCTCTGGAGACACTGCACCAGCTACAAACTCACTAAGAAGCTTACAGGTATTCATTCTAATGACTGTAACATATGAACACATTTCCTTCAGGCCTTCGTGTTTTTTTAATATTAGCCTCTAGTACAACATCATAAGTAGGCCAGTCTGGATACACTCATGTTTTCAATGTTAGATTTACTTAGCAAGAATGGTACCAGCCATAAGAGTATCTTTTATATATCAGCCAATGTGAATGTATACCATAGACAACTCACCTTTTTAACAATTAGCAGCTGAATTGGAAGGTTTTAATATTACAGCTACTAGATGAAACTGAACTGTGTTCCATAAACACACAGGCAAGAGCAATATGGCTGGAACAGGTGTTTGCTTAATCTTCCTCATCTGTATCTGCTAGCAATTCTGGTTACCTTTGCACACTCATTTGATGTGCTCATTCAGGAAAATCAGTGCAGATGGTGTGTCACTCTTTGTGCAGTTGCCAAAGATTTTTTTTACAACTTGAAGCCACAGTCTCCAGCCAGTATGAAATCTCAGTGTCAATACAACTAGTTTAATTTAAAACTATTTTGTCAGTATATCCTTAGCACATTAGGAAAAAGAGTGGATAAACAGAGTTTAACCCAGAAGTAACGTGAAAAGAAAAGATGTGGAGTCTAAGGGATTGTCTTCTGAAATTTGTTCACATGTGTTTATATTTCACCCCATTCCCAGTCAAAATGCATTGTTTTCTATCAAATCTAGAACGTTATTTTGTACCATTTTTTTCAGGCAGTGTTCTTGAAAAGCAACAAACATCTTCATTACTATTATAGTAGCCAAAATATAAACAAAATATTACTTCATCGGTAATACATATTCACTAACACAGTAAATACGATTTGTGATAAAAAATGCTTACGATGTGTTAGAAGTAATAAACAATGGGAACAAATACACAAGAAGAATCAAGACAAAGAGTCTACAGGTGAAGAAATAGTTTTTTTTTTTTTTTTCTCTACTTCATTTGGAATGTTGATTTGGTAATATTTTGTGAAATATCATACACCTTTTAATGAATGACAGGCAGTACAATCAATTTCTATTTAAAGTTTGTGGTGACTACAGAAGTATTTGAGTTTGTTTGTTTTTAACATTCTGTTAGCTCCAACTGATTTTTAATATATGCTGATCTAAATACATTACAAGAGTAACGGGGAAAGACCAATTCCCACTGAAATAATGGAAGACTGACAAAACTTGTAAGAAAATGATGGTTATTTTCCCCTGAAATTATTGTTGAAACAGGTTTTGCAGATTATTTTTTTGTTTTGTTACAGCTGTCTCAAAAGTAATTTTTTTTTTTTCATTAAGCTATGTTTTAACTACTTGGGGCCATTCCTGTTTTCTCTGCCTTCAGCTACTGCTGAATTATGCTCTTATGACCCTGTCTTGGATCCTGTGTGTCTTGGCTTTTTTTGGAGTACAGTGAAGAGAATTTTTCGGACTTTTCAGTGTTTTATTTTCTATATTAATTAAACTATTCATAAATCTAAACTGATACACATAACAGTCAATAAAGAACACTCACCTACTGTCAGTTGTCCAGTTAACTGTCCCATGTGATTTCTTGCATTCACTGTTACATTTCTGTCAGACTGTAAGACCAGTGGGCTATCCTGGGAAACATGTATAAGACAATAAATGAGAGAAAAAAATGAGGTAGAATTATGTTAGAGCTAAACATGCATGATGAGAGGGGAGTTATATCAAATGTAATAGCTTTTTTATAATTTTGTAAAGTATGTTTTAAATTAAATTTTTGTATAAAAGAATAACAAAAACACTATTTTTAAGCCTAAATATTTAGTGCATAGAATCGTTACTTTAGAAATCAGAGCTGAATTTAATTTATATGAACTAGTCTTTATTTCCTGAGGATATTACAAAGTTAAAAATTCAAAAAAACCTAACACAAACCTGTGTCATTATTCTTTTCTACATATTGATTATGGATACTTTTCTAGCAACCTAATCAATGCTACTCTACATAATTCTATTAATCTGTACAACCTGTATTATTTGGATTGCTTTTGCTAAAGCTTTTCTGAATACGCCGTGAATCTCTGTAAAGGTAACAAAGGTACCAATATTCTTAAAAAGCAAAGGAGAGCGCTAGATAAGGAGGTCATAATAACACACCCTTTGTTTTCTTTTTTTTTTTTTTTTTTTTTTTTTTGAAGGTGACTGTGCTTTCTAAGATTTTTTTGGAGACATCTTATTTTTTTCTAGTTTTCACTTACACCTGTTTACTTGGACATAGTGCTATACTAAAAATAATTCTTCAATCCTGGTTTGCAGTACTTTTGTTTCAGCTCAGTTATATTCCAGAATGGGGCAGGGGAGGGGGGGCTGCAACTTCTCCACATACCAGAAAACCTGCAGGAAAGGCTATCAAGAAACCAATGTAAGAAAAGTTTATCCAATAGCAGTAAGACATCTAACAGAAACTGTTACGGTTTAAGCCTTAGCTAGAAATGACTAGAAGTTAGGAAAATATTTTTGAGGATTGTTATATAATCCTTCTGTTCTTATCTTCTTTGGCTATCTATTTTGGTCATCCCTGGATTGAACATATTAGGTTAGATGGACTTCTTTAGTGAGTGTGTACTTGACAAAGCAGTTCTTCCTGTTCATGAAAGGTTTTTAAGAAGAGGGAGAAAGGAGTTAAGGAGCCATATAAAAAGATTTATTTTTAACTGGGTGGTGCATTAGGTTTGCACTTAAAAACTTCTACTCATGTAATCCTTTCTTTTGAATCTAGGGATTTGCTCTGCAAGGAACACTCTTCCCAGATGTTTTCGCAATGATGATTACCCTTAAATAGTACTCAGTTCCCTGGAAAGTCTGAGATTTTTCTGAGCTAATTTCTAAGAGTACAGGTGTACTTCATCTCTCACTGGACCCTGTGACCGCTCTCATGTCCTAATTAGCTCTGCATCATGGAATCTGGCAATGAACATCCCTACTTGACTTGTCCATCTTTCTAGATAAAGAGCTATAATTATCAGTGAGATACTGTGTTCAGTGTGACTGGTTTGAGCTAAGCATGTGATGCAATCGAGGGAGCTTTTGGCAACAAAAGCAGCTGCTTAGGACCTTTTTCTCAACACTTGATTTGATTTCCACTTTCTGTATGTTCCTTTGAAGATCATTAGTCCAAACAACTGCTGCTCTGGGAAAGTCAGCTGTCCTGACAGAAAGCTGCATGCCCAAAATATATTTTTAAGGAGCCCTTTTCACTTTTCACTCTTCAGTACTTGAAGAAGATGCTTCTCAGAATAATCTCACCTTGAGTGAGGTACTCCCAAACCTATTTTTGCTTTCTCAGCTAAGGGTTTGGTAAAATACACTTCCAAACCATACTCTCTGTGACTTAAAATCTTCTTTCCTTTCTCCTTTGGAAAATACTTAACATGATTCTTAGGCTGCCTCTCAGGTTTCTTGTGCTCAGGTTCTAATTTTAAAGACCTCAGGTATCAAATTCTCAAGTACAGGATAATGAAAATCAGGTGAATCAAGCATTCTTTCTTCCCCTTTCCTTGTCTTATTAAAAAAATCGGAATGAAGAAGTCAAGAATTTATATTTCTTAGTTCCTGGATGAAAAATATGTATCTGCAAGCTTAAATTCTGGACCAAATAAAACTATTATCAAAACTCTATCAATTGAAGCAGTCCAGCATTTTATCTAAAGCATTTACCTGCACATCTGTTTTCACATGAAAACCTAGAGATAAAAATGTTCAATGTATTCAGAGGTAGTCTACTCAGAGGAGTTAGCAACTTGGTGAAGACATAGCTAAAATCAGTGGAATTACAGATCTGCAAGATGACTATAAAGTGACATGAGTGTCAGCTATGTGAATGCAATTTAACAGATATCTATGGCATAAAAATGTTGGATAATTGTGGCTCTGGGTCACTAGATCTGGCATTCTTTTGATGTGAACTTTAGCTTGCAGTGTAATGGACTTGATAATCCACAAAATACTTTACATTCAGATATTAGTATGAAGTTAGAAGTTTGTCATCACACTTTTTTTTTCCTATAAATTGGAAATTTAAAACAATGTTTTGATGAATATATAAACACACAGGGGAAAAAAAGAAAAGAAAAAAAGGAATAATTAAACTTCTCAAATACTGTGGGTAAAGATTTATTCTGAAGATAGACAAGCCTAGGAATATGCTTAGTTACTTTCTTCATATAATTTCCTAGGCTTATGAAGTATAAAAAACATATTGGTATGATGATTTCATGTATTTACTTAATGAAAAAAGCTCTATATAACACCCAAGAACAACATCAACAAAAAAAAAACACACCACAACACATAACAATAGGGCAAATACCTATTGCTTCCATTGCTGACCATTATACAGCTGTATATAATATCTTTGCTTATAGAGGTGATCCTAGAGAACATATTATCTTACATGCAACAAAACGAGTTCCATTAATTTATTGAGCTCAGTGTTATGAATATTTGGAACAGACTTATGCTACATATTTATAAATATACCTGTACGCATGCACTGTAAAAGTTGTGAGCAACTTAAAGGAACATCCTTGAAGAAGTTCTTCACCTAATATTATTTCCTGATACTAAGTTAATAAGAATGCAAAAGAATAAGAAAACTAAAAACAGGTCTCTGTTGCCCAACTACATGGTGTCTTATGTATGTTGCAAAGCCAATGAAAATCTTCAAGTGGAACAAGTCATACTGTCCGCAAGATGATTTTGTAAGTATTCCTCATGCATACCAATGGCCAGGGCATGGGGTTATTCAACCATAGGTGCAGAACTCTTTGTGAACTTCATGAGGTTCCTCTCTGCCCATCTCTAACCTGTACAGGTCTCTCGGAATGGCAGCACAGCCTTCTGGTGTAACAGTCAGTCCTACCAGTTTTCTATCATCAGCAAACTTGCTGAGGGTACACTCTAAATGTTCATCCAGGTCACTGATGAACAAGACTTGACCCAGTACCGACTTCTAGGGAACACCACTAGCTAAAGCCTCCAATTAGACTGTGCTATTGATCACAACCCTCTGAGTTCAGCCAGCTCTCATCTACCTCACTCTCCGCTCATCTAACCCATACTTCTTGAGCTTTATGAGGATGTTACGGGATACAGTGTCATAAGCCTTGGTTGAAATCAAGGTAGACAACATCCACTGCTCTTCCCCTCATTTACCCAGCCTGTTATAACCCAGGTTAACAGACTGGTTAAAGATGATTTCCCTTTGGTGAAACCATGCCTACTACTCCTTATCATGTTCTTTTACTCCACATGCTTAGAGGAGACATCCAGGATGAGCTACATGGAGGACTGCAGCTCAGGCAGATCAGGGATAAAAAAAAAGACGGCTGCCATGGAGCAAGTAGTCTCGAGTCTTCAGAGGTGCCTTCCAACTGAAACTATTCTGTTTGATTTAGAAGTTACTGCAAGAGTTTAGAAGGAGAATATGAAAGACATGGTGTCAGTCAAGAAGAAATCAGAGAATAAAAAACTCCAGGGAGTAAGAAAACAGACAGATAAGGCTAGGAAACCCAGAGCCAAACTTGCTAACATTAACTTAATCATTAGCATTAAACAAACATGAAGGAACTTCAATAGGTAGGTTTTGAAAAGACCAAACCTACAAATGGCAACAATTTCTGAATCTTGAATACTTAAAATCAATTATTTCCAAGAATACTCCCAACATTCTTATATACTGATATTCAACATTTCCAAAAAAAACCTCAAGAATATTCTTAACTATTTTTCCAAAGTGTCAGGAGAGTAAGGTACCAAAAAGATTGGTACCTCAAACAGGTGAAAGTAAATAAGATATTGTCCAAGTAATTCCTGGACAATTCCAAGATGAGCAGAATTTATATAGGTTTGACCCAATTCAATTAGATACTTTAGATATTTTATGGATTTTCTATATTCTTGCATTCCCAAAATAAAATTCTAAATTTAATTTTATGGTCTTCATTCATGCCTTTTTGTCTTTTCTGATCTGGGAGTCACAATTTAATCCCTAATTACGCTCAGAACTGAGAAAGTGATTGCAAAATCATAATAAACCTTTGGATTTGTGCTCTAAGGGAACACTCCAGGTATGGCTAAATTTTATTGAATATCAGTTTTGTTTTGTTTTGTTTTTAACTCTGATTGTGCAGATTTTTTTTTGGGGGGGGGGGGAGGAGGGTGTTGGGAAAATACTCAATTATTTACTTCATTCTCCTATGGCAAGTCTGAATGATATATAATAGCCATCAATTAAATAAGAGAAAATAAATAGTCAGCTTTTTTTTTTTTTTTTTAAACGCACCAGTAAAATGAGTAGTAGATTGTAGATTTTATATCAAAAAATATTTCATAATATTTCATAATCAACTCCACTGGAAGGGATGCCGCCCACTAGGTCAGGGTGCCCAATGCCATCCAATTTGACCTTGAACACTTTAAGGGATGGGGCATCCACAGTTTCTCTGGTCAACCTGTTCCAGAGAAAACCTGTTCTAGATCATCTTCTCCAGTTTCTCCCCTTCTTGTTACTTTTCTGAAATGGAATAACCAAAGGTTTCTGCTCAGTTTGATTTCAGTCTCAAGTTTTTCTTCTGATATTTTGAATTCCTTAAAATTCTAACAAAGTCTGGAAAACTGCAACACTATGGCAATGCTTTTGCTAGTCTGCTTCCCTATCAATTTTACCACACATTCCTACCAAAAATCAAAAGTGCTCATTGGGTTTCTGACCTGTTCTTGGTCACAGATATCATCCAGCTTCATGATGATGCAAGTCTGATAGGTATAGTAATAGAATAAGAATCATATGCAGCACTCTGGAGAGCTGCATGCACTGGTAAAGATGCACAGCAATCATTGCTATAACCTCCAGACAGAAATAACCTCCCTGTTTTACTTCCTCATATAATGCACCATGAAATTTTTATTATGGCAGAACTCAGTCATGCATAGAAAAACTTAGTGGTAAAGCAGAAGCAGATATTCAAATAGCAGATAAAAGATGCAACTTTTCTCGAATTGACTGAATCATAAAACAAAATTTTGAATGGAATTTAAGTACAAATATCCCAAAAACGAAGCAAGACAAGCTTTCTCCAAGTACATTTGTAAAGTGCCAAAAGCTCACTCCACAGTCATTAAGCTTGTGACACACCAAGTGAAGTTGTATATTACTGAGCTGCAAAACACCCAGAAAACCTTAATTTTGGCAAACGTAGGAAACCAATGCAAATCTTAAAATCTAAAGCCAAAACAGTAAGGGTAGAGTAACTGTACATCACTCCTTGCAAACCATCGTATTTTTGCTGTGTAGGTATATCAGTTACTGAATGAATTTTTGACATTAAGGTTAAATCCAACAGAAATCTAACAGTCCATTATGTTATTGTAACATTGGAAAGCAGTCTTTCAGTTCCTGTTTGTATACAGGTGAAAACCATGGTATTCTGTTCCAGTGCAACAAGAGTGTGTTTCTCACGTCTTTTTACCTTGAAGTGTTAGAACTTGAAGGATACTAGCAATTAAGTCCAGGAAAAGGTTGAAAATATTACAGGAAAAAAATATATAAATCAAGGCGTATTCAGACTTTTGTGTTATATCCCACCATGGCTCTATAAGAATTCAAACTGCATTTATTTTAGACTCATTAGCTGATAGAAAATAAATCATATTGTAGTCAGGGTCTGATAACCTGGACATAAGTAATTCTTTTAGCAGAATTCCAGTTCTTGAGATGTCTATGACTGAAGAAAGTAAGTGTCAACCCCTCCTCATTTGATGCATAACAGGAAATATGTCAATTTATATGATATATAGTCGCACAAAATCAAATGCTATCCCCAATCTAAAATGAAAAATAACCAAATTTAACCTAGTTCATTATGCTCAACTAAACCTCTGGGAAATCTGACATATAAGTTCTGAAAAATGTGAACTCTCCAACATATGAGTAGGTTCTGGGTTCCATTTTTGTGATACCTTTCAGATATCCAGCAAAGGACTATATGGAAGTAATATTTCCATCACAAGTTTTTATTCCACTGTGATTTATATGATACAGCTTTTCAAAGTCTAAAGCTTAAGAAGGATACAAAATTCCAAGGGCAATTTAATGTATAAAATATAATTTCAGAAATACATAGATAACAGTAATTGGAATTTCAGAATTACATAAGGAGCAGAGATCTGAAATGAATAGTATAGCTAAGACAAAGCAGCAAAGCTATTATTAAAAATATTAAAGATTGAATATTAAAAATAACATGTTAAATGAAAATATGACACAAAAGGCAAGACTATCCATTAATTTAAAAATGTTTAGAATTTTTTAAATGAATATTAAACAGTGTTTTATAGAAAGTTAATGTTACTGTAACCTATGATTAAATTATCTAATATGACTAAATGATACTACTAGCATTAGTGTCAGCTTCAACACCAAGTCAGAGCTGTTTATCTGTATTTTGTTTTTTTTTTCACTTCGCTATATTATTCTCTACAATGCTGAGAGTTCCTGATAAGCCTTCCTTCAAGAGGAATGTGACTGTTAGATCTTAATTAACTTGACAATGCTTTCTGCAATGCTATCTCTCTCTACTATCCTTGATTAAATAACCAGAAGCACACACATCTCAAATGAACTCTGATACACACTACCAAAACAAAACAAAAACAAAAAAACACCAACAAGAACAACAAAAAAAGGAACATTGCTATTTCATTGAGCCTGCATGCACCTATTGCTTATCACAGCAATTGTTAGATGCTTTCAGGCTTCATTATTACACTTGCTTGATGCAAGCACTATCAATTCTATGGATGCTTATCATGAGGTTTTGCTCAAGGCATCAGAAAGAAATCCAAATAAGAGTGGCAATGACAGGAATTACAGATAATCCACTGATTATCTCTAGTAAGATATATTATGAAAAACGTATTTCTCTATGTTTTCAGAAAACATTTTTATTGCCATAGCCAGGGCTGAAAACATCAACATTTATGGCAACGGGCTCAGCATGTATTTTATCAACTGTAAAGCATGGGGATTCGGTCCAAAAATGTCTTTGCAGCATTTCTTTCATGAGGGTAGCATCTGTGGTGTTACTGAGAACAGTCCCTTTGGGGTATCTAGCTATAATAGCCACATAACTTTCTATGTAGTCTTTGGCTTTAAGCAGGAGAAGCTGACTTGTAACTCTTCTGCTTTAATTATGGAACCAAAACCTACACCTGTCCACACAGCTGGCCCAGTCTTTCTTCAGGACCAGTTCCCTATCCTTTCATAAGAAAGGATCAGTTTCTCTTTTTTTTTCTTTTTCTTTTTTTTTTTCAATACAAAAGCTGCATAAACTTGAACAAGATGGGTAGCAAAAGAGTATTTCAAGCTTAAGAAAATATTCCCTACACATCAGGCAGGCATCAGCCTTTGATTCTGACACACCAGCATTTAGAAAGTGACCTTGAAAAGTATTAACTCAGGTTTTGCTGTTGTACACTCTTTAACCTTGCAAAACATTTAATAAGAAGCTTTGCCATTAGTATGACACAAACTTGGCCTGTATCTGAGCTCAGAATTTGTTGCATGTCTCCTCTAAAACTTGTCATCTGTGGAAAGAAGATATTCATCCCCACCTTTATTGTAGGACATGACTTGGTGGTTCAATAAATTGCTTTTCTGTTAGAAAATCTGCTTTGAGACTTGCCAATCACTGACTAAAAGCAGTCACCGGTCCTGTTTTCAAGGTCAAAACAGAGGACAGAAAATTCTGTGTAGAGGATTATGGTTCAGTGAAAGAGACAGCAGATGTCCCTTCAGGGAAGCATATTATTTTTCAGTGGAAACAGAACCAGTGTGAAGTTTGCAGTCATAGATAATTGCCACCTTTTAATACTACAGATCTTTTCCAAAGATATAATTAACTATTTGTCTTTCTACACAAACTATTGTGAATTTATTTCTGTTTCTGTAAGTAGCTAACTTTTCCATACTAGATATTTTCTACTACAAATTTCTACAACAAATACTGTTCTGTGATTTTGCAGCTTTCCACACTGACAGTTAGATTAAAACAGCATGAGAAATGTCACACACCTGGATCATTTGTTCAACCTGCAGAATTAATCAATAAAGTTCTAAAGAGTGAATTTCTATTAAATTCAAAAATGTAAAACAATATGGGAAATTAAAAATGATTGTATTTCCTTATCAACATTGCTAAACTTAATGCATGGTGTTTTAGTACTTCTGCATAAGAAAAACAATGTACATGCAGGCATATAAAAAAGTAAGATTCTTTTCAGCCTTTTGTTATTAGTCCTAGCACTATGGTGGTTTTATTGTTTTGTGTTTCTGGCAAATAGTCAAGCTCTACTAAAGATGGCCAAACAGCTCTAGGCTCTAGGCAACTCTGTATCTGAATACTAGAGCAATTGTCGGTACAAGCCATTATACTTAAGTTTCAATTATAATCTTATTATTTTATAACCTTACTAAAATCTCTGTAAAAATATATGTAAAATATTTCTGGTGCACCTTAGTTATTTTAAGCAAAACTTAAGACTCTAAAAAATGTAACAAGATCTCTCCACCCCCCCCCCCCCCCCCCAATATTTATCCTACATGGCAGTGAAAAAAGAAGTTCCATTGTGTGTTTTGAGATCTGATTTTTGAGCAAAGGTTATTAACAAAAATTAGATTTGGTTTGTGGTTCCACAGAATGACTCCTATGAAATCTTTAGTTTAGAACTTTCTGAGTGTATGAATATACGAAAGTGATGTAAAGGTGTCCAAACTTATTCAAAAACCTGTATATGCAACATTATAATAAATTAAAACAGATAACAATGTAATTTTTCAGAAAGAGCAACTTTTTTTTTTCTTTCTTGAATCTTGTCAGCACCACCAGGATTCTGAACCTTCTTGTTCACTGAAAACCAAAGATTTTACACGTTTTATCCTTTAAACTCAAGGCTATAATTAAAATAAAATCTACAAAATTTGTTCTAAGAACTTAGCTGATATAGAACAATGCAAATATATTACCGTACTAATTCAGATTAAATAAATATAAAATTAATAAAATTCCTACCCTTAGCATTGTACTTAAATCAATGCATCTGATCCTAAAATGCAGTGAAAGAATATACTAGTTTGTCAGTATATTCTTTTTTTTTTAAGTTGTTTAACACTGAAACAAAGAACAAAAAAATCTCTTAACTGATTTATATTCTAAGAGCTGATCACATCAGTCCTTCTCAGCAAAACTTTTCCTTCTGCTTTCTCTTAGTAACAGGCTAATCATATCCTATATCAAATAGGATATTTGGTGTGCAGAAAAGGCTTAGCAACTCCTTTGACAAAATTATTGACAAGAATGTCAAGTCTCGAGAATTTTAAAGACAAAATATACTTAAAGGAGGATGATATAAAATAAATAAATAAATAAAGATCAAAGTACTCTTCAGAAACTTAAATATAACTAAAAACATTTAAAAAATGAAAATATTTCAGAGTCTATTATTTATGCAGCTGCAAAAGTAAAAGGAAACAAAAACAGAAAGACATGGCCTCAGAATGAAAATAAAAGCCTTATATTGAATATTTCCCAGCTCTGGTTTCAGCAATGTAAGACTGCATTTTCAGTTTCTCCAAGTCCAAGAGCAATGAAAGGTGTTTACCTTCACTCAAGATACAGCTTGACATTATCTTTTGCTTCTCAGCAAAGAAAAAAGAAAGCAGCAAAATACTCCAACCTTTATCCCATCACTTAAATGATCTGGCTTACCAAAGAAAAACAAGCCAAAAAATAGTGACCAAAAATAGTTTAAACTGATTAGCCAGATCTTTTCTATTTTTATTTTATTTTGGTAGCAATGAACAAAGACTTTAATCTGTTTGAGACTATAGAAATATTTCTCTGTCAAAAGATATAACATGAAACCACAGTGCCAGTCTTCTAGCATCTACACAGTTTCTCTCCAAATGATTTATGGCAAAGAAGGAGAAAGTAGATTAGTGCTTTTGTTTGTTGAGAATCCGATCTTTCATTCAAAAATGAATTTGTCACAGTCATTATGGATTTAAACCAACTTCAGGTAGTAAGTATTCAAAGTAGCAGATGCCAACAAGAATTGATTTAAAGAATTCCATTTTCCTTTCAGATAACAATATACAACATCAAATTAAGTCACGATAATTCTCATGTTTTAAATCAGGGTGACATTTATAGTTAAGACCTTACAACCCCCACAAAATACAATTATGTGCAAAAAATGATTTTTCCCTAGTGAACTGCAAACACTTTTGAACTCTCTAAACTGCAGTGAAATCTTTATAAGGAAAACTGCCATGTCAGTCAAACTCAGTAGTCCTGCTGTAACGTATTTTAAGTGCCTCTTAATTGGTAACTGGCTTTGTGATAATTCCTCCCCTGAAGAGCACCTTTGTTTTGTTTTTAAGTTTATCCATTTTGCCAAGGGGAATTATGCAGATTGTTAGCACCCTGAATATGTGAGATTGCCAGGCAATAAAGTGGAGAACTATGTAAACTCAAGTTTTGTAACTGATTTATACTCTAAACTTGAATTTTTTTTTTTTTAATAAAATAAATAAAAACTAACAACAAAATTCTTTGGAACAACTGGTTTGCTACTGCTGGCAAACTTTAACTCTTTTAAAGAGAATCCTAACAAACTGACACGTACCTAGTATTTCAAGTTTTTCTTTTACTCATACTTGCTGTTGCGCTATGCCAATGCCATAGCAAAATGACAAATAAACAAACAAAAAGAAGAAAAATGTTCTCTGTTCTCTGCTTAAATGTCAATATAAAAATAAATGCTTATTTATTAATAATGCTTAATGCTTATTAAAAATGCTTAAATGTCAATAAAAAAAAAAAATAGTTTTAGCTGTATTTCAGCTAACCTGTAACCCTCTAGTCAGAAAATCTGAATTGCTCAATCTTCATCCTCTGAATATGCTATATATTTGCATTATATTTTAAATTTATTCATCTTTTATCCAGGGTGGTTAGGTTTCAGAGAGCGGTGAAAAATATCCTTTTATATAGTGATGATATATCAGCTTGCACCAGAAAACCTTTGAATGAAAACATATATAATATCCCTGCATGTATCTTTAGAAGTACTTTGATTATTCTAATAGCCTGGCAATCAATCTAAAAAATATACTGCAATATGGTCTTGATACTCCTGAAAAAAAAAAATTATCTTCAGATCTCTTATTCATTAACTTCCATAACTGTGCTAACAAGTATAAAAATGCAATGCTTTCATCTCTTTGTAATCAAAAATAAAATACGTGGAACAATGCATCAGATGTGGGAAACAACAGAATTATTTTTGTTTCATCTGGCTAATATTAGCTAGTGGATCTTTTTTCATCCAATACAATTACAAAGACTATGATGAAACAGTTGTATTTCTCATTTTCCTGAGCTCTAATTTCGTCTAATTTGTTTCCTGTACAGTCATCAGCAAATAGTCCTACCTCAGCCAAAGTCTTTGAATGTCAGCCATCCATCAGTTTCTCTTTAAGGGGTATGTCATAAAACTACATTTTACCTTTGTGCTCTTTCTAGGTCAGTACTTCTGAAGTACTAAATGTCCTTAGGGGAAAGGAAGAATTCTAGCTTGGAACACTTCTATCCTGAGTCAGCATTCGTGTAGCTTATTGTGAGAAAAGTTCAATTATTTTATTTTATTTTATTTTATTTTTTTTTAAGTATGCAAAAGGCAAGGTAGACCTAACCACAACCTACATTATCATCCCCCTGTATCATAAGTCATGCAGAATGACTGCTGGCAGTGGAAACACAACAACACTAACCACAGTTCACACAGAGGAAAATGGAAATTTTCAAAACTCATGTTCTGCCCACTGCGTCACATGAAACAGACTTTCATACCGTTTTCATTTTAATATAGAATTAGGGAGGAGAGTTTCAATAATATTACTTTTTTATTTTTGTATGTTGTATCTATAAATGATAATGAATAATTAAATGATAATTTAAAAAAAAACAGGAAGCTTGTATTTTTAGAACAACATCCTGTCAACAAAGGTTTCCAAAATAGAAAGTTCACACAAATCAAAACATACAGAAGTTATACAGTTATCCTGTACAACTCTCTTCAGATATTTTGATATTTTATATCAAAATATATTGATATTTTGATATTTTATATCAAAATATCTTCAGATATTTTGATACCATCCTGCTTTTGGCCAATGCTCCAGCTAATTCCTGAACAAGCAGTCAGAGACAAGGTAATAGATTTCAATCTTGCCATCTTTCAGCATCCTTTTAGGGAGTACAAACCTTTCTGATGTTACATATACACAATATGGCAGGTGATTTACATGGAAGAAGGCATCATAGCCCTGTATCTTTTTGTAAGGAACCATTAGAGGCAGCCAAATCTTCCCTAGCCCAGGCATTGAATCTGCTCACTGAAGGAAGACCAATGAGGGACAGATGCAGTATATCTGACTTTCATGCCAGTGTAAAATCAAGAATGGGTAAAATCCAAAACTCAGAACCTGGGAAACACTCTAAGTCCCACATGCATTTCTCTATCAGCATTTTCTTTTGAAAAGCTAAGTTACAAGGTTACACTGCACATTTCCAGGGTAGGTTCCCAAATTTGTTTCAGACTCCCAAGATTTTTTTTCCTGGTTTAATATGATTTACACAATCAAACACCTTTTGCTGAAGAGTCCTAAAACAGGCTGAATATGTCAAATACTTTGTCTCTTTTTACCCCCTTAATTACTCATCCTGGTGACTAAACTATTGGTTCCCATGAGGTGGGCAGAGAACTTGCCAAGAAACTTCACTGTCAAGGTGAGGGCCTTTGTAGTCATGGAAGTCTGCTGCTTCTTTGTGGAAAATGATGCATTGTCTAGGGTGACCCTCTCTAGTTCATTCATCATTTAAATCAATGTCCTCTACTGTCAGTTCAGTACCAGCACTTAGGAAATGTTATTGTAAAGTAAAGAACAAAAAACAAACTCATCTTCTAGATGAAGTTTGCTGCAGGAGAGAGAACACAGAGCACCCAATCCCAAATGCTATCCAAAACACCAAAAAACTTATCACGTGGGTGTTTGCTGTTTTTTTTTTTTTTGTTTATTTGTTTTCAAACACAGAAAATTGAAGGTTTTCAGACGTTTCAGATATTACTTTCAACATTTTCTTCAATTGCTGAGGTGCTACACTCAAAAGAATTCACTTCCTCTGTAGCCAGGACCTAACACAGATTTTATTAATGCAAGAGGTTTTATCTGAAATGATTTTAAAACAGATTTCCACAGGGAAGAGGATTGAAATCTAAACCGTGTAGGTAGTTTACCTTCTTTTACACAATTGTCTTTCATCAACTATTTCAGCTTTATTTTAACTTTTAAGAAGATGCCAGAAATGCCATATTATCCTTCTATTTTTTATTTTATTGTCGCATATATTTTTCTTAATGTATTGTATTCAATACATTAATGTATTGTATTTTCTTAATGTATTGTATTAAATACATTACTGGCATTCTTTTATGAATAGAGATTTATGTAGATTTATTCAATTCTACCATACTACCAGTGATTCCTTGTTTCTGGAAGCTTTTCCAAACACATAACTCTTCAGGACTGAATTAATTAGATGTAAATTTTATTCAAGTGTTGTAGCATGATGATAAATAGTATGGAAACTTCAAAGAATTTAGAAATAAAGTCCCAAATCACATAATGAATTTTACGGTTCCCATTCAGAAAATGTATGTAATCAGTTTAACTATAAAAGTGACAATGGATTACTAAAGTTTAAGTTAATTTAGTGAGCTCAGACTACTTGCATGAGAAGTGCAGTCACCAAGAGATTAACTGTTTATAGCTTAAAATGTTTCATTCAGTTCTGTGACATAGATTATAATTAGAATTAGAATATATTTTATCATTTCTGAAAGAAAAAACACTGATTGTTTTGTTAATGTTAGGGATAAAGGAATTCATGCCCACTTTAAAACAACAAAAGAGTTAAAACAGTAACCAAATATTACCTCAAAGCATTACTGACACTTTGATGATTTAATGAATGACCATATTTTAACTCATTTAGAACTTTTAGGCAATGATATCAGAGAACACATATTTGAATCATATTAAAATCAGAATGAATCATATTGAATTTTGAATCATATTGATTTCATGAATCATATTTAATTTGAATCATATTGAAATCATATTTGAATCATATTGAATTTTTGAATGATATTTGAATCATATTGAAATCAGAAGCCTCTTGCATTTGAGAAAGAAGACAGAGTGAATAAGGCTGCAGACAGAGATACATGGATTTAATGGAAATCAGAACAAATTCCAGAATTTCTGGTAACTTCTCCAGTGGTCTTTCGGGCTAATTCTGTGCTGCCTTTAAGAACCATTCCAAGGACACACAAAAGCGTCCACCTATTCTGGCAGCATTTCAGGCTCCCGCAATTCCCATAGGCACAGGTGTATAGGGCCCCTTTGGACCTCCTGAGGACAGCTCTTTCTCCATTTGTCCAGCTACTGACTAATTTAGTACACGTATAAAATGTAATGGTCATGTATAAGGAACTCTGCCTCACTCCTGTAGTACTGAAAATTGCTCACATTTGTTTACTAAGTGTCAGGGCTCACATAAACACTTCTGAATTATTAAAATTATTTCATCATTGATAGGGAGATAATAATGAAACTAATTTCAGACAAGTGTCATTGCTTCAGCTGTTCTGTATGCTTACTTGTACATGGATTTCAAAAGGTTAAAACAAAACTGTATGGCATACTGACAATTCTTATTTATTCTAATTGCTACAATTTAGTAGAAAATTACTTTGGCCAATAAATCACTTTCAAGCATTCTTTCTCAAGACAAACCAAGGCTTTATCACATAACCAGCTGTCAGGAATTGTTTGGATTTTAAGATACAAAGTTTGAATGTATAAAAACCCAAATGTCACTGTCAGTGTAAGAGCTGATCTATCCAACAAAGCAAAACCAAGATTAATACTAAATGCACCAATTCCTATGATTGATATTTTTTATAGCATTCAAGAGCTTGTTTCCTTATATACCTATTGTAATGAAACAATATATGTATTTCATTTGTAACACATAGGATCATCTGATGTGGGACTCAAAACTGATTTTTTTTTTTTACAACATGAAACATTATCAGAAACAACAAATTTATGTGGAAATTCAACTTCTTTCATCACTTAAAAATGGAAATAATTTTCTGTATGACTGATCAGTTAAAAAAATTATTTTAAGTGTTGAATTGAGTCCTGACCCTCCTGCCTTGCTTCTATTCTCTTAGAGAAAAACAAAACAAAACATACATGCACACACACACAAAACCCACAAACAAACAAAATTCCTAAGGTAAACAAACCTCTACTTTCTGTTGCACTGAGTACCTTTAATCACTTAGCTTACTTGCCATTATAGCTTAAAGTGCATGTGTTAAAGCCATTTCAGAAGGCTCATGTTTCTTGTATATGCCATACTTTGAATGTATCTTTAGATTATCTTTGGGTTATGCAATAAGCATAACTGAAATGTTAAGAATTCCTCATTTGTAGTCCACTTTTTTTTTTTTGCTTGCTTTTTTTTTTTTCTTTTATAGTGTGTGAGACTGTGAGAGATTAAACACAATCTGAAAAATACTTTTTCTTAAAATTTCTCTCCTTGAAAAATTAGGCTTAGTCTTCATTTAGAGTTGTTCCTTTTTAAGAGGTATTTGATTTGTGTTCAGTGTGATACATCCCTCATGTATCACCAACTAAAGGTAGCTTATTCATGTGCTTATTTCATATTTGAAAACTCTCCTGTTAGGCCCAGACCTTTCCAAAACAATTTTGGATTTTATGATATTGTTGATGAATTGAATTTGCCCTACAGGGTCTTGCATTTGAAACCACAGCAAGAGATTGCAGCTTCCCTTCCTTTTATCCTCAAGGAACATATTGCATTAATTTTAAATTGGTTTATCCTCATCCTTTGAGCACAATACATAGTATTGTTGTCAAACTATGAAGTTCTGTATAATCCAGAGATGAAAATTAAATCTTACATAATGTAGTCTTTCTTCCTGTATGTCATGACAGCTCATATCACCAAGGCTATCCAAGAAAAACACTGCATTTGTAAGCCAGAAATTATTAAGGAGGGAAAGCAATTTCACTCAACAGTCTGAGAAATGCTGCAGTCCAATTGTATTTCTGAAATGAATGTCTCATCTCTTTGACAAGAGATGAAAAATTTGAATCACTATATTCATAGAATTTCAGATCAGAACAATAATTAATCTGTCTTCTAACATAATGTAGACCACGAAGCCCTAAGACAGTAATTTCTGGATTGGTTTCTCTCCCTCATCCATCCTTTAGGTGAAATACCATGCTCTACGCACTAACAAAAAACAATATTTATTAAAATATCAATATAGGCATAGACTTCCGATAGAACTAATTTCAAATATATGAAAATAAAGTATATGCAGAGTCAAAATCTGTAAGATTTCCTTACATATAGCTACCTTAGTTATATTAGCACCAATGTGTAACATTCTTTTATACTTTCAAGGATTGGTGAGATAAACTCCAAGAGGCCATCAAATGGGAGAATCTATAGCTATCAAGTTGAATACCTCTTCATCACATAAATAAATCGATGGTGAAATTCTTACTTGAGGAAAAATCTCTTTGTGCATTTAACAAGATTGTTGTATTCACAGTAACTGTGCAAGGTACCTGAATCTGTTTACAGTCCAAATTCATCCTTGATGTAACAAGTTTCAATGTACTAGCTGCAGATACCACTTAAAAAAGCCTTTAGGAAGAGAGCACATTACACATTGCAGGAAATACAGAACAGAAAGCATCAAGGTAACATAGAGAAGAAAAAAGTCTGCATCCTTTCTCAGCATTTCAGACTATACATATGAAGAACTCCAGAAGTAATTGCAGCAGCTGATATTGCCTTAGCTTAGTGTTTACTGTACATATTAACATTTAAAGAGCTATCAAGTATTACCATTATTATTATTTGATGAGGACAGGGCATAGACTCAATTTAACTGCTGAGGCAGTTGCCTTCCCCATCATTTCAGTCTCTTGAATTGCATAAAATCCTTAAATCTGTTAAATGACTCCATTTTATACCACATATTTGCCAACCTCTACAAGGACATGTTTTGGTTGTTTTCCAAATAAGTCTGAATATCTGTACAGAAAAACGCATGGACAGATGGCCTTCTTCCCTACTGATGTTACATTACAAATGTGCTTGAAGGGAAATTCTGTCAAAATCTCGTCATATTTTTAATTTATTTCAAAATACTATCTAATGTGGTAAAGTTCATTAATACATAGTATATTAGTGTTCAATTTAATCTTATTTGATTGATGAAGAATATTATCAATTTCTCATGATCCTCCTGCTGTGAAAACAAAGCATGCAACAATCCAACAAAGTAAAAACTTCAGAACAGTATTTTTAAATTCCGTTTTTTTCTACTTAGTCCACTTGGAATAAGTATCACCACTAACACCACCGAGATACTTAGAATGTATTAAAGAGTGACCTACAGCAAACAAACTTTGTTAAAGTTAAAACTTCTTAGTCAGTACTGAGAGACCTGGTCTCTACAGACTTACCAAAAACACTGTGGTACTAAGGTAGCTCCAGAACTTATTTATACACACTATAGTATTCTCTTTTTTTTTTTTTTTTTTTTTTTTTTTTTGCAAATAGTAAAGAACAGAATTTTGCTTTATATATCTTTTTCACAAATTAATTAAAATAAAAGTGCACAAAGTATAAACTTAACTAAAATATAGAAAGTTTCATATAAACTTCTTTGAATCATCACTGGAAAAAAAGAAAAAAGCTATATAGGGATTTGTTGCAACTAGATTTCCAGCAGTGAACCTCCAACTGAGATTTAAATGGGCTTTTCCTCTAGCTGTGAAATGTCTATGATTTTTAGAACAGAGAAAGATAACAAAAGAAGAAAGACTGGAACCAAAGCTGAAGGCACCACAGAGAGTGAGGAAAGATAACAGGGTGTGAAAGACTGCTTATATTCAGACTTTTTTCTTCCACCTGATTTATTGATGTGCTGTTATAAGCAGGGATAAACCACCATGAATTACCAGGAAAACAAGAAGTAGAAGAAACTGAGGGAAAAGTCATTTGTTCTAAAGTAGCCAAGTTGGGTTTCTATTGGAATGGTTAGCACATAAAATACAGTTCTATTCTTAAATTGGTACCAAACAGATTAAAACTATCATGCAAGCCTTGACAATCTGTATTCAGTCATCTAATAATTTAAAGGTGAGGTGCAAGAAAAAGCACCAATATGAAGTTTAATTTGAAATATATTTAACCCCTCATAACTGATCCCCCCAGTACCTCACAGACCTTTAGTGCCTCCCCTCCCTCTTCCCCCCTCCCCCCCCCCCCAAAAAAAAAATTAGACGTTGAAAGTTTTAATCTTTTCCATATGGAAAAGTAATACTATCTTATATGAACTGAACATCTATGCACCTCTGTCCTGACCCCCCCACCCCCCCAAAAAAAAAAATTTAAAATGGTATTTGTTAACTTGTGATGACTCCTAACAGCAACCCACAACAACAGTAAAATCAACGTGCAGATGTGTTGACTGTGTCAATACTGCCACAGTTTTTTGTAGTTGCTTCATAGCTAGAACCAAGTAGTAGATATGATCTAATTAACTTTTTACCTCGAAGGAATTCATATGTCTCTCTCACTTCCCATCACCCATACTATTCAGGCTACAAACAGGAAGATAACGATGATGCTGTGCAACTCAAAAATAAAATAAAACAAACACTTCCTTGTGGAATGACAGGAACTGTAATTCTGTAATACAAGAATCAGAGTTATTTCTAAGGTTCATTGTGTCATGCCCTCAGGTCTCCAGCTGGTAATATCTATGACAACTGCAACATAATCTCACATAATCTCATAAAGATACTATGCAGACAAACTGTATTTAAGCACTGGATACTACAGAAAACACCAAATTCCTCTCTCCTTGCAAGACCAAACCTTCAGTGCAGTACAAGTTCCCACTAGATACATGGCTGTTGCTCATGCTTAAGACATGCACATTTCTAACTTG
This sequence comes from Anas platyrhynchos, assembly GCF_047663525.1. Taxonomy (NCBI): domain Eukaryota; kingdom Metazoa; phylum Chordata; class Aves; order Anseriformes; family Anatidae; genus Anas; species Anas platyrhynchos. The sequence continues at coordinate 19,790,420 of NC_092590.1, forward strand.
AGTTGAAAGAGAAACCAAAACAAGATTTCTAAAGGTTCACTAATTCAATTTTTTCTTGCTTTCATACATTAAATAATCACAAAGAATGAACGTGTATATGTTTATAACATAGATATTTGAGTTAATTCCTAGTTAATTGGTATAAGCCTAATGGTAACAGTTTAAGGTCTGACACTCAGAGGAGTCCTTTTTTATTGTTCTTTATACCTAATCATCTTGCTATTTAATTTAGTGTTCTAAACCATGCCTACAAAATTATGACTAGTACCAGTAACATTAATTAGTATGCTTATTAACTACAATATTAACTACAATACTAATATCGATTAAACAATAGCAAAGACCATATAGTCTCTTTGAAAGTCATGGACACATGTTATCATGAACTTTGGTTTTCATCAAGCTTGGTTTTCAAAGTGACTGTAAGATTTAAAAGGTTGCAGCTACAAATACCAAGTGTGGTTCTACCATAATTGTTCTACCTAACACTTAGGGTTCTGCTCTCTGGAAAAAAGACACAGCAATTCAGATTATAAAATAAAGCTATGAAGATTCAAAGCATTTCAGTTTCTGCTCCTGTTACTTTGTCTGGCAACGTAGATGCATGTATGTATGCATTTCAGAAATTTGATCATAGTAAAAAAAAAAAAAAAAAAAGTAACAGAACAAAACAAATCAAAATAAACAAAACTCCAGACCAATGGAAGAAAGCTAATAGCTTTAGTATATTCTAGCAGAATCAAAGATCACTATTTTCAATGTTATAAAATCATAGTTGAGGACTGCACAACCAGCAACTGAATTCATTAACCTGAAACATGAGAAAGTCCAGGATTGAACAAGTTTTACTCATCTTTTTCACCTTTTCAACATAACTAAGAAAACATTTATTTTGTTCCAGAGCCATTCAGTGCTTTAATTAACTACTTTATATATTATTTATTTATTCCATTACAGATTAGTGTTTATTTCTAAAAAATAAAATAAAATAAAATGGAGTCCAATTATCAGTCATACTCACAAAGTTTCTGTTGAACAAAACAGAGAAGCTCTACTTGTTTAGAATCCATGATTGGAAATGAAGCAGTGTGGTCTGGTATGGATTTACTGTTTGGTTGCATTATGAAGATCAGGGCAATCATGGGTAGATGCTCTTAAGAAGCAATAAGGAGGCACTTTTGTGGCCACGGACTGAATAAACTTCTTCCTTTGGTAAAAGCACTGTAGTTATAAATATGTGACAGCACTGATGTGTAAGAAAGAGTAAACAAGCTTACACTGCAAGGATCCAGTAAACTTCAGATACTGTTGTAGTCAATACAAGTTTCCTTTTCTCTTTCTTTTATTTAATCAAATAAATTGCCAAAACCAGGGGGAAAGCATAGATGGACTAGTTTCATGTTATTCTTTCTCAGTATCTATTCAGAAAGAATTAATGCCCCATTGAGGGCATTTGCAAGTTTGCTCTATGGCTTGGGATCTCCTCCAATAGATGTGTGCACTGACCTGGAGGAATGGCATTTTGCAAAATATGTTATTGTGATGCCTGTTCAGTCTTTATCTTTACTTCCAAGACAAGCTTGAGTTACAGTGCATAAAATATGGATTAGGAACAATATAGGATTGAAATAGTGAAGATCCCAATCCTTTGGCTTCTCAGGAGAATTATCTCAGAGGACTTCTATGAAGATTTTTGTTATGTGCAGCCAGATGGAACCTGTATATAGAACAAAGCAGGTCTCTTGAAAGCTGCTTAAGTGATTAATGATCATGGAGCACCACAGAGTATAAAAAGCTTGCTTCACAGAGGTCACTAGAACTCCCTGGAAGAAGTCAGTTTAGTAGACTTCTACGTCTGCACTCTGCAAGCACAGAAGAGAATCAGAAAAGAAAATAGAAGAAGCTGAAGTGATGAAGACCACAATGGGCATTATATCATTATCTCTCCTTTGGTCTGATTTCAAGCTTTAAATGATTAACCTCATAGTTTTCTTTTTATAAAGAAGTTTATTTAAAAGCTGCAGCCTTAGTCTACATAATCATTTCTTCTTATTGTATATTGGAAAGCATATTTCAATTCTCAGCAGATTTCTATCTAAATCAATGTACATTTTCCAAACTATTATGACTCAGTGTCCATATGTTTCTGAGTAACACAGTCTACAATCTGTTTTAACCAGACAGATTTGAAAACTGTGATCAACATGTAAGATATGTAACAGTAACATCCCTACACTTAGTCACCACTGAATATTCTCTTTTTGAGAAACAGCTAGATAAAAAGTTTTGATTAAAATTGTAACAAACCAGGAACATGCACTTCCAGTTCTGGGATGTACACAAACACCCAAAAAACCCTTTACGCTTAGCAGTGTTTATTAAACATATACCCTTTTCATTGTGAGCACAAAATACTGACACGTCTAGCCAGCGTTGACAAGACAGTTCTCTATGATCCCTGGAGGAAGAGAAGCACTGCCATTGTTCTTCTGTGAATGATGTCAACACAAGGTACCTAAATTGCCTGTGCATTGATCATATATTTTGATGGTATTAGCAGGCAGTTGGGAAGGGTTAGACGGTTTTTCCAGTTCTGAAAATGCTCATAAGCAGTAAGAGAAGACCAAAGGGACCACTCTAAACATGTCTGCCTTTGTTAAAATTGTCCATAAGTACAGGTCAAGAAAGAAGCTGCCGCTTGAATCAAGACTACAAAAGAAACATTCTTGTTTGGTTGCTTAATGAGAGAAAGAGAAAATATCTCAAGCTTAAGATACACAACTCCTTCTAAAAATGAGTAAGAACTATGTATAACAGAGTACAGAACTTGAATACAAAACTAGCATCAACTGTAGAGGCTGCCCTGGCTGGGGATGAATTCTGTTGCAAGGATGAAAAGCAAGCTGGTATTTCAAAGATATAAGAAAAGACTGGTCTTGGACCCCTGGAACACATTCCCTCCAAAATGTGAAATAGAACCAGGTATTCTAGAGCCTAGATGCTACCACTCTCATAAAACTACTAGAAAACACACTGACATATTACTCTTGCTACCTGTGTCTACTGGCATGCCCATAGAGAGGTAAAAAGCTTATTACATCTATCTTTTAATCATTTTGCTCATGTGGTACGAATTGAACTTGGAACCTGAGCTCTACACCTGACAGTGACCTAAGGTAAGTATGTCTTTGTATAATGAAATGTACAAAGCTCTTTTCTCATTTTGCTTCTTTTAACTTGGAAATGGAACTAAAGAAATGAAATACTGAAAACATTGTAAAGTCAGGAAATTATGATATCACCAAATTAGCATGGCTTCTTCAAGTTTAAAACAACTTCCTCTTTACTTTTGCAGTCCACTAAAAGAATCATTTGTTACATAATGCTTATTGGTATCATTATTAGGAAGTGTATGCTTATAATGTATGAAAACTGCACTAGAAGACTGTTGCATTTAGGATCCATGTTTCTTTTTTTTTTCTTCCTTTTTTTTTTTTGTTGTTGTTTGGTAAATGTTGAAAGGTATACCTTCCTTAACTTCAAAGGATACCATACTGTTGTGAGAAACTGATGCAGTCACAAAGCTATACTGCTTGAGACATACTAACACTCTTCGAAGGGTTTTAAGAGAAAGCAATATTTTCCTGAGGTAAGAATATCCCACTGGGGGGCTTCTATTATGTTAGTTTAAGGTTATGATTAGACATTCTTGATTATTTTTCTTCCCTAGCAAAGACTGGAAGCTGTACTTGATAATTTCAATGGCAACATAAGGGTTTGTATGACCTGTTAGAGAAAAAGGGAAATGCCTCTCTGCCTTCCCTCCACACCCCTCATTTGGGAAAAATGGAGAGATATAGCCTGACTCGGTTAGATAAATTACCGTTTTCTACAGTCAGGAGAACAAATATAAACCAAGTCTCTCCAGCCTGAAACACAGCAGCACTCTGTGGTTGGTAGCAGTTTCTGAGACTGGAGAGGTATAGCATCATTCTGAGCACATGCTATATATAGAAAGAGTACACCATGCAGATGAGAAAGTGGAAATAATTTTTAATGATGTGAAGAAGCATTTTAAATCATCTGGGAACTGTGTCTAAAGTGAGAATGAGTCAGCCCTAAACGTCCTTCATAATCCGGGGATTAAGAATCAACTTTTGATGAATGGAATGTACAGAAAGGCATTTACTCTAATGTACTGAGTAAGAGTTGGGCAATTTTACCTTAGGAAATGTTAAGGTGGCTAAAAACATTTAAAATTCTATGATAAATCTACAAAATCTTAATTGGATTGTGACCTGGAACTGAGGTACTACTTTTCCAGGTGAGAGCTCCAATCATCAGTCCTAATTTTATGTTCATGGGCTCTTAATCGCTGTTCCTCCTGTTCCCCAGCAATATCTAAATACATACACAAAGTTAAACAGACCCAGCGATGGGGTGGTGGGATGTTAGGGTTAGAGTTGGGGTTTCTCAGTTAAAACAAATTGAGAACACAAACAAGATTTCCTTTGCTCTTCAGAACAAGCATTTTTTAACTACATAGAAGTTGGAATTTTTTTCAGTGTGAAGAAAAATGTGTTTCAATTACGAGTTTTAGAAGAACTTCAAAACAAGTAAACAAGTTAAAGAGGAAATAGATAGTCACCAAGCAACTAAATCTGTCACTACCACTAATACTGTGTAATATCATATCTATCATAGTTAAATTTTACTTTTGCTTCTTTGAATTCTTTAAAAGAGATTCATATATAGGACAACCATAAAAAACAAAACCTGGTGTAACAGGGGCAGGATTGAACTCAAAAGGATAAATGAAGCAGTACCAGAAAAATACTATAGATACATCCATTGAAATAAAAAAACAACAAACTAACAACAACAACAACAAAAAACACACACCATGTGTTCCACACTAATTATTAGTTGTGAAAGTTGGTAAAGAAAGAAAAATGTTTCTTTCTACACAGATCATAAATTACACAAACTCAAGTTATTATTGGTTGTTGGACAGGTAAGGCAGAAGCAGTAGCAGACGTGGGTATAAAAACAGAAGTGCCCAAGTTGCACAGTACTGTTTAGAGATATTAGAAGTTGAAAACATCTCATAACATCAATTCTGGGAAATTTTGCCTAACAAAAACATGCTCTTTGAGTACAAAAATCCAGACTTCCACTGTTATCAGTCATATTAATAAAATACTATATGACTTTTACAAGCATACCAAAGGCACACAACTTTAATTACCTGCAGGTAAATGTTAATAGACTACAGTTTTCACAACAGAATTTGATGTTTTCTGATTCCATTAAGACAGTCAGGAGTAAGGTATTGAGGATCTATGAGATATCTATATTAAAACACTATTTACACCAGCTTTGAAATACAACAAAATGATTCAAAACATTTCTTCCATGTTGAAAAGACCAATTTATCTTCACAGATGCTTGATTGCTTCCCTTACCCTTCATAAACATAGATAAAAAATAATAGAAGAAGCTCTAAAGACTAGGTATGCAATGTGCAGACTGCTGTAGATACAGTGACTCTCACTAATTTACTCACTGCTGTACTAAAATATATTTGCATAAATACAGAGTAATTGAATAAGATAGCAGAGATGGTGCTATGTAAAGTTATGTAAATCAGAGACAAGTCTGGACACATATTTCAATCCTTCTCAAAATACCAGCTTAAATGTATTTCACATCAAAGTTTGTCTGCAATTTAGGTAAAAACCATGCACAAATGTGTCCCAACAGGACTAGCATGTCTAAAGGGCACTGCTTTTACAGTTCAGTAAGTCTTTAAAAGTCTAGTAGCTATTGATTTTGTTTCAGATAACATTCAACACAAAATTACTAAGAATCTAAGTAGAGTCCAACATAGTCTGATGAACCTGTGTTATTAGTAAAGGCTCCTGGTTACTAAAGCATTTTTGCACAACAGTTGAAATCTCACTGCATTTTATTGTATAATTAAAAATGACCTTGTTATGAATTCAATTTATATTAAACTCAATGAAGTGTTCTTTTGAGTTATTAGGCTGATAAATAAGAAGTATTTTAGGGTGTCAATGGCCTTTCAGTTTTTCAGTTTATAAACTTTATTTCAAACCACTCACTTCACTGATGTTGACAAAAAGTTGGAGATTGGACCTGCTGGCCAGCTGATAACTGTGCTTTTTATCTGTACTGCATTTGGATGGAGATGCATCTTCAACAGAAACATTCGTCCAAAATAAACCAACAACAGAAAAGATAAGTGAAAATTTAAATATTTTTAGGCTTTATAGTTGATACCTCTTTAGCTGCATTGTGTGAAAACTCTGACAAAAACACGGGCTTACACAAGAATCACTAAATTTCAAAACAAGGATATTAGCTAAAAACATGTAAAAATTAAACTGATGATTTGAATGTACACTCTGACAGGAGCTAAATTCTGATAGACCACTGAGAGTTTAGTTGCTGATTTAACTGAAAACAAGATCAAGACTGTAATGCATAATAGTGAAAATTAGGACTTCTCTTTCCTTTTTGTCCTAATAAATTGACCAGACATAACTAATATAGCATAACATCAACAAACTTGAACTTTTTTTTTAATAAAAAACAAATAAAATAATTGACCTGATGGATACACAGAAGACTACATAGTTTGAGGGGATTAGATATTATCACAAAGAAACAGAACACCTACTGCTACCTACAATAGATAATGCATTAAAAACAAAACAAAAACACCACCAACAACAAAACCTCAAGCTATCTAAATCTTTTTATTGTGGGTTCTGTCTTTAAGTGAAAGAAATTGGGAGGGCTGACGGAACATAATAATTAAACATCATGCATACTTTTATGCTTCATTCTCAAGGTTTCTGTGTTGGACAATTCCAGAAACAGAAAACTACAACAGCTGATCCAATGGTAATTGTTCTGCTCAATGGCATTGCCAGTGAATATTATTATGAGCATTAATTTGGCATCTTCCATCTGATACTTTTAAAAAGTTAAGTTTAAAAAGGTTAATATACGCTAGTCTTACCTTATATCTAGGGAAAATTACTAATTTAAATTTACTGATGAAGAAGCAATCGTAATCTGTAATGGAATTAGCTCAAAAATTAATTACTTAACAACCGTTGCATTTTGGCAAAAATCTATAAGCCTTATCCGTTATTTTGTGCTTTCTTCACAGGGGTGTCCTTTTCCTAAAATCCATGGAAAAATTATGGAGTTAACAAGTCTACTGATAAAGAATGCTGCAGTTCTACTCTTCACAAAAAGCAAACAAACAACCAATTAACACCTCACAAATGCCACCAAGAATAAGTCTTTTTCCATTTTTATTATTATTACTATTGTTACTTACTCCAAGCTGAAAAACATATATGATAGAAAACATTCTTGTTTAGGATTTGTCTTCTAAAAAACTGATTTTTAATTCCAATCTCTTGTACTTTGGGAATGCAAACACAACTATAGTTAACTTCTGCAGACCCTTGTAATTTAGAAAATCTCACCGGTCTTGCCTGTGACATGATACATCCTAGTAATAAATTAATTTCTGTAGTCTTAAACTGACAACATTTACCACAGATCTCTCAGGATTCACATCGGAACTTAACGATGTATAAATATTGTCATTTTATCTTTGTAAATTCAATTATTTGGTTCAAGTGAAATCAAGCTCCCAGAGATTTCACAAAAGCAGGTTTAGCTACTTTATATATTTGATACAGAAAACGGCCAGGCCATTTAGCAATACTTCAGTGTATTCATCTGTCCAGTGATAGTAACAGCTCAGGTTTAGTACAGTTTTTCTAAAATATTTTTACTTAAATTTGGCCCATTTTCTGGGCTATTTCAATTCAATTAATGGCATTCAGCTGGTGTAAAACTAATAGCTCAGGCTTTGCATATGATTTCCTTTTCTTTTAATTGCCTCTTTAGTATGTCCTAATGGAGCAGGGAGGGGAGGAAATTACTAAGAGCCATGACTAGAATTTCCTGTAAGACAGTAAAGACAGGAGCTTCTGAGAATAATTTATAATTTACATAGGAAAAGAGGGGGAGTGAAAACTATCTGAAGTCTGAGAGATGACCATGCCGTATGTGGCTGTTGAAAGGGATGGAACATTGGGCACAAATAATTAATTTTGCATGAAAAACAAACAAACAAAACAACATGCATTGCTATTGCAATCAATTATCCCAGCTGATCAGATGAACCCTTATGGGAAATTTATCTTTACAGATTTCTTTGAAGTAGCACTCATTTGCCTGACCTGAGCTACAAAAGTTACTCAAAAATATATACATACATTTATATTGATGGTTTTACACCACTTACACTTGTGTCTGCATGCACACTGTGGAATCAGACCTAAGATACTTCTGTATATGAATGAGTCCTCTCATTTTAAAACGCAAGTTATGTTGAATGTTTCATGTCCAACCATTTATCTCTTTGAAATTGTGTGGATATTATTTAATTGCATACTTGGCCTTTTAATGTATGCCATTACATTATGTGTGCTTCTTTTTGTTGAGAATAATCATTGGAAACAATTTCCTGGCCCGTCTTCCCCTCTGGCTAAGGAAAAATTTGCCTATACTACAAATTGGCTCATCTTCAAAAACATTAAAATTTTTGAAGAAATCAAATACTTGCAATGGCGGTCCACCAAATGTAAAAGAGCTAAACCTAAAACACTCTAGACATCTTGGGATCCTAGAGCCAGAAAAAAAGTGGCCATCCTCAAGATGAGTCTGGATCCAAAGGCCAGCCAACAGCCTGTAGTCCTGTATCTTTCAGCCAAAGATTTTCATCTACACCATAAAGCACTATTAGACAATTTCTGCAATTCCAAAAGGTAAAATAAAACTCAAAGGTGCAAGTACTTTCCCAGAGTATTGAATTTTTACCTGAGCCTTGCCCACTGCATTGGCTGCCAAGCAAACAGGTAGAAGTTCAAACGCTTTAATCAGGAACTACTTCCAAAACGAGCATTTCTAAACTTCACAAGCTCTCTTAGAAACTGCTTGCTAGCTTTTGCTGTGCTTTAAAAGTATGCAGACCAAGAAGGTCTTCCTCATTAATTCAGGAAATTTCAGAGATGTTTGGAAACAAACTGGTTAGGAACTATTACATGAAATCAGATGAAATTTTGCAAGACAAAGTTTAAAATCAAAAACAGAGAACAATCTTTTCCAGAAAGAAAGAAACAAACAAACCCATCAGCTTAGCAACTGAAGTCCTCTTGACTTAGTTCATCTTGACTAAGATCAGAGACTTGAATATTAACCTCCCACAGCTTTATGTACTTGATGAGACTTGTTCTTTTTCTCCCTCTTTTAAACACAAACACAAGTACAGGCACACAAAGATTCAAAAAGTTTTATGTTAATCTTTGTGGAGGATAAAGATTAATTCTCACAGAGGATGAAGAAAAAATAATATTCTACAGAGATGGGAAGTCTACGTTGACTTAGCTCCACTTAGTCAATGACACTTTCAGTTGCTCAGAAAATACTACCCTTTGAATACTGTTGTCTTACCCAGACTTTTTTTTTTCCACCTTTGAAGGAAAACATGGCAAACAAAAGCGGTTGGAAACATCACGCCTATGAAATGTTAATAGATACGATAACATTGCATTTCTAATATATATGTATATATATATATATTTATTTTTTTTTTGTAAAAAGTATGGTATTTAGGATACTATAAATATATTCACCGAGAGTCAAAATTCACTTGTACTGCTGTGGAATTTAAGAGAAGCAGGATGGTTGAATCTTCCTGTTTTTCTATCTTACCTTGACAGAGCTGCTGTTTACTTTCATTTGCTCTATTACTAGTGTTAGTGCTCCTGCTCCTGAAGCATCTCAAAAGATGAAGACATTTGCTAGAAACAATTTTTAACAAAGCTGTTTATCTTTCTTTCCCAATCAGGAGTAACATCATTATTAGTTTCATTTCTTAATAAGGAATCTGCATTTGTAGTCTCATTAGCAAAATTGTTTTAGTAAGACAACAAAATCATGCTAGGTTCTACTCTTTATAGCTTGTGATTAGAAAAAAAAAAAAAAAGAATCATGTCTCACAAGCAATTTATAGATCATCTATCTCAAGACAGGAAATAAATCATTATAGAAGGATAAGCTTAGGATGACGTTTATAAGTTTGATCTTCTAGACGGGAAACAAAATAATAACAGTAACTGATGGCATTGAACATTAATAGATAAACTCAGTATGCTTGACATAAATACTCCATACTAATATGAGACTTCTGTACATTGTACTAATACTACTGTGCCTGATGTTCTTATTTGCTCACATCATCTAACAGCACATAAAATCTTGAAGTATTTAGCCTTACAACCTTCCTAGATGGGAAAGATGTTATCCCTGTTTTACAGCAAGAAATTAATGTGCTGAAGCTGCCTCGTCTGAAATCCTGGAAAAAGCTATCAACCTTCATAAATAAAAAAAAAACAATCCTGGTTCTGCTTTACCTAACCTTTGTATTCATCTTAATACAAAACCAAATAGTATAAAGATAATAAAAGTCTAAATTCTAAGCATTCAGATAACTCATGGAAACAGTACCCCTTTCAAAAGCAGCAGGAAATACAAAGGCTGTGAGTGCACAATATTCTTCTGAGAAACCTTTTATCTTTAAAGACCTCAGTCTAAATAAGATTAATTTGTTTACTGTCAAAGAGTCTTAACAACCTTACCCTTTAATCTTTCCTTAGATTGGAAGGCCAAAACATGCAAAAGGCTAGGCAGATAATTGTTGAAATTCCCAGCTTTGTTCAATAATGATTTATTTTTATTAGCACAATTTCATTCACGATCTATGACAAAGTAACATGCTGCTTAGAATGGCAATTTTGTGTGTTAAATATCAAAACATTTAATAAATTACCAAAGATTCTTCCAAGATATTGAATGAAGAGGGGTTAAACATATAATAGGCAGTAAGGTCTTGTGTCTACAGTCTACTGTGTAAGATGAACCACGTAGTAAATAGTTTACTCAAGGAAAACCACTAAGTTGATTGAAAAAGACAATTGTATTCATCAGTGAAGCAAATGTTTATCTTGTAAGTACAGTGAAAATAATAAAAATTTCCCAAGATATTCTGGTCCTGAGACATTAGAACAGAACAAAATAGAATAATTCAATAGGAAAGAACCCACAAAGTTCTAGTCCAAGTCCCTCCTTCACAGCTAAGCAAAAGTTAAAGTGGCATGTTAAAAAAAAAAAAAAAAAAGTTAAAGGCATTATCCAAAAGTCTCTTGAACACTTGGCAGGTGTAGAGCATCAACCGCCTCTCCACGAAGCCTGTTCCAGTGTCTGACCACCCTCACAGTGAAGAAATTGTCCCTAACGTCCAGCCTGACCCTCCCTTGGCTCAGCTTTGTGCCATTCCCATGCATCCTATTATCAGCTCCCAGGGATCAGAGGCCAGCACCTCCCTCTCCACTGCCCTTCCTCAGGACATTGCAGAGAACTGTGAGGTCACCTCTCAGAATCCTTTTTGCCAGAAAGGACAACCCAAGTGTCCTCATCCTCTTACAAGATGTGCCTTCTGTCAGATTTGTGGCCCTCCTCTGGATGCTTTCAAGGACTTTCCCATCCTTTGTGGAGCCCAGAACTGCATATAATATTAAAGATGAGGACGCACCAATGTTAAATAGAGTGGGAAAATCACCACTTTTGAATGACTGGGTCAACACTGGATTGTAAAATAAACTCTAAAGCTTATTTCTTAAAGAGATGTTAGACACATGAAGATCCTAAAAGGGCTGAATAACAATAACAAAACAAACAAACAAACAAAACCCCACACCATGTAACAAAAATCCCAAAGGACAAAATCCTATAGAAAGCTGAACAACAACAACAAAAAAAGGTATTTCTGTGGAAATTTGTGGACAACCATACACGTATGGATAAATAGATTCTAATTCTATGCAAATTCTTTGCCCACTGAACCTTACTTAAAGTTTCATATTTTTACAGACAAGCAGGAAGAACAGATGCTCAAAGTCTAATATAATTAAGAGCTTTAAGAAAAGAAACTAATGAACTTTTAGAAGTCAAAACTGAAAAGTTTGTTGTTTTTTTTTTTTTTTTTTAATTATTATTATTATTATTATTTATTCACAGGATAACCAGTAATGTTTCTGGTTTGGAAATTTCAGTCTTCAGAGATTTCTTTAACAGTTTTTTTGTTGTTGTTGGTTTTTTTTTTTTTTTTTTTTTTTTTAAATCACAGATAACTCTCCAAAGTGTCTGTGAGGTTCCAGCTGAAATATTAATTAAGTCTTCTGGTCTTCTGCTTAAGACTACAGGAATAACTTAACAAAAACATTTTTTTTTTTTTTTATACCTACATGAACAGCATGCAATTAGAACAGGCTTCTAGAATGAAACTTTTGGTGCTGAACCTTCTATACCATGCTCACAAGGAATCTCTTCCAATATTTCAACTGGCAATTACACCAAATTGCTGAAATCCGTGGTTAAAATCCCAAACAAACAAACAGCAGCAACCTTAGAAAGGTACAGAAAAAATAAGCCAGAAATACAGAAATACTAGCACTGATTGTATTTGTAGACTGAAATAGTTTTCTTAATGTTCCTCTACTACTGCAAAGAGTAGTTAAGAAATGCCTTGAAACTAAGAACAAAGCACAAAGCTAAGAAAAAATGTAGTCGTCCATTTGGGAGGGTAAAACATGTATTTTAGCATACTCTACTGAAAACAGTTCAGATGTTCATATTAATTTTCTGTTTGTTTTGTGTACGTAAAAACTTCTGAAGCATTTCAACTAATGGGAAGAAAACTTGGAGAAACAGAAATGAACAGCAAGTTCTGCTGTTAAGTACAAACACTACTTATCCCTAACATACTGTTTATTTTCTTCCATGCATATTTTCTTCATTTTTTTCCTACTATTCAATCAGCACCCATTAACGTAAGATAAAGATGAAACACTTCATCCTTGTATCAGCTGCTTTCAGGAAATCCCTCTGCCTCACCTTTGCAATACAGGAGTTCAATTTGGACACTGACATACAATTTTCCTCACCAAAAACATTATATTGCCCTTATTGATGTTAATTAATCAAGCTACTCAAAAATTAGTATCCAAGTTCAATGCGAATCAGTGTTGCAAAACACTGGCACATGCCAGTGGAGTATATCTTACCAAGAGCACCTGCATCCTAAAAGAATGTGCCGTAGTATCCCAGATTTAGATAGTCGTACTGATATTTTTGCTAAAATATTTCTAAAACGAGATTTTCTACTTGTAGAACATACAGTACATGCTCTCACAACAAACAAACAAACAAACAAAAAACCTTTCCAAGTTTTCTGTGTCAAGTGTTTTGGATCAGCCTACCAGAAGTAGGCATTCCAAAGTGCCTACATTTTATTAAAATGACAAGTATCAAGGACTTGTCTTTAGGGATTCTGTAGTTATTTATCTTAGTCAGAGACACCACAGATTTGATTTACAGGAAGATTCTGAGCTGATGGATACCAATGGAGAAACTCAGAGACAAAAATAAACTTTGCCCAAACATTTTTAAGAGATCTTTTATTTATATCTTGATTCTAGCAAGAGAAAAAAAAAAATTCTACTCATTCTATGTTCTTAGTGTAAGCTTCAGTTTTCCTTTCTGCTAAAAATTACTGTGACACTTTTCACGTAGATCGCTATTGGAGTGCCAAGATTAGTATCAACCAAGATTTCACTTTTACTAATGAAAATGACATACAATAACTTCATGTTTTTAAAAATTAATTAGGCTCCAGACCAGCAAACATTTCACTAGCCCACACCCATGCTACTGCAATTACCATTCATACTTGCAAAGACTTCCGCAAGAGCATACTGTAGTAGCTGTTGGCACAATTGTGCACGACAGATTGCCACCCTAAATTAACAAACCTTGTGAACTGCAGTTACTTTCTTAGCAGAACGACTGATTTGAATTCAGCTGAAGAAACAAATGAGCCTTTGGCTGAAGCCCAAGAGCCAACTTTACTGTAAATCCCCAGATGTTTCTTGTACAATCTTAATGCTGAAACCGTAATTACCAATTCCAGTACAGGATGCTTACTTGTTCAGCTGCTTCTATTATAAGACTTCTGCTTTCTGTGTGAGTTCTCTTTACCCCAATTCCACTCATAAATTCTAAAATTCTAACACCTATTTTCTAAAGTTATTTCCAGTATTCATTTATCACTGAATTTCTAAAAAAAAAAAAAAAATCTTTCTTACCCTTAGTTTGTCTCATATGTCAATGCACTAGTTTTTGTTTAGTTGGAGATCTTTTCTATAACTTGATGTATATCCTTGAAACACACCTAGGTACAACCCTATTTTTTTTATTTATTTATTGGTTAGGTTTTCCAAAATTCTAAGCTTTTTCAAATAACGCATAGTCTGATCACTGCTGAGTTTTTAAAGTCTACTTTATTATAGAAAGGGAACATACATTTATGAGCTAGGGTGCGTATTGCTGATATAGCTGACTTCTAAAATGTAATACAGGTAACAACATTATGCTTGGTTTTGTAATGAAAAGATATAAAATTGTTTCGCTTTGTCCGATTAGTATCATGAAAATGATCTTCAAGCCAGTAATATTTTCAAGTAATCTTAGTGCTACTTGTTATCTCTTCTGGATGCAGGGCAGTATCAAAACACTGCGCCTCTTCTGAAGTAACCAGCGCTTCCATTTTTCTTATTTAAATAATACATTCAAAACTGCTTTTGAGCAACAACCTTAAGAAAGATTTCAAAGCATAATGCTTTGAAATTGATGGTGAAAAGTGGGAGATATATATTTTACATCTAAAAAGAAAAATTATTACTCCATCATTTTTTTTTTTTTATTGTAAAGATGAATTGAATTAACAACATACTGCTAGTACTGCTATATTTCTTGCACTGCCTACCATAAGGAAAATGGGAAAAAATAATTTTTGATTTAAAATGTTGGTTGCTGCACCTGCAAATATTTTAGTAATTCTTTTTTACGTTATTTTAAAAAATGTAGTACTTGTACTTATTTATCTTCCATAATTTATTTTAATTTGATACTCCCTCTTTATAGGTAATGCTGCAGTCACACTGCTTCCTAAAATGTATGGCAGCTTAACAGTTTTTCTGAGAAATTGATTTGGCAGCATTAAAAAAACAAACAAACACAAAAACAACAACAAAAAAACAAGTCATTAAGTCATTGAGGTAAGGATTTCAGAAGTACAGAAGGAGTCTGAACTTTAAATCACAGTATGAGATGGATGGGAACCTCCCTTAGGGAATAGTAAAAAATAAACAAATATACTCTGGAAGAGCATTCTCAAAGAAGAAAATTTCATTGCTGGTGACAAGTTGTTTCAGAAACAGGAGGTTTATACCATGATCTATTTCTTATTACAAGAAAAGACTATATAGTAAAAACTCAAAAAGCACACTTTGTATCTTGAATAAAGGCTCCAATTCTTAAGACTGACCAGTAATTTTAAAGCATTGTGCATAAATTTATAAGATGTGCCTACTCATATGTAGGGGGGGAAGGAGGGAAAAAGTAAAAAAATGAATGAATGTTGTAGATTTTCAAAGCAGTAAAAAACAGCTTGGGTTGCACTGACTAGTGAGAAAACAAAAAGCTCTCTCCAAACAGGAGATAGACAGTATTATAAACACCATCTAAACACCATCCTCATGATGTCTGCCAGTAGTAGTCAGCTATCAGAAGCTGTGGAGGACAAAGCACTTCATTCCTGTAGGAGAGGAAGTGTCCTAATCAGGGAATGTCAAAGTAGATGTGATGATTATACTGTAACTTGTACTCAGAATTTCACTACAAGTAGTCAAGGTAAGACACGTTCTTATTTTCTTCATCTTAAACTACTGAATGCTCATTAATTTTCTCTATTATCATGTAGTGAGCAGTGTACATCGTATACATCGTATTTCTCAACTGGAAATGTTCCAGGTCTGGGTCATTAATGAAGAAATTAAACACTGCTGGCCCCAGTATCAATGCCAGGAGTACAGCACAAGTGACTGGCCTCCATTTGAGCTTTGTGCCACTAAGCAACACCTTTCAAGCCCAGCAATTCAGTTTCTAGCCTCCCTTATTTGATGTGTACTTCATCCCTAGAGGATGTGATAGGAGACAGGGTCAAAAGCCTTGTTAAAGGCAATATAATCAACATTTGCTGTTCTCATCCACCACACTCATTGCTGTAGAAAGCTTGTTGTAGGTAGCTGTCAGGTTGGTCAGGTATGATTTCTCCTTCATAACTCCATGCTGACAGCTCCCAACAGTATTAGATGCATAGTTTTATTTCAGAGAGCTTTGTTGTTAACACACCAAGTATTTGAATGTGAGTTAAGTCTCCTCCTAACTTAAAAAGCACACTGATTACAATGATATCTTTGGAAAAAATATTGTCTTTGCCTACCAAAAGACTACAAATAAGGGCACAGCATGACTTGTAAGAAATTCACTAGTCCCCACACCAGGGCTAACATATGGCATTATTTTGGGGTAAATAAATTATATACTTTGTACTTGATGGCTTACAAGGTGTTGTTTTTTTTTTTTTTTGTTTGTTTGTTTTTTTTCCCCCTAACATCTATCCACCCCCTGCCTTTTTATTTTATTTTATTTTTTATTTTTTATTTTTAAATCATCTGTGCATCCATAGTTCTAGGGTTTCTGCAGAGGAGCAGAAAAAGGGCTAACTGAAGTTTATAAAATGACATGGGAAGGATAAATATTGTTTCCCTCTAGAAACATGCATAAATACCTGCATAAAGAGATAAAGATATATTTTTCTTCTTTTCCAGTCTTTACATCTGCTTTTTATATTCCTAGTATGGATCATACTGTCTATGGAAATATTAATAGTAATTGTACTTCATTTTAAATATGAATTATTTTTAAACCACCAAGAAGTCATTTCTCAGTTTCAGAAGCCCTACAGAGTTAAAACAGCTCATAGCAAAATCAGTTTGTATGACTGTTAGGATCAGACACAGGATATGATGATCACCAAACTGAAATATCACAGAGTTTCAGTGAAATTTTCCCCGGTGGAACATAGATTCATTCCACCAAGGAAGTACTTTAAAACTGAAGATGCAACTGATACCAAAAACAATAACACCACCAAGAAAAACGAACAAATAAAAACCAACGGTTTCTACTTAAGCAACTTGCTACTAAAGCAATGGTTTCTACTTAATTAACTTCCTACTTCTGCCTGAAGAATTGCTCCCAAATCAAATTCAGTTCTTCAAGGTGGTATACAATTTGGTAGATACAGTCACTCTTGACTTTACTCATGAGTTGTAATCAATGAAAATAAAGAGCTCAGGTAATATTAAGTCAGATTTTTCAGTATAACAAGCAGACATTCTCCTTCAATGAACAACAAATCACAGTAATAAAAAGAGGAGTCCAGGCTGACATGAAAGAATGATGTGTTCAAAAGACAGACTTGCACAATTGGATGACCCCTAGACAGGTTTCAGTGAAGTATAGAAAATCAAGGGCAAAATCATGAATCATGAAGGTCTTACCAGCTGTCAGTGAAGAGTGAGTACAGCCAACTCAATTTCAGAGTGGCAGTCCCTACAGAGACCACCAACAAATATGTGTGACTTGTCCCTTGGCAAAGCTTGTGATTAAAGAAACCCTTATATCTTGTTCATAGCCAATAAACTGACACTGGGTTTTCAGTACATTGAAACTACATCGTGTTGAGAGCCAAAATGAGTTAAGGAGCCCTTTATGCCATAATAATGACTTTATTTTCAGTGACAGGTGAGTGATCCCAAGGGCAATGCTGAAGAGTAGGTATCAAAAAAATAAAAAAGAACGGGGGAGCATTTCAGATTCTATCAGAGATATGTGACATTTAACTGCAGAAACAAGCATTGCACTTCATACTGGTGGCAGATTCTTAGGTATCTTTGTGATTTTTTGATGGTGGTCACCAACATCTCCTAATTGGGGTTTCCCTGATATCTCTATATCTTGGTAGTAGTAGGACTGCAGGACTCAAACTACTTTTACTGCATGGCAACAGAGCCTCTGATAGAGGAGAAAAGAGCAGAAAATAGAAAAGATAGCTAAAAAAAAGAAAAAAAAAGCCTTGATTTTTCAGAAGAATATGCTCAGGCACAGGCTGGAGGAACCTGTTCCTCCTCTTGAAACTCCACATCAACAAATACAAGATCCTTGCAGGACTTCACAACAGATTATGAACATCTTTTCCAGCTTGACAATTTAACCAAACTGAACTTAACCCTAGCTAGTCCTCTAGACCAGAAGGCCCACATCTCATGGTGCTTGTCATCAATGTTTAACATCTTTGAAGTTAATTCTGCAGATAATTGCGGATAACTCTGGTGACAGCAAAATCAGAAATATCAGACTCCCATTCAGGAAGGACACGATGGGTGACTTGGGTAACTATAGCCCAGACAGCTTCACCTCAGTTAAGGGAAAGACTATGGAGAAGATCCCCTGAAAATCACCACAAAGCAGACAAAGGAAAATAAGGTGTTTGGGAAAAAACAAATGTGGGCTTACTTATCTGGTGTTCTTGTGTAACAAGATGACTAGCTCAATAGACCATTGTCTTTCCTCAGCTTCAGCAAGGCTTTTGATGCGATCTCCTAAAACGTTTCTTCGTAACCATTTTGGAGAGAGAAGCTCAGACTCAAATACAAAGTCCTGTACTGGGGATAGAATAACTTATGTACCTATATAGGCTGGGGACCAAAGTAAAGCGAAGTATCTTGAAGATATAGCAAAAGTATAACAAAGGATCTAGAAAGGATCTTGAAGAGAAGGTGGGGTGGAAGTGCTGGTGGACAAATTAAATACAAACCAGTAGTGGAACACCTATGGCAATGAAGATTGAGCATTTTGAGCTACATTAGACACAGCATAGCCAGCAGGTAGAGGGAAGTGATTGTTCTCCTCTACATGATTTTTGTGAGAAAGTATCTGGAGCTCCCTTCAGTCTAGGCTTGTACAATCTGGAAAAAAAAAAAGAAAAAAAAAAGGCTGGAGAACCTCTCCTATGAAGACAGGCTGAGGGAGACAGGGTAGTTCAGCCTGGAGAACAGAAGCCTTCTAGCACTTCTAATACCTCCCAAAATTATTAAGATATCATTTTACTTGGGATTTCTATGAACCCAACTGCAGTGAAACCAAAAAAAGAAAAGTTAAAAACATATTTCTAATTGAGCTATCAGCACAGTCACTTTCAGTAACTCAGACATATTAACTCATGACTAGTATAATTACATAGATAAAAAAAGAATGAGAGAGAAGCTAAAAAATGTGTAACTTTAAAGAATCTCAGATAATTCCCGTATGTGTTACGCTTTTGGAAATCAGTACTTTGGAAATCAGTCTACAAACTCCATTGATCGCCTATTCATAATCGCTTTGCTGATTTTCAACTTCGACACACACTGCTAAGTTTCAGCTAAGTTTTACAGATGCTGAATATCTTGCTAAATGTTCATCTAGGATATGGCATTTCAAAATAAAACCCTTACCACTTCAGTCACAGTCATCAGAAATATTTGACCTTTTCTGTATGTATAAATCTAGTTATAGCCTGTTAAGACAATTCAGGACATATACCCAATTTAGGTGCATACAGATACTCTGGAAGAAAATTCATGGTCTCTACAGGTCAACAGCTTAGCTATTAGTGAAAGCCTAAAACCAGCTGCTGAAAGAACTGTTTCTTTTGATAACCAAATAGTTTGCTCTTAAACTAACCTGAAACAGATTCAGCATTTCTGTACAGCCAGAAAGAACTGCCATTAGGGTACCCTAAAGCAAAGAAAAGTTTTGCTTTCAAGTCTCCTTAAAATTTCAACATATCTGTCAAAACATTTGTTTTCCTTAGTTACGAGAAAATCAAATATTTAAAAATATAAGACATATAGGGAATTCTCAGAGTTTTGTGTGTTTGGTTAGTTTATATTCATTCCATGTTTCTTATTTAATAGATTTTTTTTCTAATGACTTTTAACTAAATCATTAAATTGTGTTCTCTAGGGGTATATGTTGAAAACAAACTCAGGAAATAACTTTTAACCTTGTTAATTATATTGAAAAAAAAAAAAACCACCAAACAGTACTCCACTGCCCATAGTTTGATAGGCAATAAATTACTTGCCTTATTTGTAAGGGAGACTGTTTAACAAAGAGAAAATTTGATTTTCTTCGACATTTAAGTACTGCATATGTGAATGAAAAAGATCAGTGAAGCCAAGAATGTATTCTGAAGAATACACCATGAACTGCTTTTATTGTTTCTATTCACAAATGCGGTAGCATGGATCCATGAGCAGGATGATAAAGAATACTGAAGAACAGAAATATTGTAGTAATTCAGGTTATTGCATTGTGTGTTATTTAACATCACACATCTAATTAATTATCTTAGAACTTAGTTTGCATTATTTCTTTGCACCAGACCAATGCAAGTGACATATGGAATGGAAAATACAACACTGCCTTAATGTCTGCTTTCAGCCTGGTAGTTTGATCAGAAGTCTAGAAACAGTAAAATTCAACAATAAAGTACATACACTCTTGTTCCAGGGTTATAAAGAAGTCACCTCAGGATCAAACGAGCCCTTAACAACTCAGGTTCTGACATGCAGTTAAGTAATTTTTTGAAACTACAGATTTATGTTGGTGAAAACACGAAATTTTGTGTAGAATATTTCAGTCTTTTTTTTTTTTTTTTCTTTTTCTTTTTTCATGACACAACACACACGCTCTTGGCATCCATAGAAAGCACAGTGGTAAAATGTAGCAGAAATGGCTAACCAAAAGGACCAAGGTTAGGGAAACAGCATGCTCTGAGCAGTCTTCTGATCTGTATAAATTCTACAGCCAAAACCTGAATGAATATTCAGTTAACCACAGACCTGAAGTTTTCATAAGTTTTCATTACTACCTCTCAATCAAAAGTTGTATAATGGTGAGAGATAATATCATAAGTTAGAAATATTATAAATTAGTAGTTTTGATTATTTATATTTTTTTAAAAGAATTAATGCATATCTGTTTTCCAGTTAACTCCAACTATTTTAGCATTTATCTTTAATATTCAGGATTTCAATGTGCATTGCATTTACTTGGCAGGGGTTTGGAAGCAGGGAGCTGCAGGGGTGGCCTCTGTGAGCAGAGCCCAGCAGCTGCCCTATGTTGGATCAGAACCAGCTCCAGGCAGCTCCAAAAGGACCCACTGCTGGCCAGAGCCGAGCCAGTGACTGATGCTGGTTGGGCCTCCAGAAGAGCAAATTTCAGAAAGGGAAAAAAAAAAAAAAAAAGAAAAAAAGCTGCACAACAGCAGCTGGAAGACAGGAGTAAGAACCAGCCCTGCAGACCCCGAGGTGGAGCAGAGGCAGAGTGATTGTGAAGGAGCAGCGGCGATGAAATGTCAGGGACTGACCGCAGCCCCCATTCCCCTATGCCACTTGCGAGGAAGAGGTAGAAGAAGGCATATGGGGAAATATGTTTTAATTTGCTTTTAGTTTCTCAGCATTCTAGTCTGCTAGTGAGAAGCAGTAAATTGTATTATTCTCCCTATTCTGAGTCTGTTTTGCCCATGATGATAACAGTTGAGTGATCTCCCTGTACATATCTCAACCCTTGAGACCTTTTCATCATATTTTCTCCCCCTTTCTTTCCCTTTTAGGAGTGGGAGTGAGAAACTGGTTGTGGTGGAGTTCCACTGCCAGGGTTAAACCAGAACACAATGAAAAATTCACAAGACAAAAGGCGATTCTTCAACCTACATACAAAGTTCAATACAGCTCTTTTGTTAAATAGGACTTTCAGGTTTGCATTCAACCTTGCATAAACAATCCTATTTCAGGATCCAGGCATACCGCAGACAAAAGCACTCATTTCAACCTGTGTAGGCACACGTGAGCTTTACGGTATTATACCTAGCCACTCTTAATATTGAAACTGTGGCAACAAAGAGCTCAGTTCAGTCTAGCTACCCAACAGACTGCTCCAGGTCTCTTATCAGAAGTAGTTCACTATCAGAATCAGAAGTGAACCCTGTGCTATCAGTAAACATGTTTTATCAGCTCCAAATATAGCTACCTAAATTTTATCAGCTCCCATATAAGCACAAAAACTCCGCTCATACCTCTTAGTCACAACATAGTGCATCTTCTGCTGCATCCTGCTGATAATCACCAGTCTTCCCACCTAGCTCTGCGTTGTACCGTGTGGTGGGAAAGTGGTAAAGCCCTGACCTGCAGGGCTGACAGCCCTACACAAACCTCCCGGGAGGGGCTCATTCAACAAACCATGCAGAGGAAATACACCTGTTCCACAAAAACCTTACTAAACACACTACAGCTTGTTTCAGGATTTAATTGAGTGATGTCACTTCATTGTCTCCATTCTTTTAAAGGGGAATAAGTAAATTTACTTAAAGAGCAAATTCTCCTTTCAGAAAATAAATAAAATATGCATGTAAAAGACAGCAAACATAGAGTTTTAAATGTGTTTTGGATTGCATGGTACATTTTAATTCCTGTATGCATCAAACTTCAATCATAAGTACTTCTATGGAAAGAGGGGGAAGAGAGGAAGCACTCCCCACCCTCATTATCACACCTAAAAGCAAGTACTAACAGCTGGTGTGCTCTTCAGAGCCCACTGTCTGTATTGACCAGGTCTCTACTGACTATAATGAGAGCACAGAAATGTGGCTCACATTTAGATTTCTACAGCACCAAGTTCAATTCTGTAAGTGACAAAAGAGCTAATGTCACATGCAGATGCCATATACCTGGGGACACTCCATGCAGAGTTGCTGCAAACCCCTGCCTTAAAGCTTAACAGAGCTCCAGGGTTGTTTTCATCACTCCCTCATGCCATTCACATTAACATATACCACAAGCTAAACCTTAGCACAATAATTACTGAACAAGCTCACAAAGGGCTGGTATGTGCATCTGTTTGATGAGTGCTGCGAGATGAGAACTAAGTCCACATACATAAACCCTTTTAGCTAGATAATGAGTGCTTTAATGGTGCTAGATAGGTATCAGTAGATCTGCAAAACCAATAATGTTTTAGGTAAAATATTTTGTCTAGCTAATGATCTAATCTGTTGGTTTGAGGGCACTTAAAATCTGTTTTCATGAGCCTCACAGGACTAAAGTGACCTTGTGTTAGGCTACTGTTACACTTTGGGTTCTGCTCCTTGATAGTACTTAAATTTGCATGCATTTTTTCTTAGATTTTTTTTTTTTTGGAGTTCTGAGTGAAGTTGGGACCCTACTTGAATCTGTGTGAAACAGAAATTTTCACCTTTATTTCTTAAGAAACAATGTTCTACAATATGAAGCCTTGTTCAAGCAAACATCCCAAATCATAACTCTCACGTACTGGACATGGAACATTAATAGACACCGTCCACTTGTAGAAAGGAGCTAGGAAAAAAGCCCAAACCATGAATAATGTTCTGCAATCTCTAGGAAAAAGGTATGGTTCCTTGAAGAGTGCAGGTACAGGTTATACGGCCTGGGAATTTTACAAAGATTTCACAAAGTCTATAGATTGGAATATTTGTACTAAACAAGCTCATGCTTTAGGCCTTCTTTTAAAAGGATTTGTTGTACTCAGTATGAAGGTCTAACAGCAACCTTAAAGTATTTTATCTATTTAGAAATAGATAAAACACAAAATATTCTAGTTGATTTAATCAATTCTTTAGCTTCAAAGCTATAAAGGAAATATTAGAAGTTTATAGAAATTACTTTAGACGTACTAGTGCCTTTTCATGGCAAAGTGGTCTAGGAAAAAATAATAAAGCTAAAGTTCCCCGTTGTAGATGCCTTTCCTTTTTCAGAAGGCATAATCTGGTCTTATTGATTGACTTGACAGAAGTGATTGCTACTTAAAAAGTCATTTATGCACTTATGCATTGACTGTTTTGTTAGTTGTTGGGTTTTGGTAATAGTAGATGTGTTTTTGCAGCATTCTAGTCAATATCAAAGGTATGGTATTTGCATTTATTTAAAAATAAATGTATTATTGACTTTTTTTTTTTATATATAGATTTACCTTAGCTAGTAATGCATATTTTTAGCTACTACTGTAAAATAAACATTATACACAAGATTTTCTATCAAATTGGATGTATGGTGAGTTGAAAAGTCAAAGAATGTATGTTGAAGAAGTGATCAAAATTCAACACCATTGGGGAATACATTGTTAATTAAATATTAAAGATTTTTTCATTATCTAGAACAATATTGCTGCTCTGTTAAATATTGAAAGGTAGTAGTTTTACAGGAAAAAAAAAAAAGGACCAAGAGACTTGTCATTCATCTCACACATCTATTAACATAAGAATGAACTAATTAAGAGAGATGGGAAACTGTCATGATCTCATTTATGAACGTACTTGAGACATTTCTTATACACACAGAAGATAGATATCAATAGATTCTAAAGGAAGAATTTTCCATAAAGGCACTTAAGGTAAATATGTTTTCATTCTTGTCAACTTTTGCTCTATGCATCTTAAAGTTCTTTGCACCTGGTTGACTGAAAACCATTGTAACATTCCTCTCTGATCATAGATTAATATTTGTATGGTAAAAAGAAGAGATTTTGATTATTTCAAAACTACTTTTATTGCTTGGAGATATTATATATACAGCACAAATGAGTCCAAACTACTCAGTCAAAATGAACTACACTGAATTTCTGAATGCATATTTTGATTCTCTTTTTTCCTCTGTAATACCCTGGTGCTAACTGATATAACAATTGCATTTAAACAGTATTAAAAATGGTTTGCTTTGAAAAATGATATGATAGAGATGTTATACAGCTTAACAAGATTGCTTGTACTTAATTAGAGAGGGAGGGAAAATCACCCTAGCTAATCCTTCATTTTTTCATTATATTTTGCGCAAACAAGCAATCTTGTATTTCTCGACTTCACATCAGATGAGGAGGCAAATGTTCCATTCACAATGCCGTGGTCA
The DNA here is from genome assembly GCF_047663525.1 of Anas platyrhynchos. Taxonomy (NCBI): domain Eukaryota; kingdom Metazoa; phylum Chordata; class Aves; order Anseriformes; family Anatidae; genus Anas; species Anas platyrhynchos. The sequence goes on from NC_092590.1 coordinate 19,815,541, forward strand.
TTTAATATATAACATATACAGGCTTTAAGTCTCATTTCTTAAGGATAAGGCATTTCCTTTTATTCAGACAGGCAAGGTTTCAGGGGAAAAAAATGGTTTTGACATGAAGGAAGTTTTCACTGTTAAGGTATTCTCAAAGCAGACATCTACTGATCACTAATTTAGGAGGTGTAAGAATGAAACTTTGTTGTTTGCGGCTGAAGAGACTCATTTATATTAGTTATAAATTAAGGGGAGAAAAAAGAAAAACAAACACCTACCTTTCGGGAATTGATTTCTTTCACGTATAGTGGAAGTAGAAATTCAGATATTCCTTCAAGTCGTATTCCTTTTTTAGTGACTCTCAAATTTCCCATTCCATCCTACAATCAATAATATATATACATTTCACTTTATGAAATAACCTTATCCAGAACAAGGTAAAAGGAATACAGTATCTGGCCTACTATAAAGTAATGAGTGCTCGAATAGAAATGGTGAAGTGAAAGGGAACTCCCACAAAATACAGAATAGTAAACGTGTACAGCCATATGATAACAGGAAGGACTGCCAGATTTACAAAAATGGAAAAAACAATAATAATAGGTCTAAGTTTTATTTTATCATCAACCAATGACCCAAAAGCACATTTTTCATGAAAATGAATTCTTTTTCATGGTTAGTAGCCAAAGCATAGCAAGGCTTGTGATGCTGGCAAACTGAAGTATGACTGAAGACACCTAGAGAGTCCAGACAACCAGTTTTGAGTAAAATGGAGACAGATACAATAATACACAAAAGTCTAGTCCAATATAAGGTTACCCTGTTATTATTATGTTTTTGAACCTCTGAAGATTTGCCGTACAAAAATACTCTGAACTCTCTCTCTATGATGTATTTCTTTTGCTTTTCTGAAACACTACCATCCTGTGTCTAAGAACGGAATTTCAATGGGCCTATGAAAAAGTTCACATGAAGTCAGTTTCTGCTAAAGTTTTCACTGAACCCAGCCCTCCTGTTCATTTTGACAGGAGCAAGAGAAAGTACAGACAAAACTTCTCCAAGAACTGTGGTATTTAACTGTGCACCCTAGTGGTGAACTGCACACATTATTCCTTGGATGGACCTTCTGCAAGGGTACAAAAGTGATTTTTATTGTGGAGGTGAAGCTAGATTTTGAATTACATCTTCTAAGCCAAGCGACTGATTATTTTAAAGACTGAATGTAATATTTTCTAAAGCAATTGATTATGTGTAGTGTAATATTAGAAAAACATGATGTTGTTGCTATATTTGAAAAAACATACAGAGGAAAATATCCTGTAGGAAGAAAAAAAAAGGTTTCCTTTTATTAGTAGCTGCTCATGTTTACTATAAGTGCATTGGTGGTGAAAAGAACTTCAAAATGCTGTTTGTTTTGATCTAGATGGAAATTTTAAAAGGGCCACTGCAAAAGGCTGGATGAAACAAGGCAAATAAATGATCCAATGCTTACTAAGATATATACATATAAGAACAGCATATTCTTACTGGACAAACAATGAAACTTGCTTGATACTTAGGGACAGGATCACTTTACACACTGAGAGATTAAAAACTTATTATCCCTAGAGGTCTATTACTATATTCCTGACAGAAGATGTGCAGCCAGTGGAATTCAACTTGATCTACTTAAGTGCAAAATTAGCAAAAGTAACCTAGTTGCTGATTAAATGCTTAGAAGCAATTACTAGCTCTATTGCAGCAGAACAGTGAGAACTTGCATTTCTCACTGCTGGCTGAATTGCGAAACTAGTAACCTCCACCTGCTGGGCAGTCCTGCGCAGACGGATGGCAGTGTCACCAGCTGCTATAGCTGAAGCTGGAAGAGGGCACTGAATTAAACACATTTATACTTTTCAAAGATACTGTAGCCACTGTAGCTATTCTCTGTCTAAAGCAAATAATGATGCCAACATGGCTGGTATTTGATTGATACCACAGTATCTGAAGTAGAACTCTGATAATATTAGTACTTTAAGAGAAGAAATAATTTGTATTTTACACAATGCAATTTAGTAGATATAATTTCCCAAACACAATGAAGACAGTGTGAGACTGCTTTGCAAGCTATGACAGATCTGTAAAGAACATACTTTCGGAAATCATGCATTCACATGTCAGTTATGAAAGCATGAGCCTAGCTATCTGACTACACAGCCAGAAACTACCAGAGTAAAAAAAAAAAATAAATACATGCATAAAAATATAAATAATAACTATAAATAATATAAAAATAATATAAAAATAATATAAGAATAAATAAAAAATAAACACAACTTTCCAAAGTAAACAAAATATGGAATAACAAAAGCTACTGCTAAGGCTACAGAATGTACTTGTTAAACTGTTGTGGCACCAAGAGAAATTTAGCAGACGTTTAGCAGAAAAATTTAAATTTAGCAGAAATTTAGCTCCAAGAGTCCAAATAATCTTTAGCAAAGCTTATAATTGATTATATTAAGCCAAGAACTGCTTTACTTTTATTGGCAAAAATGCTATTTGCATCAAGCTGACAACTGAATTATCAATTAATACTCTTTAAAGAAGTGATAGTTTAAAAAAAAAGATGCTTTTTTGACTTAAAAAAATAAAATAAAAGATCTCTATAAAAATGGTTTTATATAGAAAGCTTACAAATACCTGAGTTTTTTATAACAGAGTGGGATATGAAACAGTGGTGGCTATTTTTGAGAAGAAAGTAAGGTAAAGATATCATACATTGCTTTTCCATGCACAATCTGCACTAATGCCCATTAATTCTAAATTTCAACAATCCCAGGTTTTTTTAATATGTGCTATAGGAATAGCATACAAAATAGTAATAGGATAAAGTAACCTGAGAAAAGACAACAATCATGTTGCATATTTGGCAGAGAATATATATTTAAAATGAAATAGATACCGATTTATTGATGCAGATATAAACACATTTTATAACTGAAAAGGCAAATCCAATATGTTGCTACATCTGGTTATGCAGAATGTCTGTAACTGCCAGGCACAAAATGCTACTACTAAAGATCAGAGAATTCAATATTACTGGCCTGGAGAGAACAAGAAGGAGAGTGTGATACTGCAGTTCAGGAATTAAAACTCTCATTGAGTCAAGAACAGAGTTCTGATAGACTCTCCAGTAATTTATCATGCATCTCAAATGAAACAGATAGTCAGTAGGCACCAAAGGACTCTTATAACATAGAGATCTTTTAAATCCAGATTCTGTCTCCAAAAGCTCACAGTCTGAAGAGGGAAGCACTGCACAAAACATGCAGTAAGGGTAAAACAACATTTAAACAAAGTAAAAGTATTTAAACAAAGTACTTAAACTCAAAGTCCTAACAAATTAATACACGTTCAATGATTGCAGGCATTTTAGCAGAGGCTAAACTTGAGAAGGAATCTGGATGTTATGGTTGCAGTGCTATGAAATAGCACGGATGAAACATTAAGTGTATTAATGTGCTATGCAAATGGGGGAAGAAAAAAAAAAGATGGTGAGAGATTATAAGAAAGGTGGCTGAAACAATGAAACCAGTGAGATATTGAAACAGGGAAAAAGAAAACTAGATTTGCTGTGATGGTGCAAAAAGCAGATAATGTGGAGGGGCAGACAGCATGATGGGGATAACTGGGAAGATAAAGACACTAGCAGACACTTTGTGGATAAAATGGAAGAGATACATGAAAGGTTAGGAGGAAGATAACAAAATTATTGGTATTGTGTTCACACACACAAAAGGCTGTATTCCATAAACAGAGCTGGAGCACAATTCCAGCTGGAGGAAAATGGTGTTTGGGCATGGATGTATAAAGAAAAAAATGTAGTCAGCTACGTTCCTGTAAAAAAACAAACAAACAGAAAAAGAGTAGAGGCATCAGCAGTGAAAACAGAGGGGGGTTTTCCTGGTTTGCAAGGAAAGGTAACTGTGAATGTCAGTAACTGTAAACTGATAGCGAGATATCCAGGAAAAAGCACTGGAATGGCAAAAATCTGGATTGATGGAAATATCTGCCTTCATCCATCTGCTGAAAATAATAACCAAGACTGTATAAAAGACAGCCAGCAGTAGATATCATCAGGGAAGAGTTGAGGAAGAAATTACTATAGTACAGTGCAACAATGTTTGAGGGATACATGTTGACCGAGGAAAAAAACCTATACAATCTGTGGGAAGGCAGTACTGACAATGAGATTTTAACTGGAAAAGCTGTTAAAAAGGAATAAAAGTCAGACTACTATGCAACCTAAGTGGAAATAGAATATTCTGAATAGATGGTGCCCTTATGATTTTAAAACATGTAAAGTACAGCCTGGATTCTTCAGTTATGAAAGTAAACTTGAAATGAAAATAAAAGTCTATGCATGCTTATATGAACAGAAAACATACCTCTCTAGGTCAGCTAATAGGATCAAACACATCTCACTTGCTCAAAAGTTGATTTTGTTTTCTGGCCTGGATAGCTATGTCACTTTTCTTTTGTACATTGATGTGTCCTTCAATATCATATGAAAAAGACAGAATTTCACATGGTCTGTCCTCACATCATATTTCAGATTAAGGTACAATCTTTTTTTTTTTTTTTTAACAATACATTATGAACTGTTTGTTCTTAAACAATACAGAGAAATATAGGATCTAACAATGCCATTTTTCTCTCCCCCCATGCATCCAACATTTCAACTATTTAAGATTTTCAGCCCTGTTGAAAATCAAGTAGAATTTAATAGTTTTGATAGAAACTATGTGGTGAGAAGGATGTGAAGTTTAGACCAATCAGTATAAAAGACAAACAAACAAAAAGCAAAGCAGAAAGCCAACATCACTAAAGCTTTTGGACATGAAACTTTCTTTTCTTTACTTGGAAGCATACTCTGTTTTATTATTTTCTTTAATGTTTTGTTACGTCAATGTGCCAGAATGAGTCTACCAAGATTTTTATGCCATCTAAACTATTTTCCAAAATAAGTAAAGCATTAAAAAGCCACCAATCACCCAAAATCTTTTAATCATCTAAGGGTGACATGGAACATCATCTCATTTTGCAGCCCTTTCGGCTTTGAAACTCCTAACCCTTTTATCTTCACTTGCAGCTGAAGTGAAGTAATACAGCTGAAGTGAAAAGTAACACGAAAGGTCTGCTGTTTTGTTCTGTTCCCACACACTGCTGCAAACCCATGAAGACAGCAGTGAAATGGAACAATTTTCTCAATGACTCTGGTAGCCAGCACAGCTCCGTCACTAAAATGAAAATTCTATGATTGAGTTAATCTGTAGTCAGACTAACATAAAGCCATTTCCATCCCAATTCAAACTCATAGCATCAATCTTTAACAAGTCAGAAAATGCTGTGCACTCCTTAAAATTCCATACATCATGTAGATAAAATAGAAGCATAAAATAGGGTCAGGGAATGGCATTTTTGTTTGTTTGTTTTCCCACCGTAATCACTGGCAAAATTAGCAAGTAAGAGCTAGAAAGTTTCCAGGTGTATGGAGATTTGGTTACAGAACACCAGAAACTAGGTAAAGGTAGGTAAATAGGAACATAAAACAGATGCAGAAGGTCTGTCTTTCATCCAGAGATAAACACTGATACGTGGTAAATCCAGAAGCATTATTTCCTCTACTTGTCATCTTTTCTCTCTTCCTTTCTACATATGAAGTTTTCAAGTAATAAATATACTACAAATCATTTTAAACTAACTTCCAATCTGGAAAACATATTTAAACTGCACTGATCCCAGTGAGATGAGTAGTTCATTACTTGGCTAAAATACATAGTTTAAGCACTATAGAAAAAAAATAAAAACAAAAATAATGAAGCAATTGAATTATGTCAGCAAATGTAGAAATAATAGAAGATGGACCCAAGAGCAAGGTGGAAGAAACCCTAACCATCAACACCATACTGCTTCTGCTGAAGAATGATAATGACTCATTATTATACACAGGGAAGGGTGAACCAAACACCAGCATAAAGACGGGATAGCAGAAGTGGGTGTCAGTTTTAATTGTATCATTACTGTGAACAAGCTTTAATAATTGCATGTTTTGGGTATTACTCTAGCTGGACTAATACTATTTTGACAAGACTGCTAATGGTTTAATTAGACTAATAATAAATTATTGGATGTGTGTGTATGCATGTGTTTATTTAGTCTACATAAATTGCACAGTTATTCAGCCTCCTTCCGTGCCTTTGAGGCTTGGTTGTGATTTCAACACCATGTCCTGAAGAAGCTAATTTAGTCGTACTGAAAATGTAATCACATATTATCTTCTCCCCCCCCCTCCCTCCCCCCCTTTTTTTTCCTCTCAACTAAGTGGTTGCTTGACTTCAGAAAGAGCAATGAAAAGTTACAGATTGCCTAGCATGCTGACACTGAAGGACAATAAACAAATGTGCTATTTGTACAATAATAGAGGTCATCTTTGTTGACAAATATTTACTTTTATGAAACAATTCTAAATTTGTACACTCCTAAAGTTTGTTTGTATGCATGAGGCTTACAATTAAATTTTTAGACCAGAGGCTCTTCCATTTCTCTAGGAATCGCTGCAAAGGATTTTTAGCACTATTACATTCCAGACCTTACACTGAGCTAATGTTAGACTGATGGTAAACTAATGATAACTTGAGAATTAAAAATACTATTTATGGTTTGGGTGGAAATGTGTTACAGTTCAGTCACATACATAAAATAGGTTGCATATTGATAGGATCTCATGGTTTTCTTATTTTTGCACTTGCCATTCACTGTCTGACAAACTTTCAACATTTGAGCCATTAAACTCCATGTGCTCTTGTTCATTTAAACCTAAAAATACTTCAGAACTGTTTCAAAAGAGGCTGGCTAATCAGAAGAAAAGAAGACATTCAAGACAACTGAACTAGAGAATGAGCCAGTTCCTCTACATCCATGTATTTTGATTTACATGTATAACTAAAGAATACTGTTTCTTGCAAAGATTGTATTTTTATTTTTATTTTTTAATTAAGTATTTCTATCTTGTTTTCTATGAAACAAAGCTATGACAAAATATTCACCCATCCCTAGTACAAGTTTAGTTCATTTCACTTCCACTTACATAGCTTCCTAACAATTCTGGACTGTGCATCACAGTACTGGAAGAATTGGGGCAGCAAAGAAAGAAAGGACATTCAGTAATCTTTTCAGCAGCATTTATTCCCATTCAGAACTTTATAAATCATGTACTGAATTAAGTAGTGGACTTATTTGAAAGGTTTTGCAAAAGGCTATTATTGTCTTGCACTACTGAGAATTCAGCTATACCTTAACTGCTCCTGACATAATGGCTTGGCTTTTCTTTTTTTCTTTTTTTTTTTTTTTTTCTTTTCCTTAAAGACAGATTGTATACCTTCTTTAGGTATTTTAGGTATATATATATATATATATATTTATACACATATTTATATTTTTATATATATTTGTAGGTATATTGTACTTTCTAAGCTATCTTTACATTTCAAAATATTTTCTTAACCCATAACCTGAGCCTCCAATGCTGTAATGCAACCACTTTACTTCTATTTAACCCTCCAGATTATTGCTTAGACTAAATAATCAAGGTCCATTGCAGCTCCTTGTATGTCCTTTTCAGCCATAATGCCTCCTGTTGGTCTGTCTGCCTTTAGTTCATCCATGTCTTAGAATGAAACAACCAGAATAAAACAACCAGATCAAACACAACATATGAACATAGGAACTTACTGTAGCTAAGCAGAGAAGCATTACCTCACATATTTATTCCAGCATACCTGCTTTTTTTGCACTATTGTTCTATTATTGATTTATGATGTCCTTGGAATCAGATACAAATCAGAACAAATCAGAATTCAGAACATATCAGAACAAATGAATTGGAAGATTGTATTCCACAAACCTGCTGGAAAACAACTCCTTTTTGTACTCAGAGTATTTACCCTGTGTCTCATAAGGCCAACTTTTTTTTTCTCCTTAGCTTGACTCAACTAGAAACAATAAATGTAGATACCACATTAATCTAATGATTACCTTCTTCTCAGCTGGCAATCCAGCTTGCATAAATAATGACAATTTTATTGGAAAATAAAGAAGTAATTTCACAAGTCCATACCATTAATACCATGACATTTTGTCTTAACAGAACTTCCAGTTTTACCAGAAAATCCATGTGGCTTCAGCATAAGAGACTGAGTACTATTTTAAGTTAAACCTTTCAAGTTAGCATTCTTGTCCATAGATCTTAGTCCTAGATTTAAAATATTCTCTGATTCAGATCGTAGAACCCAAAGAAATCCATCTGTTGAGAATAGCTAGGCAAGCCATCTAAGAAATTTTAAGATACAGTTTAACAATGTTAAAAGGATGCATTCATCTCAGCATTACTTAAAGTATCAGCTAGGTGAAATGATCAAAAAGGTCCTTTCTTACCCTATGTTATCTTAGATAATTTTATTGTACCGTTACTCTGTATTCTTTTTCTTCAGAAACTACTTATGCATAAGCCTAAATTACAATAAACTTATGAGCAAATACAGCTAAGGTATCAAAGTGCCTATAGTCCAGCACATCCTTCAGTAATTCTCTGGACTGGCACTTATGTTCACCAAGTATGCTTTTCTTGTTGGAAAAAAAAAAATAAGTAAAAAAAAATCAGTACGTAGTAGCTATTATACTGCTTATTCACTCACAATATAGAAAAAAAACACAATCAGAGCTAATCAATTTTCAAGTCAGGATAAACAATCTTTTACTATGGTTGCAGAATTTATTTTCAAGTAAGAAAAAAAAATGTTGCATAAGTTTGACAGTTTCAGAATTTTACTTTTCAAGAAATATAGCTATCTAACATTGCAGTCTTCATAGTGTCTAAGTTTATAAACAATACTTTGTATTCCAATACAAATACTGCATATTTTCCAAAACAACCACCACACATCTTTCAACACGCAACACCTTGCTCTACTGATACGCTCAATAAAATAAATGAGACTAAGAGCAAAGTCACTTGCTGCAGAGATCCATCTCTTGCTATCAGGGCAAAGGAAATGAAAGTGCAATAAATACCACAAAGTTGCTTGAAAATAACTTTCCTTTTATCTAACCACCTGTTCATGAAAACACTCATAATTGATAGCTTCAAGTTCTTCTCTTTAATACAAAAGGATTAAAAATCATAACTATCTTACTTTTTTTTTTTTTTTTGAAGTGTATTATAACCACAACTATCAACAGATCTACCAAATCCTTACAAATAGCTTCTCTCTTATTTTATTTTATTTTTTTTTTACCATGCTGAGCTATCAACAGTTCTGCCAAGTGGGGGAAGTCTTGTAAAGAAAATAATTTCAAGATGACTCATTAAATAAATACATAAATTACTGCCTCATTTTGATGGATTATAGTGTATTCTCTTGCATCACAAACTTCCCATGGTATAGCTAAACTCCTGATCACTGAAGGACCATGAAAGCTACGTGTCTGTGAATTAACAGTTCAGCATCCCACTGACTTTTGTAACAGGGTAATTTAAGAGAATGACTGGAGAAGGCATAAGAAGCATAGTTCAGTACCACAATTCAGCCCTTTAAAAGCACAACATCAGAGTTATCTCTGTCATTATATTTTTCTCAGTGGTTAACTATGAAGACGCTGGGTGGCTACAGAGTGACTACCTGAAGCTGTGTCCATACAGGAACCTGGAATCCAGACTGAACCCACAGTCTATGCTCTGAAGGAACATAGACCTATGCACTCCTAAAAACAGATACCAGGAATGAAACAATCCCTGCAAATATACTTTAGTAAACTGGTAGGAGATCTATAGGCAAAATGATGAAGTCAAGAATTCCAAATGATTAAAAGGACATCAGTAATGTGCCAGGCATAAAGACCTCCAGTGAAAAAGAACGTGGCCAGTTGCTAGGGAACGCAGAAGTACCAGTAATGGAGAACAAACAGGACACCCTCCAGAGAAGCACCTGATTAGGGAAGCAGCCAATAGCCCTGTCACTAAAAGCAAATGAGGAACTTACTCCAGCACTGGAGAAAAAGCAGCCACACCCTGAATAATGAGAACCACAACTACCTACTGTCCTCTCAAATCTAAATATATTTAAAACTCAACTATACTAAAATTCACCAGCCATCTTATTATTAATTCATGTCATTTTTAATAACAGAAATAATAATAAAAAGAATCTATGGAGAGATTCAAGTAGATTCAAAAATTCAAATTCATATTATACATCTTGTTGAGAACAAGCAGTAAGGGAGATTAAATGAATGCCCTTGTTCTGAGATCAGAAGTTCTGTCTTCCTGCCTTTAAAAGACTGCAAATGGTTATAAATAATAATAATTATAAACAAAATATAAGTCAATTACGGTGTCACTTTATAATTTCCCTCCCAGACCTGAAGGACCAAATGGATGATAAATTTATGTGAAAAATAGTCCAGAACACTATTGTTCTCAATGACAATATAGGATACTGACACTCTTTCCAAATAAAGCAGACAGTCTGATAAAGAAACTCATGAAACACTTCCATGAAAAGAACTGAGGTACTGAACCAGTCCCTAATTAATAGAAAAGAAACAGCTAAGAACGTGAAGATTAAGAGGTAATGCATTTGAGATTGCTCACAATAGGATAGAATTCTTGGAAGTTAGATTTGGTAGGAAATAACTCAAACTAAAGGCAATCTATTTCAAGAAGGCAAAATTCAGTAAAAGGACTCTCAGAAGATCTCCTGGGAGACTTGCCTAAGGGGAAAAAGGAATTAGAGTGGTAGCTCCTTAATGAACTCCTTTACCCAAAGGAGAAGAAAACCTCCTGATAAATACTCAAGAATATCAACATTTTTTATGCATTTTTTTTCCTTTTCTTTTTCAATTTTCTTCTTCTGTCAAAAGGTCAACATAATTGGTTCCCTGTTTTAATTGGAGTACCATTGATAAAATGATAAAGATTGAGATCCTGCAGGGGAAGGGCTGAAGGGATGAAAGTGTTTAAGAACACTTGTATAAGCTAGGTATTTTCAAATGAGCTGAGTAAACTGAATCTTATCCTGTGGTAGCCAAAATCTGAAAGCCATAAATGATTAGCTAACGTGTCTACAATGCTGACATAGCTCAAAGCAGTTGAGTGCGGCAATCCCTCATTTCCCCACTTACTCCATGTTGGCTCAGACTGTGGGGCAGTTTTTCTGCATGTGAAGGGAATTCCTTTTGGACGAAATTAAACCAGAAGTTCTGTTCAAAGTGCAGCAACAGTCTCTAAAAGGAACAGAAAGGTCCCAATCAATGTGTGATCTGCAGCACAAGCAAGTCCCACAGCAAGTAACAAGTGCACATGCACCACCAGAATACTCTCAAACCACAGAGAACTCACATGTTCTTCTGCTTCCCATACTACTTGAAATAACAAAGGTCTTGAGCTCAGTAGACAGCTCACATAGATGCCCCCAGCTCCTGATTTCTTCTGTATTACACAAAAACCAGCTATAGTTCAATATATTTTTCTTTTTCCTCTTTCTACTATATAATTTCATTAGTACTTTTCTGAATTGTCTCATCTGTTCTTGTTTCTTTAATAAATACTGACACCATTTTCCATCTTTTCTTCCCAATGGCAGAATCAACTTCTTCAGTCTAACAGAATATTCAGCGTCATCACATCAGCAACCATAGTGACAGCTCATAGTCAAGGGACTATGCTCAAGCTATGCTCTCTTGCCTCTGTAAATTCTCCATCTCCTGACAGTCTTCCCCAGGAATTTTCATTTCCATCCATCCAAACTGTGCAATATCCTCTCTCATCTACCCTGCCTCTTCATAGAAATAAAGACCTGAGGTGCCAGAATCACTGAAGGCATGAGAACACCAGTGTGCTACTGTCATCTCCACAAAGTGGATGAGCAGATGCTCTAGAGCTTGCTGAATCAACATTGAGCAGCCTACAGTCCTAAAAGCAAGAGTTTGTAAGATAGCGTTCTTTTGACTATCTTTGAACTACATGTGTATCAGGGATACACATGGTTCAGGAGACCAAATTAATAATAAACAAATATGCATATCTATATCATAGCTGTTGGATCCCTTGCACAAATTGCTATTTTCTACTGAGCCAGTCACATTTTACCACATTAGTTTTTACTGTATGGATCCCAGTTACACAGCATACTTGCTGTGTATTGCACAGTCTTTGTAAAGGATGGATGAGGGCAAGCTGCAAAGGTGAAAACTAGAAAGGCAGAATTGGTATCTATCTTTTAGAAGACAAAATAATAGCAAAAGGATCAACTTACTTTGAACTATTAAAATACCATGAAATCTATACCAGAATAGATAATAAAAAAAATCTGTAGGCAGCTGGAAGATGCCCATGAGATCAATGAGATGCAAAGCAAGGAAAGAGACACAACAACGGACAATGCAGTTACATGTTAAACATGCTAAAACTTGATGGTGTTGTTCAGACTGGAGAAGAGAAATTAAAGAGGCACACACAATAATAATCTTAAAATATGAAAACACTTTCTTTGTGTCCACTGAAAATTAGATAATAAACAATGAACCTAAACTGAGGAAACTGAGAATCAGGTCATTATTAGTAGAGCATTTTGACTCTAAGAACTAGAACAGAAAGATTTTGTATGGTTTTGTAATACCTATCCATGAAGATTTTTATAAACTTTTTGGATACACATCTCTGAAGAATGATGAACAGTTAAAGCCATATTGTAGCAGAAGCAAAACAAGTAGCTTTTGGAAATCTCTTCCTGTCATTGTCTACAATTATTTTAAGATTTCCATGCAAAGGCCATTTAAAAAAGTACATATCTTCACAAAGTGCAGAACTGGATTTGTGTCTTTTTTGTTGAAGCCTTTGTACAAAATGCATTGAAGCCTCTTTTAAGCTCATGCTGCAAGTATCTAAGACACACATACTAAAAATAAATACATGACAGTAGAACAGGTTGGAATTATGATATTTTTCTTCAGAAAAAAAAAATCAATGTTTATGTTTTACTGAGCTTATTTCTAGAGAAATGGAAATGTTGTTTTCAAATACTATTTTACAAAAATCAAAGTGCATATTTTTGCATATCTCTGCATATTTTCCCAGACAGCTTTTAAATTAAAAAAAAATAAAAAATTAAAAATTAAAAGCAATAACAACAAAGGAAGCTTTTAAGAGATGAAGAGTATCTCTGAGTTAAATTTCAGTGATTGCCCTTTCAGCAGTAGTAAACATCATAATTTGTCCTAACATAGCCTTTGAATACAAATAGTATTATTGTATTTATTATATGATGTCAGTTTCCATATTTATTGCCTATTTCATTGATCACCAAAATGCATATACATTTAGTTGGTTTATGACCCTACACAAATATTTTGCCTAAACTGTTTCAGTAATATAAAATCACTGTCTCAGTGAGTGGTGAAACCCTGACAAAATTGCAAAAACACAAGGTACTTGATCTTTGTCTGCTTAACTAACATTACCCATATGGGTTTTTTGTTTGTTTCTTTGTTTCTCCCCTTTTATGGCAGAATTAGTAGAGTACTGGAATCAATGTGATTAATATTGTGCAAACAGGTAATTTGAGATTACATATGTGAGGTATTCTGTAGAGCAATTACACATGCAATCGATTATTCAGATCAAAACTGTAATAAATTCATTCACTCATATTCTTCATGATGCACAGAAGGGTGAGCATGATACTTGTTTATACAGAGGACAGAAGATACAGGAAAGAAGGTCCTAAAAACTGGGCTAACAACAGGCTGTGGACTGAAAACAAAAAAGAGTTGGGATGTGGCATCTCCTGAGAGTAGTGACAGGCTTTGACAGTTGAGTTCTGCTAAGCAAACACACCACAGTCTATCCAGAGAGCACAGATTCAGGACAAATGCAAGTTTTAGCAATAAAATTGGATTCTTTAATGACGACCCACCAATTAGAAAAATGCATATAAGCACAGACCACTAGAGAAATCTAAGGAAGTGTGATTTTGGCTGGGTAGAGTTCATTTTCTTCATAGAGGCTGACACAGTGCTGTGTTTCATATTTTTGATGGTAACACTGATGTTTCACTTGTTGCAGAGCAGTGTGTTTACACGAAATCAAGGACTTTTCAGCTTCTCATGCTGCCCAGTCAGCAAGGAGGCTGGGGATGCAACTGGGAGGGGACAGAGCCAAGAGAGGTGACCCAAACTGGCCAAAGGGATATCCCATGCCACATGGCATCATGCCTAGAAATAATAGTTGGGGTAAAAAAGGAGGAAGGGGGGACATTGGTAGTGATGGCATTTATCTTCCCAAGAAACCATTACATGTGATGAGCCCTGCTGTCCTGGAAGTGGCTGAATGTCTGCCTGCTGACGGGAAGCAGTGAATAGGTTTCCTCTCTTGCTTTGCTTTTGCATATGGTTTTTGCTTTCCCTAGTGACCTGTCCTTATCTCAATCCACAAGTTCTTGCACTTTTACCTTTGATCTGTCATTATCCTTCACTACAGTGATAGCTCAGTCATCTGTCTTGTCAATTTGATTTTTATTTTTTTTAAACCACTGTGAAAGAAACTCAGCTGTTTACTAGGAGGTCAGACTACATGCTCTTGTGGTCATTTCTAACTATTTTCTGTGTACAGAGGTTTCCTCAGAATACTGAGAAGATACACTAAGAAAATGAAAGGTATAAGGGGAAAAAATAAATTAAAAAAAAGAGTGCTATAGTACAATAAAGTAATCCCAAATCTTTCAAGTCTTAAATAAATGATCTTCAGCATATGTAACATGAGGGCATTTTGCTCTAGTGAAATAAATATAAAAAATATTTTACAGTGAACCTATCACTCCTATCACTTCCTGAAACTCTAGGCAAGCATTCTGTGTCTAATGATTCACTAAAGAAAAATACAAAATGGAGAGAAACGTACGTATGTCACTCACTTTTACTTCTCAAGTGTCTAAACCTCACCCTTTCATACCTATTTTCCAAGACATATCACCCCAGATGTATCTTAATTTAAAAGAAAAAGCACTCACAGGTATATTTTTCAAGGCTGAGTATCTTAGTTGCTTCCAAAGAAAAATACTTCTTCAGTGTAACAGGCACAGACTAACCATAAAGAAAAGATCCTTAACACTAAACAATATGTACGGCTTTGAAATATTAAAAATACATATACATTTGTTGGGTTGTTTCCTTTCACTTACAAGTTTCATGAAATTTCTCAATTTCACTACTATTAGCATTCTTTATGTCCACAGGTAAGACTGATCTCAGATCATACAATTATTCCGTGATTTAATACCTACATTTCAGTAATACAAATTTGGTAGGATAGAAATAAGTAGCAAGAGGAAAAAAAAATAATAATAAGGAAAAGCTTCTTCACAATTACTGCTACACATTTTAGAACAGAACAAATGTTCTGTTCTTCTCCTCCTGGAGAAGAGGAGGCTCAGGGGCGACCTTATCGCACTCTACAGATACCTTAAAGGAGGCTGTAGTGAGGTGGGGGTTGGCCTGTTCTCCCACATGCCTGGTGACAGGATGAGGGGGAATGGGCTAAAGTTGCGCCAGGGGAGTTTTAGGTTAGATGTTAGGAAGAACTTCTTTACTGAAAGGGTTGTTAGACACTGGAACAGGCTGCCCAGGGAGGTGGTGGAGTCACCATCCCTGGAAGTCTTCAAAAGACGTTTAGATGTAGAGTTTAGGGATATGGTTTAGTGGGGACTGTTAGTGTTTGGTTAGAGGTTGGATTCGATGATCTTGAGGTCTCTTCCAACCTAGAAATTCTGTGATTCTGTGAAATGATAAATTCTCTCTAAATTCACTTCATAGGCAGAAATCATGAAGTGCATAAAAAGAAGTGGAGCCTTCTATCACCTAAGATAAGGGAAATCTTGGGTCAGATGAAAGGTATTGAGATTTTTGCCAACAGGTTTACTGTACATATCATTTTAGCATGTATACACAATACATTTCCTCATCCCCAAGTTTTAATAAAGCTCCAGATTTACAATGAAGTTGAACAAATGTAACAAAGGACAAAATCTAATGCTTCTAATGCTTGTTTTTGTTTGTTTTTTTTCCCCATCCAGTGAATAAGAACCATATAATGACAACCCATCATTGCTGTTGGTAGTATTTTCCAGTGTACCAAAATAAATAAATAATGATTAAAAAAAATAATGCAAACTTATTTTCCAAAATATGGGTGCAAAGACTGTAAATGTAATATCTTATCTGGTCTGATAAGACACCATATGCAGACTTAAAAGTATCCTAACCTTATGCTCCTAAATGTATCTTTACAAACCCAGATTTTGCAAACGTTCAGTACCACATTAATCCCTATCTCTATGATAAACAACTATTGTAACAACGAGAAGGAGGAGAAAAATGAAACGTTGTTAAACCTAAATCTCACAAACAAAGTATTTTATCTCTAAGCTCCTAACTTTTGATGCCATAAAGGGTTAAATGAACTCAGTTATATCAAGAGGACAGTTTCAGAAAGGCAAATCCCATTTGCCCTTTCCAGAAGGTATTTTCAGATTTTAATTGTGCTTTTCATTAGCTAGTCTCATAAGCATAACTCTGACAGATACAATCAACAAGTGCTGAGCATCTGCATTATAACACAACACCCGCTGTAGGAAGACAGCTGCATTAGCTGAAGTGCCCTATATAGGCAACCCTATATAGATTTTCTTGTAACCAAGAATCCACAGTAGATTTCAAGAATGTATTTAGCAATTCTGGGATGAATTAATTCATCACTAGACAGCACTGAGGGTGGGGGGGATAGAAATCAAATTACCCAGCAAAACAAAACCCAAAATATTAACGTATTTCTGTAGTAAATAAAACACTATGTTAAAACAAACAACTAGCTACCAGAAACCTGACCGTTTTTTTGTCCTCTGATCTCTAACATGTAGTTTTACCACATTTCTCAGAAAAAAAAAATAAATTAAATCTGATGTTTTATCTTATTCAGAGTTGAAATATATATGTTAGCATTCTGAGATTAGAATCGATGTTTACATGTCTAAGAAATTTGACCAAAACAAGAATAATAAAAAAGGGTGTTAACTTATACATTGTATGCCAAACTTGTTTTCTTCTACGTTGGTATACCAGACAGCCTCCAGCTTTAAATAAGTAAAAAATTTTTGTCAAGTTCATCTGTTTTATTATTCCTCTTGGCACAAGCTAAATTTATCACAAGTTTGAAATACATTATATGTTGTTTTATTAGATTAATTTAATTGTATATTGGCATCAGCATATGTCAAAATTAATGGCTTTTTAATGACACTACATACTAATGATTAACTAGAAATACTGAAAAGGGGGTGAAGGTATGGTTTTAAGAATGATTAATATGACAAGGTTATAAATATTACTATACATAACACTGACACACACAAAAGAATAAAAATAGCTGTCTTCCTCTTCCTTCCATTCTGGGTGCAGAGTTACTGTTTGCTTATATATTATATCAAATCTGTAAGGAGTCTGCATAGCCCTGCTGTTCTTAAAATATATTTCCCTGAAAATAAAACTGAAACTGTTTTGAGGTTCAACCCAGCTGGCAGCTAAACACCGCATAGCAGTTTGCTCACTCCCCCTCAGTGGGATGGGGGAGAGAATCAGAAAAAAGGGTAAAACTCCTGGGTTGAGATAAAGATTGTTTAATAGGACAGAAAAGGAATGGAAAATAACAACATAATAATGATGATAAGGGTATATACAGAACAACTGATACGCAATGCAATGCTCACCACTCTCTGACCAATGCCAAGCCCATCCCTGAACAGCAGCAGCAGCCGCCCCCAGCCAACCCCCCCAGGTTATTGTTCACCATGAGGCTGTGCAGTGTGGGACATCCCTTTGGCCAGCCTGGGCCAGCTGTCCTGGCTATGTCCCCTCTCAGTTCTCAGTGCATCCTCCCCAGCCTCCTCGCTGTCAGGTAAGCACAGGAGGCTGAAAAGTCCCTGCCTTAGTGTTACACTGCTCTGCAACAACTGAATCATCGGTGTGTCATCAGCATTGTTCTCATCCTAAATCCAAAACAAAGCACCATACCAGCTACTAGGAAAGAAATTTTCTCTATCCCAGCCAAAACTAGAACAAACTGGAAAAAAAAAAAAAAAAAAAGAAAAAAAGAAAAAAAAAGGAGCAAATACTGCATTTGTAGATGTAATATCATGATGACACAAAACAAGCACACACCAATTTTCTTCCTGACCTAGGGTTAACTTGTGACTCTTCTCCAAATTCTAGCTGCAAAGCAGGACAGAAGCACATTCCATTCCCCACCCTCTGACTTCAAAAAGCAAACAATATGAGATAAAAAGAATTTTAAAAAAGAGTTTAAATATTTTCCTCATATTCTTTGTGCTTTTAAAATGCTACTTACAAAAAGTGAAAGCCTTAAGTCATTTGTGTCTGAAGCTTCAAAACCTGATTGAAAAATCCATTGAAATAGAAATGGGGGAAAAAATAAGGCATTTTTAAAGATACTTAAAGCAATGGGATCAGAAAACAGTTGCCCTTCCCCAGTTTCTGCCAATGCCTGATATTGTATTTATGTACAAATTATGTAACGTCACACAGTCATGATATTTAGTTTTACCAAACAAGATACAATGTATCAGAATAGCTTTATAATAGATGTGATTAGGAAGTGGCTGATACCAAAAAATAGATTCTTAGATCCTAGAAATGAGAATATAAGATGGAGTCTGACCTGTTAGGTCTCTGATTCTTACCCATATTTATCTCAGCATGATTCTCTGATGCTAGTGCATGTCCTCTCAATATTGTAGCTTCATTACTGTAACTCTTTTCATTGAGCTGTAACTTGGAAGACATACCACTTGTTCCTGCACTACATGAGATGATTTTCATCCCTCATTCTTGTTTAGCAATGATCTTGATACTGATTAAACTTATCATGTTTCCAAACTCTGGTTGGATTGATTTTGGTTGTATTTGAGGCCTCTTACATGTAAGGGTCTCCAGGAGACCTTATTCCTGTATTTCTCCTTACTATCTTTGAAGATAATCAATGGAATTTTAAGCAAAGAGTTTTTTATTTTGGTTTGAAATAGTCCTTATCCCTATCTGTATCAGAAGTGAGGCTCATATTATGCCTCTTATGAAAACAATAATTAAATGAATCCTACATGTTACACATTAGTCATTATTAATTCCATTACAACATTTTCTTTTACATTAATGCATGTTTGGAATATTTTGTTAATTATTTTCGGTTGATGTTAATAGCAACTTAAAATATAAAGAACTGTACAACACTTACCTAGCTTATAGAGCCTGGTGTTAACAATTAACATGAAGTTTGTTATAATATTGAGCTATACTCAATCTCCATACTCCCTAGGAAAACACTTCAGTCAACTTTACACAAACAGTAAGAGCAGAAGGTAATTTCAGGGTGGCTAATAATACCTCTGCGACACATATACTTGCAGAAATAGTTCAGTAAATGCAACAGCCTGGGTGTTAAAAGTCCTCATGCTCAAAGTGGTCAGCAAGAGACTTCTATAAGGAAATGGGTATGTTACAGAATAAAGCTTTGATAACACAGCCCTCTTTTTCTTGCAGTGTATGCTGCCTCCAGCTTCAGAACTCAGCTTCATTCAGAATTATTTCCCCTCCACTGCTTCATCACTTTTGATATCGAATTTTTGACAAGCTTGTCTAAAGCATTAAATTCTAATACACACACATGCATTTATCACCTTCACTGCATTTTGCTAAAGATATATGCTTACCTGGTTCATCCCTATTCTGACTGAAAAAATTAAGCCCTGACTGAAACTATTTAGAAACTGAGAGTTTAACTTCAGAAAAAGAGAAGAAAACACTAAAGTCTCTATGCAAAGTTAACAGTTTTGCAATTAGGCCATTTACTTTAGATTAAGAAAGGAAAACCCTTAACATGAGGAGACAAAGATCATGTTGGAAACTACTTTTGACACCATTTCCCACAGTGCTCTCCTGTATGAACAGAGAAAGCATGAACAAGAGGAAGATGCTGTTAGTTGGGCCACCTGGGAAGTAGGTAGAAGTTTGCTGTACAGATTGTAGCTGGCTCCAAACAGAGTGCCCCAGGCAATGTTGAGTCCCATACTGCTCAAAGTTTTGTTCAAGAGCTGGATGAGGAGACAGAACACACCCACAGCAAATCTGCAGATGATGCTAAATGAGGAGGAGAAGTTTATAATCCTGAACAGCAGGGCTTGTTTAGGAAACTTGATGATGGGGACAACAAAAATCTCACAGTTGGTGCTGAGAAATGTGTAGTTGTGCACTGGGTAAGAATAACATGCATGAGCACAGGCGGGTGCTCATATACCTTAGGTGTTTACCTATGAGTACCTACCAGCTGTGCTGAAAAGGACTGGAGGTTACAGCAGGTTGAGCATGAGCCAACAGCATGCTCTCTCTGTGGATAAAGCAAATACACATTGTGTGATACTAGCAAGAAGGCCACCAGCAGACTGAAGGAAACCCCTAGTCCCCTCTACTTGGTCCTGACAAACCCACATCTGGAATACATGACCAGTTTTGTTCTTTATATTTGCACCAGATCAAGACTGATGTTTAAAACCAAAGAAAATCTTGTATGGGGCTGCTAACATGGTCAGAAGCCTAGCTCACAGGATTTATAAAATAATGTTGAGGGAGCTGAAACTGTTCAGCCTGGTGAAGAGATGGCTAAGGAGAGATATAGCACAGATTTTAACTCCCCAAAGAGCAGTTATGAAGATGCTGAGCTTCAGCAATAGCAACATAACAAATATTTGTCATCACAAATTACAACCTGTGAGCCTCAGGCTGAACATCATGAAAATGTATTTTTCTACTAGAGGAGGACAATGTGGAAGTGTGATACTGAGTGACTATAGCAGCTTCACCCTTGGAGGTTGTCAGGACACCAGCTGAACCTGCCTGGTGTTCATAACACTTTACTCAGAGGCTGGGCTACAGGAATTCCAGAGGTCCCTTCTATCAATATTTCTGTGTCCTTGTAACCAAAAATTCCATTGGAAGTATCTGTGCCCATTTACTACTACAGAAGAGATATAACCTTTTGAAAAGCGTTGCTTCCTGTGAGATTAAAATAATGCAGAAGTGGAACAAGTTCAGAAACTGGACAAAGAAAGACTAAAGAAATGAAAACCTTGCATGTAAAGAAAGGTTGAACAAAATATTTAGAAATGACATGAGTAAGGTGAAACATGGCAGAGATAAAAGCTAAAACTAGAGCATAAAAAAGTGAGAGCCCCAAATAGCTGTCTCCTGATATGAAAATGAAAGTCAGAAGCAGAAGCAAACATTTTTTCTTCAAGCTTTAATTTTATCTGCACAACAAAATGCCACAATACAGTACTAAATCCCTGTGATTCAAAATAAAAACCAGTCATTAGTAACAGAGATTTGAAGAAAAGAAAGTCAGAGGTAGGATTTCAATAACTGAGTATTCATTAACAGGCTTCCTGAATGCATCCTGTGAAGCATTTGGTATTGGCCACTTGCCAGTCTGCAGGGCAAGGCAGTTCACTGGTGTACTTGGAGCAGGCTTTGAACATTGGGAAGGCTCACACAAACAGAAGGCAGATTTGAAGCAGCCTTTACCTTTCTGGGCTGACAGCACAGAAGCACCTACGTGATGAGACCCAGGAGTTTGATCTGTCACTTTTTCCCATAATAATAGATCAAGTGATGATACAATTTTTTTTACTATGCTTTTTGAAGTCCAGTTGCTAGAATAACGTGCTCTTAGCTGCAAAACAATACATTACTACCGCCAACTGTTATTTAACATTTCATATGTTAAATTCTTAGTGGTATTAATTATTTAGAGGGTAAAGCCAACTCAATTCCTAAAATGTAAAATAAGGACCCAAAGTCTCCTTTGATGTATATCCTTTGAAATTTAATGTGTCATAAATCTTCCAGTTGGGTATTTTTCCAGTTTAAACCCATCACATTATACGAGCTTACCAGAAATGCTTTGTGCTGTTCAGTTGAAGTATGCTACTTATTCACTAGGTAATTTAACAAGCTTTGCATCAAGATTAGATATTTGCAATTTACAGAGAGTATCTTTTATGAGCAATTTTACAGTCCTAATTTTGGAGTACATTTTGTAGCAAACAGGAATCACCACCAACTGTTTTGGAACTTTTTGCACTGAAACACATAGCATGCTTGCAAATATAGTCAAGACATAAAAACAACACTATCCCACAAAAACAGGGGGAAAAAAAAGCACAAAACCCAAACCTTTTCCATCAAGATGACAAAGCATCAGAATTATTTTTACAGATAAAGGAATGATGCTACTTTAAATAAAATTAATGATTTCCTAAGCTATTTGACATTCTAAACCAGTACAGGTAGAAACAGAAAAAAAAAAAAAAAGTCTGGCAGGTACATTAGGCCAGGTGTCAGGTTAAAGTTTAAATATTTTTAGAGGGTGTTCTCTTTAAATAAGCAGACATATAATCAGACAGAAAAATCTATCAATTAACATTTAGCTTTAGCACCATTTATAATCTAGATTATATTTTTAAACCTAGAAATCCTGGGAAAAGATAGTTGTAAAAAAAAAAAAAAAGTAGTAGTAGTCCAAAGAACTCATCACAGTTATTACGTTATTACCGCATTTTTCTTATTTCTATAAGTATACTTGATCTTCATTTTTTAAAATTAACTTCTAAGTGCCATTTTATTTCCTCTATAGAAATAAATGCAAAGAGAAAAATACGTGAAGAGACTGAATCTGGGTGAATAGTTTCACCTAAGCATCCTATAAAATCTAATGGTAGCACTGCACATAATGTAACACAGCAGGTTTAGTGGTAAGGGGAACACAAATCAGGAAATAAACTGATCATGAACTGTGTTTATAGAAAAGTATGTTATTTCGTAGATTTACAAGAAGATGTAGGCAGAAGAGTGTACTGCATAGGCAGTACAACACGATGGCTGTAGACTCATTTTAAAATAATGTCAGATTCCTCAATATTATGCATTTTAAGGAGTTGTATCACGTAAAGCATGTGCTTAAATTATGTCACTTAATAGAAGACTACAAGCTAAGGAGTTCACAGCAATGATTTCAGGTGGGGAGCGGTACCTGCATTTCAGATCTGGAGAAACTTACTCCTTTGCACCTGAAGGAAAGGTAAACAATTTTCATAGCTGACACTGGTTTTTAAATGGGGTCATGTTTAAGAGAAAACTGAGGCAATTAAAAACAGTAAAGTTTTTTTTTTGTTTTTTTTTTTTTTGTTTGTTTAGTAAAGACTTTCGACACAGACTGAGAGCTCAAAGAATTTTAAATGGCAAGCTTCTCAATTAAAAAAAAAACTTTAAGGGTTGGCATAGCCAATGTATTTACATAAGTATATGAAGTCTTTTCCTTGTTGAAAGCACTTGCATCAGTCTCGCATAAGGACTTCTACGGGCATTCTTTTTCTTGACAAGATGGAGAATTATCTCTCAAAGTTCACTAAGTTTGAAGGTAGAACTAAAGAACAAGTAAGTGTCCCCCCTCTAATACAAGAAACAAACTGAGCTCCTCATTTTTAAAATATTTTCAAACCACTGTGCAGGTACACAGTTTCACTTCAAAATTCTTTTCAACTTATTGTTCTTCTTTTAGGAGCAGAAATGGAAGGAAAGCTACAGTATTTCTGTCAGGACATCTATCCCAAATGAAATTGAAAGTTAGGGATTTTGTTTGTTTGTTTTAAATATATTACAGGATAGCATGTATTGTCTTAATCTGCTAGCTCAGGTTATCCGTTATGATTTGTAACTCTTTTCTAAAAACTCTTTTCCTTCATGATAACATCCCTTACACTGCTGCTTGGTCAATGGTTTGTATACCTAGATAAATTAGTTTAAGTACTTTTAATGACTTTTTTTTTTTTTTTTTTAATATGTTTGATCTATATTGTGTTATAATTTAGCGATTTGTTATCCTTAGTATTTGTCATACATCCAAAATTTTTATTATGCTCTGTGTGCAGCTATCAACCTTTGAATAATAACCTCTGGTATCTATGCCGGGTCACTGATGAAAAACGTTGATTATGAAATCAGCTGAGAGGTGATAACACCCATTTATGCTCCTCAAGTAGTAAGCTAGTTTTTAAACTTGTAGACATTCCTTACTATTTCAAAATATATTGAAATATATAGAAAGGATGACATAAAATTATGTCAAAATCTTTAAAGTACATTAATCACTAATACTACGTTATCAAACAGTAAGTAACCTAATTGAAAAAGGTGTTAAGAAAGCGTTCTAAGAAAAGGTTCAAAGCAAATGCAGATGAAATTTTGTCTCAAATATCTATTCCAACAGAGAAACAATGTTCTGAAACCCTATGGTCAGAAGGTAGCTTAGAGCAAAGATGCAACACAAAGCTTTAAAGAGTATTCTTTTGATAAAATATAAGTGCTCAAGCACATGGAAGCAGAGCCCTCACATTTATCCAGTCTCTGTTATGAATTCTAGATGCATGGCCAAAGAATAACTGTGGTAATGCCTTGGCAAAGCCTCTTTTTCCCTACAGCAAAAGGCCAACCATGGATGAAGATCTTATGCTTGGCTGAGTTCAGGGATCATTACTGTGACAAACAAAAGAGAAGAGAATGTTAATGCTCTCATGCACAAATATGTACAGATCATAACTCTAAAAAAAAAAAAATAATAATAATTCTCCCTTTTTCTATTGAAGCCACTTTAAACTAGACTAAAACAATATTTCCACTTCTTTCTTCTCAAAAGTAGAAAAAATGGTGGAATAGAATTTGATGAAGTTTTCATTGCAGTAAAAAAAAGTTTGAAAAATAAAAACTATTTTGAGTTGGTAAAGTTGGTAAATCAATTACACTATTCTGTTTGTATTACATCGCTGTAATGTTTCTAAAATCTGGAAAACACAAACACTGCATTTTTATACGCTACTTTCCAATGTTTTCTCTTTAATGCCTCATGCATATACCTATAATGCATATAACTATAACAAAATTAAGAAGCAAAAGCTTCAAACAACGCTACGATATATATATTTATATAAACAAAAAGTTGGATAGAAACAAGGCACACCCTACAAATGGAATTGTGTCATTTCAGAATATTCTCTCATCTGAAATAAAAATCAAGAAGTTTATAAAAGGCTCACCTCTCGCCTTCCCCCCCCCCCCCCCCATTTTTGACAGTTCTATTATTGTTATAAACACTTGTTTTACTTTTTCTTTTTTTTTTTTTTTCTTCTGTGACAGAGACTAAGGAGAAAGATCATGTCATTCTCAAATAGCTGATATTTCTGTAGGTGAAGGGCTTATCAGTAATGTGATACACGATACCCTGGAGGGTAGAATCCTGTTCTGACATTATCTCACACCCCAATAGTTAAAAATAATGTGTCATAGCAGCTAAGCTAAAAATATAATCTCTGTGTGGTCCAGTGATCTCCAATGCTTCCAGCTGAATAGCCTAAACAGCTTGCTACATGCACAGAGAAAATCTGAACATGAGGACTCCTTTGCTCACATTACAGGTCTATAGTACATACCTGGTACAGAAGATTCAATATAGACAGGAGATCCAATCCTTGGTGAGAGGGTGGGGGATAGACAAAGCTGCAAGTTGCAGAAATTGTTTGGGTGGCTGAAAACTGTTCCCAGACACTGTTTTCTGTCAATCCTTAATAAAAGTACATGTGGCAGAAGTGGCCTTATATGGCCAGAGCAATTTGGTTTGTAGCTTCTTCCAAAATGTCCATAAAGAAGGTCACTGGCAAGTATTGCAGGCTGCATGTATTTCTTTGATGCACTCTAAGATGTACCAGAGACAAAAGCTTCAGAAAGATTAAAACAAACTCACAACAGGAACATTTCTGGGTAACATCCCCAGAAAAAGGGACAAATTCAGTTACGGGTGCATGGGCTTTGTTTAAAAGCGGATTTTAAATAAACTTTAAATTTTAGATTTTATGGATTTATCAAACCAAAGTAGAAGTCCCCTCAAAGAATTCTGAATCAACTCTGGAAACACAGAACGAAAGCATTACCATTATAATGCTCTCATCAATAAATTTTAAGAATTCAAGAACCGAAGATCTGTCAAGCAGCACATCCTGTCCTGCCAACCGTCAGTACTACTTGATTAGGGAAATAATAAAATAGGACAAGTACAGAATGCTATTTTCCCAGCTCTAAAGACTCTGAGGTGAGACCTTGATCACTGCATTTAATGATCTCTGATGGATATATCTTTCATTACTTGGTATAGCCTTTCTCTGATCTATCTATACATTAGATTCGCCCAACTGAGATCTTCACAGTTCAAGTGTGTTTAAAAGCGATTTGGAGTAATGTGTTTAATGTTTCCCCTCCTAACTTTATAGCTCATTATTTCTTTTTCTATTTCTTTTTCCAGGTTTGAGAGCCATTCCTCATAAGGAAGCTATTTCATGCTATGATCTATTTCTCCAATAATTTACTTTTAAGATGTAGTGGAAATAGCTTCAAGGAATATTTGCAAAGTACAGATGGTTGGAGTAGGATAATAGCATTCTCCAGATTTTCAAAACTTTCCTGATAAATTCTTAAACCATAGCTTCTTAATGACTGAATGCTGGCCTCAAGTTTTCAGAAGTTCAGAACATCTAACATGTTATGAATATAGATAATACACATAAAAGGATACCTTCACCAATAGAATGGGGAATGGAAAACAAAAGAACTTCCACTGGTTTGCTTTCATTCCTAAAAAATAGTAACTTTAGTCAGATTATAGAAGTAGTATCTGAAACATTACTTTATCAATTACCATAGTTAGACAATACAAAATTTCAGAATATATAAAGATAACTTTGAATAATTTTCTTCATATTCTAAGGAAACATTTAAAGCTCTGAAAGGACTTAAAGCCCTCATTTTTTCTGCACATATGGAACTTGGGAATATTTTCCTATCTTTGCCATTATCTGAGGAGTTCTGCAAAGTAACCTGACCACCACACAATCCAGAAGAACTTGCAAGTTTGAAGCTTAAAGTGCATCTGTCTAATATCCTCTGTCTCATAGATCCCACTGCAGTGAGCTGGTTTGTGTCCATATTGAATTAATTAAAGATTGCACTTTCTCATTTTCTCCTTAAATTTTAGGTCATAAAATCATTGTTCAGATCCTCTAGAGCAGTGCATTTATTGCATAATAGTGAACAGTTAAACTAGATTATATATTAAAGTAGTTATATTTTAATTTAGCTAATTAATTACCAAAGGTTTTTTTGTTGTTGTTGTCGTCATCCCCCCCCCCCCCCCGTCCCCCCCCCCCCCGGATATAAAAATTAAAAATGGAGAGTTAAGCATCCTTCCCTCTGTTCCCTTCCCATCCTGCCCCAAAGTTTTTCATTGGATGAATGAGTAGATACAACTGATCCTGCAAGCTGCTACAACTACATCTGATATATAGCAGTTGGAAGACACAGCTTAGGATAAGGAGAAAATAGGATCATCTCTGTTATTGACAGTCTGCTAAATTAGATGATACTGCACTCTCATTTCCACTACTTTCCTCAGCTGCTGAGGCTGGCATCTAAGAACCACTAGAAATTTTACACTTAGGTCAACTTTAAAGAAATTCCATATACCAGGTTTCAATTATAAATATCCCCTTATAAACTTGCTGAAAAACAATAAACATCATTCTTACCCTCTGGATACACTGCTTCATTTGCAAACATATGAGGTCATGACACTGGGGTCACTTCATAAAAGTGGAAAAATTATTCATGGTATTAAAAAAGATTTAATCTCAATAAATGTGCTTGCAATTGCAAAATAAGCTCATTCTACTCTATTTAAAATTCTCATTCAATAACCTAGTAAATATAATTAAAAAATATAATTAAAAAGTACTGCTAGGGAAAGTGGGAATGATATCTGCAAACTACAGTTATGCTGTTTTTGGAGACAGTGATTGAGAATGTTACTTCTGGTTACCAAAATACCTCAAAGGGAAAGTCTTTTCTATTCCTGAGTTCACCTGATAATCTTCAGAAAATGTTTGTCATTATGACACTGAAATAGCCAGGAAAAAAAATCTCAATGCTTAGGTTTTTCATAATTTAACTTTATAAAATGACATTTAACAGCCATTTCAAAATTCAGAGGGAGTGAAGTATCTGGTACTGTATCCAGGAAAAAAAAAAAAAAAAAAAAAGGTGGACATTAAGAAAAAATATTTACTTATAAAATGATTATAAGTAAAAGAAACTACAGCCAGTGTGCCTGGATGACCTGGAAGTGGGTTTCACTTTCAGAATTACTCTGGAGCTGAGAAATCTAAATCTCATTAAAATAAATAAAAATAGACCAATCTTTTGGATAGTTTTTTCTTTCTTTCTTCTATTCTCTATACTGCCCTTCATATTATTATTATTAATAATTTTTGTTTTAATTCTTAAGAGTTCTTCTTGGTTTAAACGTCACTCCCTGTGGCTTGCCATCCCTCTAGGGCTGTTGCTGGCCTACCTTTCAATTGATCTTGGTATGGAAAAACATTGGGAATGTTGAGTAACAAATACATAAAATCATGATAGCTCATGTCACGAATGTACCACAAAAGAATATCACTCTGGAAAATTGAAAAATCAATTTGCAGGAGAAAAAAAAATAAATAAAATAAACAAAACAAACAAACAAACAAAATGAACACCCTAACAAGAAGTTTCTTTCATCACAGCCTCAAAGAGGAAGAGAATGTTTTCTCAGACAAACGCAGAAAAAAGATTAGCCATATATGCAGAGACCTTGAGGACAGATGGTGTCACAGTTCAGCAAAATCTTTCCTAAAGCAATCCTTATAAGCCCAGGAAGATCAAGTTATCACAAGAAATTATGTGAGTTAGGGCAGCACTGAAGTTATTTGAAGCATTTTGCTTTGGATGCAAATAGTTTTTTCTTCACTACAGCCTAGCAGTAATTTTGATTTGAGGGTCGAAGAACAGCAAGTGCCAATCGCTACCACAACTGTGCACCGGCGGCAATATCGCACTAACCGAGACTCCCTGATTCCCATCCATAAGCTAATTCGTCAATTGGAGAGCCAAGGAGTGATCAGCAAGACCCATTCACCTTTCAATAGTCCCATATGGCCAGTGCGAAAGTCTAATGGTGAGTGGAGACTAACAGTGGACTATCGCGGCCTGAATGAAGTCACGCCACCTCTGAGTGCTGCAGTGCCGGACATGCTGGAACTTCAGTATGAACTTGAATCGAGGGCAGCCAAGTGGTACGCCACAATTGATATCGCTAATGCATTTTTCTCCATCCCTCTAGCAGCAGAGTGCAGGCCACAATTTGCCTTCACTTGGAGGGGAGTCCAATATACTTGGAATAGGCTGCCCCAGGGGTGGAAACACAGCCCTACCATTTGCCATGGGCTGATCCAGTCTGCGCTAGAGCAGGGGGAAGCTCCTGAACATCTGCAGTACATCGATGACATTATTGTGTGGGGTGACACAGCAGAGGAAGTTTTCGAGAAAGGGAAGAAAATAGTCCAAATCCTTCTGAAAGCCGGTTTTGCCATAAAACAAAATAAAGTCAAAGGACCTGCACGAGAGATCCAGTTTTTAGGAATAAAATGGCAAGATGGACGTCGTTAAATCCCAATGGATGTGATCAACAAAATAACAGCTATGTCTCCACCAACTAACAAAAAAGAAACACAGACTTTCCTAGGTGTTGTAGGGTTTTGGAGAATGCACATCCCAAATTACAGTCTGATTGTAAACCCACTCTACCAAGTAACCCGTAAGAAGAATGAGTTTGAATGGGGCCCTGAACAACGACAAGCCTTTGAACAAATCAAGCAGGAAATAGTCCATGCAGTAGCTCTTGGGCCAGTTCGAACAGGACCAGATGTAAAGAATGTGCTCTACACTGCAGCCGGGGAGAACGGCCCCACCTGGAGCCCCTGGCAGAAAGAACCTGGGGAAACTTGAGGTCGGCCCCTGGGGTTTTGGAGTCGGGGATACAGAGGATCTGAGGCCCGCTATACT
This sequence comes from Anas platyrhynchos, assembly GCF_047663525.1. Classification (NCBI taxonomy): domain Eukaryota; kingdom Metazoa; phylum Chordata; class Aves; order Anseriformes; family Anatidae; genus Anas; species Anas platyrhynchos. The sequence goes on from NC_092590.1 coordinate 19,845,715, forward strand.
CCAACTGAAAAGGAGATATTGGCAGCATATGAAGGAGTTCGATCTGCTTCGGAGGTGGTCGGTACTGAAGCGCAGCTCCTCCTAGCACCCTGATTGCCGGTACTAGGCTGGATGTTCAAGGGAAGGGTCCCCTCTACGCATCATGCAACTGATGCTACATGGAGCAATTGGGTTGCACTGATTACTCAGCGGGCTCGAATAGGAAACCTCAGTCGCCCAGGAATATTGGAAGTGATCAAGGACTGGCCAGAAGGCAAATACTTTGGGATATCATCAGAGGAGGAGGTGGGTCGTGCTGAAGAAGCCCCACTGTACAACCAGTTGCCAGAGAATGAAAAGAAATATGCCCTGTTCACTGATGGGTCCTGTCGTATTGTGGGGAAGCATCGGAGATGGAAGGCTGCTGTATGGAGTCCTACGCGACGAGTTGCAGAAGCTGCTGAGGGAGAAGGTGAATCGAGTCAGTTTGCAGAAGTGAAAGCCATTCAGCTGGCTTTAGACATTGCTGAACGAGAAAAATGGCCAGTTCTCTATCTCTACACCGATTCATGGATGGTAGCAAATGCCCTGTGGGGATGGTTACAGTAATGGAAGCAAAACAACTGGCAGCGTAGGGGCAAACCCATCTGGGCTGCTGCATTGTGGCAAGATATTGCTGCTCGGGTAGAGAACCTGGCTGTGAAAGTACGCCACGTAGATGCTCATGTGCCCAAGAATCGGGCTACTGAAGAACATCAAAACAACCAGCAGGTGGATCAGGCTACTAAGATTGAAGTAGCTCAGGTGGACCTGGATTGGCAGCATAAAGGTGAATTATTTATAGCCCGATGGGCCCATGACACCTCAGGCCATCAAGGTAGAGATGCAACATACAGATGGGCTCGTGATCGAGGGGTGGACCTGATCATGGACGCTATAGCACAGGTTATTCATGACTGTGAAACATGTGCTGCAATCAAGCAAGCCAAACGGTCAAAGCCTCTTTGGTATGGAGGACGATGGCTGAAATATAAATATGGAGAGGCCTGGCAGATTGATTACATCACACTCCCTCAAACTCGCAATGGCAAGCGCCACGTACTTACAATGGTGGAAGCAACCACTGGATGGCTGGAAACATATCCTGTACCTCATGCCACCGCCTGGAACACCATCCTGGGCCTTGAAAAGCGAGTCCTGTGGTGACATGGCACCCCAGAAAGAATAGAATCAGACAATGGGACTCACTTCTGAAACAACCTTATAGACACTTGGGCCAAAGAACATGGTATTGAATGGGTGTATCACATCCCCTATCATGCACCAGCCTCCGGGAAAGTTGAACGATACAATGGCCTGTTAAAGACTACCTTGAAAGCAATGGGCGCTGGGACGTTCAAAAACTGGGATACGCATTTGGCAAAGGCCACCTGGTTAGCCAATACTAGGGGATCTACCAACCGAGCTGGACCTGCCCAATCAAACCTGTTACGTACTGTAGATGGGGATAAAGTTCCTGTAGTGCATGTAAAAAATATGCTGGGTAAAACAGTCTGGGCTACTCCTGCCTCAGGAAAAGGCAAACCTATTCGTGGGATTGTTTTCGCTCAGGGACCTGGATACACTTGGTGGGTGATGCAAAAGAACGGAGAGGTGCGGTGTGTACCTCAAGGAGATTTAATACTGGGTGAGAATAGCCCATGAACTGAATTGTACCATGTTAATTAGTATATTATACTGTATGTCATCACTACCATGATTACTATAGGTGACTAATTAGAATGTATGGAAAAGAGTGTAACCTGAGCATGACATAAATGGTATGGAATAAGGGGTGGATAGATGTCCTGGTTTCAGTTAGAATTAATTTTCTTCCTAGTAGCTGGTGGAATGCTGTGTTTTGGCTTAGGATGAGAAGAGTGCTGATAACACCCCAATGCTTTAATTGTTGCAGAGCAGTGCTTATACTAAGCCAAGGACATCTCAGCCTTTTGCTCTGCCCTGCCAACGGGCAGGCTGGGGGTGCAGTAAGAGCTGGGAGGGGACAGACCCAGGACAGGTGACCCAAACTAGCCAAAGGGGTATTCCATATCATCTGACGTCATGCTAAACAATATATAGGGGTGGCTAGCCGGGGGGAGGGGGCCGGACCGCTCGGGGTTAGGCTGGGCATCGGTCAGCGAGTGGTGAGCAATTGCATTGTGCATCACTTGTTCGTACATATTATTATTACTTTCCTATTATCACCATTGTATCATTATTATTATTATTGTTATTATTATTTTTGTTATTATTATTTTCCTGTCTTATTAAACTGTCTTTATCTCAACTCACGGGCTTCACTTTCCATTTCTCTCCCCCGTCCCAGGGAGGGAGGGGGGAGGGTGAGCGAACGGCTGCGTGGTGTTTAGCTGCCGGCCGGCTTAAACCACGACACACTAAAAGCATTCAATACTCGAAATAATTTCTAGGCCCTGTGTTTTTGACAGAAGATGCAGTTACAAAGAACTTCTGTTGTAAGGCTCTGATCAGAGGCACCACATACATTCTTTATTTTCATTTCAACTGGGGATTATGTATATAAATGTGAGAAATTAAATGGCGAATTTGATGTATGGATGCATATTACTGAGTGATGGTAACTTACGTGTTACCTCTGCTTTCTCATTAAAAATAGATTGAATCATGTTGTTTAGTTGTTCTTGTTTTAAATCTAAATAGTGGAAACTATCAAACAAACAAAACCAAACAGCTGACTGCCACTGCTTATTCTTGAACCCTTGGATGTCATTAACAGAAACAAGTCAGACATACCGACTGCAACTTTTGAAAAGTTACCCTCCTCTCCTTCTCATTCAGCACAACAATAAAAAACACACAAAACACACACACACATACAAATTGAGAATAAACTGGCTCATCACAGTAAGCAAGTAGGATGGTACAGACTAAAACAACGCCTGATAATGATTTTTCTGAGATACAGAAAATATTGTTTTGTTTAATGATTTTTGAGAGGTTTTTGTTTTGTTGTCGTTTTTAGAATCCATATCTGAAATACCTAAGTTATAAAAATGACTTATGCAAAAACCACAAAAACAAAAGCTATACAACATACTTGTCTATGTTGTCAGCTAAAAAGTACCACGCTTCATGTCAGAGTTCATGGCAATTACAGTCAGCTCTTGACTTAGGAACAGCAAACTCCATCCCCACCAGAACTTTATAACCCTCAGTTAACCATTCCTGAAGGTGATTTCTCTATTGCATTGTGACTATTGATTAGATTAATCCTTTTAAAATAATGTCTGAGGAAGCAGGAGAGTAAGGAGATGAAATCTTGCAGATATCATTCAAAAAACAAAAAACCTTCAGCATTTAAGAAAGCAGTTTCCCACTCACAGCTCCATGTCAATATTTTTCTTTCACAAAGCAGATAGTGCAGTTCCATCATGCCTATGGATAATCTACACACTGATATATTTCAACTCCCATGTTTTAGTAATATATACAATGTTTGGTATGTCACTTGTGTTACCTGCTAGAAGTCCAACTGTGCTTAGTGTTGTACAAAGATAAACCCCGTGGGATACATAACAAATAGTTTGTAATATAATAAATAATAGATATTGGATAAGGAGTATAACTACAAGAAATGAGTAACAAAGCTACAGAAGCATTAATAAAAGCTTGAGTTTAGATATACACAAGAATTATTCATAGACTCTTTAAAATACATTAATTTATATATTCAAATATATCTGATTACAAAGCCTCTTTAACAACAATCCCTTAAGTTTCTGTACTCAGCATCATCCAATTGTGTCCTTTTTCCCTTATGTATTGCAGCAGAAAGCAGACCGTCCAACAGAATAATGGGTTTCCCACTGAATTTCAGGACAGTGTTCCTTTCAGAAAGAGCATCACAGGGAGCAGGAGGAAATACACACAGACTTTTGTTAGAAGTGCTGATAAAACTAGCAGTTATTAAGGTGATAATGTACTACTGCTGACACAGAAAGGAAAGGATGACTTGTGAAGGACTGAAAGGGCGAGAATTCTGCATTTGAGGGAATAAAGAAAAGATCCAATGGAACAACAACAAGTAGAATGCCATAATAACTGTAGTTGATTAAGAAGAGATTTCTTAATAGATAGGAAGGTTTTTCTGTCAGTGTCCAGGAAGACATAGTTCTTTTGTTTCAGAAATGAGAGGATGGTCTGATTAAGCATTTTACCTATGAGAACAGGAAATGGACGAATCATAGATGCTATAAATAACAAATTCCAGAAAATGCTGGTATGGCAGAGAAATGCCAGAAGTTAACAGAATGTTCCCAGACAAAGAATATAAATTAAAGACATGCCATACATCTTTAGATAGAGAGAGAAACAATCAGACACAGAGATGCTGATTTTACATTTTTTTCTTCCACCCCCTTCTTGCAGTGAGTACAACATAACACTTTTTGGGAGAAAGCTTACATGCATTTTGCTCTACACGAGTATTTGCAGATCTATAAAATTCAAACTTAACACAGCAGTGAGTACTATAGGGAAAGGAAAATTGGAAAAGGATAATTATTCCTACAGTTCTAATTCAGAAGTAACATAGCCCCTTAAGAAGATCTGGGGCTTTTTTTTTGACACTGCTTCTGCTCAGTGAAAGCCTTTCTTGTATTAAGTTGTATATTTAGCTTTAACCTCTATATACTTGCTCTCATGGAAATGTATTATCTTCTTAGATAATCAGTTACAGTTTATAGAGATTACTGTAGGCCATGGCTCCAGTCATTCATACCTCTGTACCTCCATCCATTATTTCTGGTACCTGGGAAAGAATCATTATTAACTTCAAAAAAAATTTTAGACCTTTTCCTACTCCATCCCCTTTCTTTAACATTTATCACTTCAAAACACTTATCCTCACACATCCAAAATACTCAGTAAAGTACAGTCCTCTGAAAGATTACTCAGCAACTCTACCACTTGATAATTAGCAAAGTCCCTACCAAGATTGATCACCTAGAGTCTAATTAAATACTCAGTGTGAACATTTCCTGATTACACTCAACTGCATTATGCAAAACTTACACCAAGACCATATACCTATTCTTTCCTTGAGAAATCTGTACAAACGGTTCTCTTTTACGGCTCTTTGTTTCATCCCAGTTTCACTCTCCAAAGCTTACTACAAAAACATTATTATTTCCCATAGTTCTCATGATTTATACAAATTTTCACATACAATCATCTTGCAGAATAAAGAATAACTGCATGCACACAAGAATACACTCTCCCCTCAAGAAAATGAGTCTTATGAGGATCTTTACCAGATTTTCCCTCTAATTCAGTCACCACTCAACTAGTTGCAAAGTACAGACATTTGTGTAAAGCAATACTTCACATAACTTAGCAGATAAACAGATATGGAAAACAAAATGACGATGAAAAAATACCACATGAAGTGACTTTTCTATCCCTTTACAACATTGCTGTCCACAGTGGCCATGAAGCCATCGAGTACGAGTAAATCCAGAAGATTTTAACTTTCCTCTTCTTTCTCCAAAAATGTAGTAAAAGTAGATTTCTTCCAAAAGATGACATGAAATTCAAAAATATTTCCCTAGTGAACTTTTCACAACAATGTTGAATCTGCATACAGAATTCTTCAAAAAATGAAAGAGTACCATAAAGGGGGATACCTAGGAAGGGTTGGATAAAACTAAGAAGAAAATCAAAGGCTTCAAAACATTTTGCTGTAAAATGTTTTGTCACAATAACTGTCAACTTCAAGGAAAGTTTAGATTCATACACTGTAATCAAGACCAAACTAAGGGTGAAAAAATAAAAATATTAACATTACAGGCTGAAAACAATAAAAATATACCACTAATATTGACACAAAAAATTTTGTTTAAACCTGAAACCTCAACAAAATGACCAATTAGAAATTTTTAGTCTGAAGCTAATCCCTTGTATTCTCACTTCTAATGAAGGTTACTTTTCAGCTGCACGTGAAAAGCCATCATTATTTCAATAGGAATTCCCAGGTATGAATTCACATCAAAAGAAAAATTCCAGAACTACAAATTAAGATGTCCTCATGAGGAAAATATTCCTCCTCTCCCCAAGAAACAAGGAGATGGCATCCAGGCCCTGTTTTTATATGTATGACTTCTTTCAGAACGTAGTAGAAGAGTTAAACCTTGGTTGCTCAGATGGCCTACTAAAATGCAAATAACACATATTGTACTGTATAACAGAACAAAGAACATTAATTGATCTGAACTCCTTGACAAACAGCAGGAATAATTTAGTCCATAGTTATTTATCTCAGCTCATACAGAACATCCACATAAGTCTTGGGAATAAAGCTCACCAGATAGCTTTTTTGTTAGAGTTAATTCTAAACAAATTAGATGGCAGTACATACTGTTTTGATGAAACGGAATTTCTGTAGATGTTTCTGTCCTGATGTTTTTTCTTAGATTTTATTTTGTTTGTTTCCGACTTCAGAGTTGGAGACTCTTGCTTTTATGATATAGTGAGTAAGGCATTAAGGCATTTTTTTTTGTGTGTTTTGTGTGTTTTGTTGTTGGTGGTGGTGGTGGTTTTTGTTTTGTTTTTTTCTCCCTAAAATCTGGCTGGCACCCTCCACTACTCCAAAACTGCTTCACTCCTTCTAGAACCACAGAATTTTTACACATATAGAAACAAATTCAATTTGCAGAAATCAAAAAATATTTTCTAAAACTTGTATTTTGAGAAGTCTTACCATGAGTTTGATATACATATAATAACAAACAAACTGTAGCAAGTAATTCTGAATGATTCCTTGCATATCTGCCTAGCACTACAAAAACAGTAATAGTTTAAAGATACGTCATAAATATTTTTTCTTGATATCAAGATAGGAATTTACCTAGCTTGAACATTGACAACAACTTAGCTAAGGTATTTCTAAGAACACCTATCAGTGGTTTCTGCACACAGTTTGATGCCTGTCAAGAAGGAATAAAACCTTTCAGCTACATTTATGCTTGCTTAGTTCCCAAGGGCAATTTTAGGCCTCCCTAATTAAGGCAATGCTTTACCAGTGTTCCTGCAGTTGCAGGTAATTGGCAATCACTGACAGTAGGGTTCCAATGAGAATTTGCTTTGTTAACGTAGGGGAAAGAAAGGAGAGGGAAAAAACAAAACAAACAACAACAACAAAAAACAACAAACCAAGAACCCATTTTCTTCTTTTAGTTTGCAAAGCACAGTTGTACAAACAATGCTAGTGTATTCCAATTTAGCTTAAATTCTACTAGTCAAGGTATTTACCCATCAGCTACATCAAAATTTCAAAGAATTTAACCACCAAAACTGGGATTTCTCATTGTTGCAAAATGCCAGATTTTAACCATAAATGTTAAACAGAAGATTGATGTTGTTTTACAAATACTGGCAATACAGAGAAATAGAAAAAAAAAAAAAAAAGAAAGAATGAAAAAAGATGTGTTAGAAGACAATTCATTTTACCTGAGATCTTAGATATATTAAATATTACATATAATGTGATGCTGCATATTCCACGTTAACATCAAGTGTTACACAAAGGGGAGACCTGATCCTCACCTGCTAGGTCTCCAAGGCCACTATGGTTGAATAAAGTGTTTTAAGAAGAGAGACAGCAGTGAATGAGGACTGAAGCAGGGACCAACTGAGTGAATTCAATACTTACAAGTCAACAGTACCCAATCAAATCAGTAGGACTCAATGGGCTGAATCACAGGGTGTAGAGAAAACTGGCTGATATACCTGCAAGACCCCTTTCTATCATCTTTGAAAAATTATGAGCCATGGGGAAGGAGCTCAACAACTGGAGAAAGACACATTGCAATCATCTTTAAAAAGAGTCAAAAGGACAATCCAAGGACCTGCTGATCAGATACCTCACTATGATCCCTGAAAAAAACTTTTTACAAATCCCCTTTAAATACACTTCTGGGCAAATAAAGAAAAAGAACATGACTGGAAAAGTCATCTTGGATTTATCTAAGGTTGCATAACCAGCCCAACTGCTTTCTGTGATAAAATTATTGGATTTGTGGAAAAGGAGAGAACAGTGGGTAACATTTATCTTGACTTTAGCAAAGCTTTTGAAACTTTCTTCCAGAATATTCCTGTAACCAAATGAAGACATTACGGGTGACTAACCCGTAATGTAGGTGATTAACTATATGAATAGTAGGTGACTAACTATATGAATAAAAGTTGGTTGGATTGGATTCACTTTAACAGTGGTTAATGGTTGTCATCCTCTAACAAGAGGCTAGTGGTTACTGGAGTACCACAAGGAGCTAATGTGTTTAGTATCTTTATCAATGACTTGTAGGAGGCAACAGAGATGAGATATCAAAATAGTTTAATGAGATAAAATTAATCTGATCCATTTTAAGGGAAAAATCAATGACATATAAGTAATTTCTGCAAGCTCTTATGCAGATGCAGTTTGATGAAAACTACTTAATTTACAAGTTTTATTTTTCACATGAAGCAAAATACAAGATGAGTAAGTAGGAATTGGGGGCATTTAGAATAAGACATCTGTGTATGCTGGTAATGTAATTGATAATAAGTGAAGCAATTAATTTATCAAAATAAATTATAGCATATTAGGCTTTCAGTATTTTGATTATACTAACCAATTTTTAGAACTAAGTATTTGGCTACAGGTTTCAAATTAAGAGTATTCCACTAGTGAGGCAGTTTTAGGAAAACAAATGATATTACAGAATTTTTCATATCTGATATTATTTTCAACAAAATATGTCTTTGGAGTGAAGTAAAAGTTTCTGCAAAACTTTCACCTCAAAAATGAAAACTTTCATCTGAGTCATGGTGGAATAAAAGGATAGGTACATGCCACATTCTGGGAGCTAGAATATGTTTTTTTTTTTTTTTTTTTTTCCTTTATATGAAATTCAAAGCATAAAGGTCAATAGAAACACATGAAATACATTGCTAAATTGAAGAAAAGTTTATAGAAGTGACACAAACTATTAAGCGACTAGAAAAAATACTGCAAAACTTTACTTTTAAAGATTCAAGGAGCTCCATCTTTAAAGTTACAGACAGGATTCAAAGTTAAGGCACAATCTGAAAAAATAACTCCCAGTATGTGGAAGAAAAATTCTATAACAATGTTGTTCAGTGTAGAAATTTTAGTACTTAAGAAATAAATAAAAAAGCAAGACACAATACAGAAAATGTACTTTCTATGTACTTTCTTGGTTCATATTATAAAAGAATTAAGACTAAATAAGCACAGTGGTTCTTTTACCAGCTGTGTGATGAATTAATTCCCCCATGTATATTTTTTTCTTTTTAATTCTAATACTCCTTAAAGAGTAACATGTCAACAATCACATTAGAGTGATTCTGATAACTTCTGCACATACATAAGAAGTAACACTAATTTTGGTGTTTGCAAATGAACACAAGAGGAAAGACAAAGACTAAAAAGATGTAGCATTGAAACCTCTTTGTTGGTTTCAATGGAGATATATTGGCCAATGGCCATTTTAGGGAACTGACAAGAACCACACCTTTCTAAGCAATAATCACATTTTTTGTAGGTTCATTTGTAGAAATAATTATATAACATAACCATATTCACAGAATACTGTGTAAAATTAGACATTTATATTTATATATCAATGGATGCATTGAAGAATAGGTTCACAAAAGAGACACTTTTTGGTCAGCAAAAATTTGTTGACCAAAACGGAAGTTCTATGCAGTCACCAATTCTAAGGTATGAGGTTTTAAAAACAGAACACAGAAAAGACATTGTAGAAGAAATAGAGTGAGAAAGAAGGTGTGGTTTCATGGCAATAAATTGCAAAAATAATATTGACTGGGTGCAATTTTACAGACAGGACATCTATTTTGTACATATATTGTGTATGCACATTAAATAAATTGTTTATTCACTATTTTCTGATCCACACAATGCTGAACCAATGAATAGCTTACGAACCAGTCAGTTAAATTAATCTGGAATACTCACTATAGCATACTTTGTACATAATTCTTTAATCATTTGTTGGGCTGAGGAGATTCATGATGGTAAACAAAGAAAGAAATTGAAAGAAAATATGATTTTGTACCATAAAATACCCATTTCTAATTAAACCCAACAAATCAATGTAACTCACAATTGAAGCTGAGATTCCAAGCTATATGAAACACACCTGTGTAGAGGTAAGAAAAATACTATTTTAAAACTTCCAACTATATCTTGAATTAAAATCCTGAAGACTGGTCTTCAGTGAGTCCTGGTAATAGTAGTAAGACTGTGAAATGTTGAGACAGATACACTACAAGGGAAAAAATAAAAGGTAGAAACGTCAATGCCTCCTGGCAATTTTTCTTAAATTTTCCATACAACTACAAAAGCAGGGTGACAGAACAGAAGCACACACATCATGGGCCATTGCTCTAGGCAGCAGAGACAAGGCCGAATCACATTTGTATCCTCATTTTACACACTGAAAACTAAAAGCAGTGATAATATTTTTGACCAAAAGGGATCCAAATTGGAGCCAAGTCAAACACTAGGCACTACAGATGTAGTTAATCTATGATACTTGTACTCTAGGACAGTGCTGGTTCTATGACCCTCTTAAACTTAGCAATATACACATAGCCAACAAGAATATTAAGATTTGTTACTGCAAGATGTTGTAGTATTTATGTCATTTTAAGACACCAGTACATCGTTAACTGCTTGAGACAATGGCAAAATGTAGCTTTGTTCTGTAGCTCAAAGAAGAAGGAGAATATATATAACTCCTTCCCTACAGTCACAGCATGAACTGAATCTCCTTGATCTGCACACTTGGTCAGGCAACATCATTTCTACAGCGATGATACTCTGGTAAAAATGTCTCAAAAAGCAACCATCACCTTCTTTATGATTACATCTGGCAAGTCACAGTTACAGTAGTTTGACTCTCTCTCAATATACAAAATCAGGTTCAGTTAGCATAGTTTTCTGGTGATCTCTGACATTTTGAATTTTTTTTTTTTTTTTGCCAACAAATAGAATATACATTTGCTAATATTTTTGGTTATTTTCAAAGTGACTCTTTTGCAAATGACTGATATTGTATAAAACATGACATACTCTGAACCCGTAATCGAAAAAACAGTATATCACCCTAAAAAGCATGGCTGATGTTCCAAACAAAAAAAAGTTTATGTTGTTACAAATTAGTAAGACAGCTAATTGCACTTGAATTTTTATGGGGATGAATTTAATTGAAACAGTACCAGGTGAATCCTATTGTGGTCAACAAAGATTAGTCCTTTGGAGGGGATTTATAAGTAGATGTGGCTGTGGCTACTCCTTTTAAATAGATTCAGTGAAAATCTGATAATTTTAAATGGTGGAGTCTTGTTTAGATATTCACTATTCTACTATCCTAAAAATAAATTAGAAGTAAACAAAAGAAAAAAGACTACAAAAATCAAATTTAAAAAGAAATCAATAACAACATTGTGCTTACAATAATCTACTAATTATCTGCAAAAATGAAGCACTAAAACCAAACTCATGACTAATTGAGTGGTTGCATTGCTCAGTGCTTTTTGCCATATCTCCCCTTACCACAGTTAAATTGGACAATTGGAATGCAAATTGAGGGATCAGCTTACAAAAGCTGTACATGCAGACATTAAACAAAGCAAATCAGCAAGGGCAGAATGAGAGAAAACTACTTTATCTGTGAAGAAGACCCTTCCCAAAGCAGGGGTGGAAAGTCAAGGAGCACAGTCATAGACTGCACTTTCTTGCTTTCTTTTACAGCCTGCAAAGTTTGTCTGCTCCCTATTGGTTGCCAAATTCTCTGAGTAAAATAGTATATTTGGATGCATTTCTGATCTTGGTTTAGCCAAAATTATTTTTATAACTAGTTCCTGCTGCACAAAAGGAATTAATATGAACGGGAATGGAGTTAACGTCGAAATAAACCTACCACTTCTGTCTTACTGGTGATACAAGAGGTCCCAGTTTCTTTTCTCTGGGTGGTTAACATGAGCTTTCTATTTCCTTTCTTGATGTTTTACTTGCTGTTGCTATTTCTTTCTCCTTTTGTGAAATTGTGTTGAAAAAAAACAAAAACTGTTTAAGCCAATTTAATTGTAGGCTGCTGCTGAGAAGGGCATCTGTTCACCCTTCCTCTAGGCAGTGGGTACCTGGCTTCCTCCTTGTGCCATGCTAGCACTTCTGTAGGCTGTGTCTGAGCTAGATTAGGGGACTACTCTAGTTGAAAATAAAATTTTCTGTGTGACTGGACACAGTCTTCCACTGAGAAAGCGGTTTCAGTAAGTTTGTCTATATTACAAAGGAATGTTTGAGAGGTTTCAGCCATGCAATAAAAAAGTTTCAACCAGCATATTAATCACTGCTATCAAGTTTATATAAATAGCATGTATAAACAGCTATTGGAGAAATAAGAAAATGACCTTAACTGCATTTATGCTGCCAAGTTGCATGCATGTTCCTTAGAAACATTCACAGAGGTTTGGTGGTGCTGTTGATAATTTCAGTTTCCCTTCATGAAACCACGATGTTTTTCTGGATGAAGCAAATAAGTAACATAGGACAGTCTTCACCTGCTCTTCCCAGCTATGCCTCAGGCTGCTACTGTAAAATTAGGTAGACCAACATTTTCTTGTGTCTCATTTCATATATAAAATGAGGAGGATATTTCCTCCATTATCTTTTGTTAGGAGACATATATTGCTTTTGACAAAGAAGACCAGCTCTCTGGGAGAGACATGGGGTCCTTCTCCAACAATAAGAGTAATTATAAATACACAACCTGCATTTCAGTATATATTATTCCAGAAGTCATCCTGTCCTTTTTTTGTAATAAACCCAGCTTTCTTTGTTCTATTAAATAGGCAAAAAGCGAGGCATTGCAACACACACACATATATACATACATCTGTGATAAACACAGTCATGTTTATTTAGGGTAAGCACGTTCATCTGTGTTACACTGAAAAACCCTGTCATGGCAAACCAGATACAAACACACAGATACATACTCTCCTCTTAGCACCCCGTTTGTTCTTCTCTTTTCTGCAGCCTAAGTATGGAAATACATATACAAACTTGAAATGCATATACACCACTTCCATGTTTCTTTATCAGACTCCCATTTTCCAGTCCTGAATTGGACTATCTTACTGTCACCAATTTATTTGTCAGATTGGAACAGCAGGTCTTACCCCAATTTATATCAGTATATATGGGAGGTGAGTCCTGAGGGTCATGTGCCATTACAAACAGAATGGTGTAGCATTATTCATTTCACATTTTACCTATTTTTGTAGTTTCTAGAAGCATTATTCAGCAGAGCAAGTATGCATATGGTGCATTATTCCCTTTTACATTGATGAAATGCTGAAGAATATTAGAACAGGATGGAGACAGGGTCATCCATGTTACATAGTGAACACGTTAGTATTAACATAGATCAATTGGAGGAGAAAAATATCTTAAAAAATCTTGCCTTCGTTGTTCAAAGATATTAAGTTGTTACCACATAAACAGTTCTTTAGTACAACCGAATACTTTAAATTACAGGTGGCCATAAAGCACAATCTTTAGGAACTGGCTTTTAAATAATTATAATTATATTGTGGGCTGCAAGGGTTCTGAAGCATTTATTATTAATTCACCATCAATTTATGTAAGCTATATGTATTAATTTTCAATAAAATTAAGAAGCTCGTATTGTTTGACCTTTGTCTGTAAAATATAATCTCATAGACAAAATTAAAAAACAAACAAACAAACAAATCCAACACTTTTTTCAAAAAAGGAGTATTTGAACCACTACAATACATAACATAATTGAGAAACAGATAAATTTACTGTGAAGTCAAGTACTTACAGGAATTATTCTTCTGTTGCTTGCAGAATGCACAATTACTTAAACCTACAATAAGCAAACATTTGGACAAGACCAAGGCAATCTAGGATGTTTGTTAACAGAAATGGTTTATGTTTTTTCAGAGAGCCATTATCAAAGACAGGATTTTCAAACCAATCACACATAAAAAATGTGAGCTTTTACCTGACAAATGAGGCTGCAAATGTTGTTATCACTTTGGAAGTATTACAAATAATGACATTTATGGTTGGACCTTTTGCTATGAGTTATTACAGAGGAACACTTAAACTACTCATCTCAACCAATCAGTTCTGTCTATGAAATAGGCAGGAGAAATTCTACTTCAAAGTTCAATTTGGGCTTTAATTTAAACTAGGGATCCAAGGACCTTGATTACTCAAGCTCCTTTCATAAAAATTTGTCAGTAAAACTCTCATTCCAGTCAGACTAATGGCAAGACTCTCACTTCCTCTAGTGAAAGCAGAATTTCATACTCAAACCTCCAGAATTGATGATTGGTTAAATTGATAATAAGATATTGTGCTTGTGTTAATAAAGAGGGAAAAAAAAAAAGTAGTTTGAATATCCTGCTTTCTTGAAATCTCTTTTGCCTGTAATATTTTCTTAAACCACAGACATATCCAAACTACCAATGAAGCGTTCAGGAGTGGAAGATAGAATCACAGAATTTCTAGGTTGGAAGAGACCTCAAGATCATCGAGTCCAACCTCTAAGCTAACACTAACAGTCCCCACTAAACCATATCCCTAAGCTCTACATCTAAACGTCTTTTGAAGACTTCCAGGGATGGTGACTCCACCACCTCCCTGGGCAGCCTGGGTTACCTAGAAGTCCTGATTGCTTCTTTGCATGGGTTCACATACACATATAACAGGCTATATCCTGTTCTCATCTTAGAGTTACACCAAACCAGCATCAGTTACACAATTAGTCTTAGGGAAGAACTGACCTGGTGCATACATGTAAGGCTGTAGACAGCCTTAACTTTTTAAGCTAAGCCCACTGTTTTAGTCCTTAACTCAGAACTCCAAACTCCTTCAAACTCACTCATGAAGGCACATTGTAGCCATTAAACCTCTAAATCCTAGGCATTTATTGGAATCTACATTCCTGTTCGAACCAACATTTTAGGTGGGGAATACTAAAGCAGCAGAGATTATCTCAAGTTCAGAGACAAATGAGTATATTTTCCACACGACTTTTAGCAAAGATAAAGGACTGACAAACACGTTCCATCCTTCTAGACACTGTCAAACACCAACATTTTTTTTTTCCCTACGAAAATCAGTAATGACAGAACTAGGTTTCACTCTGATGTGAAACGATGACTGGCGTCAGAGGTTCATCTCGTTATCACAGGGAAAGTTGCTTTATTTTAATCCCAATCAAGCTATTCTGTTATAGAGTGAACCTATCATTACATTTGATAAGTGTTCTTCACCCTAAATTCATGCACCTCAAGTTCCTCTACAAAACATTTGCCTTTTAGATTCCTTAACTAGCTTGATACTGATTTTCTAAACTTCATGTAGGCCTCTATAACAAGTCAATGTGTAGATTTAAATTTACAGTTCTATTTCAGGTGTGAATCTGCTGAAGATGGTCTTCAGATCATTCCCACTTACACTGCTTAATTCTCAAACCACATGAAAATTGGAGTCTTCTAATGAAGCATCTAATGTACTCTAACCACTAACAGATATTTGGTCCATGGTAAATATGATTCATGACAGTAAAAGCACAGCTCATATTCTGCTCCTTCCAGAAGCAAACTTGTAACTTTATCAAGATGATCGGAAAGTTAATCTTTTCTCATTAAAAGAAAATGCATCCTAAAAGGAGCCTTTCTCATGAGCAATTTCATATCTGTGATGATATAAAAGAAGAAAATGAGCCCAGTAGGTTGAGCAGAGATCAACAAGAAAGGCAGCCACAAACCCAGATGCTACTGCTGCTGTAGAAAGGCAGATTTTTTTTAGTTTACCATCTGGAGTATAATGCTGCCAAGCACATCTTGTGAGTAGTCACTAGTACTGAATCCATTGCTGAGGCATATTACCTAAGATAGCAAAGGACTATACAATGCCAATTCTCTAGTACCAGCAGGAAAGACTAACTGAAATTATCATCTGTGCCATTCTGGAAAAGTCAGAAAACAGCTTTCCATATACACAAGTACAGCCTATGCTTTAAAGTTAGGGATAAGCCTTTCAAAAATGCAATAATAGTACTCGGGTGAACAGTGAAATATATTTGTCAGTTATGTTTTTTGTTTTTCATTTTTTATTTTCCTTTCAAGTATGGCCTATTTACATTATCAATACACAACTTTGGTATGTGGTCACATACCAGATGCTAACGTTTTAGAATGTAAAGAGGATGCAAATAAAACAGCAGAGGCAAATTATACCATAGTGTCTGTATTCTGTTCTCTTTTGCTGTTACATTTCTAGTTTATAAGCACTGATTTGTGTGAATTGAGTCAATCATCAAAAGAAACTAAAATATAACTCATGCAGTCATCAGACTATTCCAGTAGTTATAATTCTACTATGTTCAGAATCTTATCTTTAAAAATCTTAAGACTTCTCAAGCATGATCATTATCAAAACAATGTGGATGCCACAATCGGAGAGGATTGTAAAAGCCCAGTATTTAAGCCTTAACGGACCATCTGAGGATAGACACGTACAGTATTCTGTTCTAATCAAATTTTTATTTCTTTTAAACTGAATACTGTTACCTGCTGACAGAACATGGGTCGTGACTCAAAACGGATATATGACTACAAATATCCCTACTGACAAAGTCCAGTCCCTCAGCTTTTGCTGGGCAGTAACATTACCCTCTCAGAAAGGTTGCTGATTTTATCATCCTTTCAATGCCAGACACTAGTTTTATTGAAGAACATCCAGAAAAGAGCAGAATCATAAATATTCACACACATGCTGTGGGAATAATGACTAAAAGGCATTGTGGAAAATCACATCTACACTAGAGTGCAGGTAGTAGGTAAATAAATAAATAAAGTATTCTTGGCAACAGGAAGTAGTTATTATTTTCCTAAATTGTAAATGAATATATCCTTGTCTTAAGGAGCAGTGTGTGTTTACTCTCTCCAAGGACAGGCAGATTTGGATTTAGACAGTAATGGATTGCTATTTTCTGTTAAGAATCAAGATTACTTCTCCAGTGTAATCTTAAACTGCAATACATAAATTATAGGATGTAATAGACACAATCTATCAATTTGGTCTAGGTTCTATTGTTCTGGATACTTCATGGCCGCATAACCATGCACTGAAATCTCCAGCAAACGACACACAGCATTCCCTTCCAGACCTCTTCCTGCCTAGCAATGCCTGACACATTCAGTGAGCTAATAACAAGACTCCACTCACTATCTTCCCTCATTCCTGTCTGATCACAAAAAAGGAAGCAGTCTTGTAAGACTCCATCCCCGGTCAGATTCCTACAGTACATCATCATGTAAGGCCATTTGTAGTTAAACCCTAGCCAAAAAATGAAGTCTTTCAGAAACTGAAGGTCTGTGCATCAGTGTGATGTGACTAATGTCTTTAAACAGTTATTTTCTGTAGTGGATTTTGATGTGTCAGTGCAGTTATGTCCACAAAATAATGTCACAGCCCTGAATACACTGAAATAAAAACTGATGTAAATTATGTACATCTCTATTGCCTTGGAATCCCTTAATTTATCATAGCACCAACTATCTCCAAAATAGCAATGTGCTCTTTAACTTTTCCTTTTTAGAGATGACTTGTTCTTAAGTACAAGCTCTGAAAGATAAAGTGCTGGTGGTGGCTGGGAAAAGTACCCTTAATAAGATCAGAACACATTTCCTGAACTTTATATATTCTATTTCAGACTTACATAATTGTATCTAGTTTTGGTAACTTGTATAGCAAAGACCATATCCCAGAACTTATTAATTTTTATTATTATTATTATTATTTTTATATGGTATGTTGCTATGTGCTGGCTTTTTCTACCAGACCACAACAAGAGCAGCTTACTTTTTGTTGATTATGTACGGCAACTGCTTGCCAGGTTTCTGAGTTTCCTTTCTTTTGATATGTCCATCAGTCTTTTTGTTTTTCTACAGACATAACTAATTCCCACTGTACCCAAATATATAATCTGGGCTTTCTCCTAAGTAAATTCAAAAATATTTCTTTTCACTGATGCACAAAATGCAGGTTTGATGCACAAAAGGTTAAAAACCCTGCAAGCTGGTTTTTTTTTGTTTGTTTGTTTGTTTTCTCTCCCCCTTTTCTGAAAAGTAAACAATGTAGATGTAGTTTATTCTTATTCTTTAAGTCCCGTATAGTGGTATCCTTCAAAAAATGGTCATGGAGTGTTTTTGAGAAAATGTTTCCCTCTAATTCTCTATTTTTTTTAATTATTAACCTTAACTGACAAAGTATAAGTCTCTGGAATTTAAGGAAAGGCCAAATGATTTCATCAGCTCTGCATCATTGAAAGATGAAAGAGGCTGAAAGATCAGCATGTATGTCTTCCATTTTGAACCTGAGTAAACCTTCTAGTGATGTCAAACTTTTTATTTCAGATTAAGATTTTTTAAGATTTATTTCAGATTAAGATTTATTTTTATTTTTGTCTGAATTCAGTGGGGATATTTATCATAGCTCTACAAATAATTCACAACAGTATTGATATTTTGATATATTAAGAATGTAGGAAGGGGCAGCACCATCAGCAGTGACCGCAGAGCTTAGAAAAATTGAAATACAGATGAGAAAAACTTGAAAGACATTGTTACTGGTGTAAGCTACTAGGGAATTAACATATTACGCCAAATTTTCCATAGTGAATTGAGAAAACATAATCAACATTTTCTAAGGCTTTCTGTACACCCACACTAAATGAAAATTTCCATACTCTACTATCATAACATCATTTTCAAAATAGGTTTAGAACGACTACTTTTTCATCTAAAATAGCTTTACACTAGATTAACCTGCAACAATTTAAACATGGTTCTTTATCTCAATAGTAATATAGCTTGGGATTGGCTTTGCTTTCTCCCAAATAAAGCTATGAAGTTAAAACTCATTAAGCTCCTTGATACAGTTTGCCTGTGCTAGGAAGGATGGAGGTTATTTTTCTTTTTTGTATGACTGTATCAATCACCAGTGTCTTTCATGATGGAAAGAACACAGCATTGTACAAAGGTTATTAGACAAGAACCCAAGCAGGTATTTTACCCTTTTCAAGACCTCTTAAAATAACCATCATTATTCATTTCAAAGAAAGCAAAGTTTACTTCATCCAAACAGACTTCTACCTAGCTGTGTACAAAATGTCATTGTATCCCTTCATGAAAAGGTCTTCTAATGAATGTTGCAGAGCTCATCACAGCACATCTGTATGCTGCAAGATGGGGAGATATTGATTTTTTAGTAGTTAATTGTTGAGGCTGTTAGACTTCTAGCAAGCTTTAGAAAGAAAATGTAAGCTAAAAGGTAAGTCCAACTGTATATGTGAATCTATACTGAGTCACAGAATACCGGAATTTGCTGGAGATGTGAATGTGCCCTAAAACAAGGCATAAAAAAAAGTTTTTTACTTAGAGTCTACCTGTGTCTTCACAACTCTAAGCACATTGATGATGAGGATTTGGAAGAGGAAGAACTCAGAAAATGAGTCAGAGGCTTTACTCAATGATACTCAGAAATCATGTCTTCCAGGATAAATATATATATATATATACACATATATATATATTTTTTTTCCCCTGATATGTCATTGTTAATCCCCACTTAGGTGACAGCTGAGAAATATCTTGGTGGGAGGCAGGTTTCAACTCAGTAATCAAATGAAAATATCTGATCTAACCACAAAGCTAAGATATAATGCTTGACACACTTCTGTCTTGCAGACCATGTTACTAGCACGTTACTAAAAGGGGCAGAAGATGTCTTCATTCTCCTGCAACGAGAAACTGTGGGGCATAAAGACATCCAACAACAAATAGAAATAGATGTTCAGTTAATTATAGATCCTTTGCTATAAAATAGGCTCCTTTCTAAAGGGCCAGAGTCAGGCACATAGACTAGAATTGGCTTTCCATTATTGATAAAAATAAGGAAAAATCTGCTATGAAAAGGGAGCAGGACAACGTCTTGGTGCATTAAACTGAGTTTTCATTACTTGCTAATGCAAGTATTTTGGGACCACTGGGATAATTATATTGAGCATAGGCATAGAACCTGATCAACGTTCAGTTCATCACAGGAACAGAGTAAAAGCTGCATTCATTCTTAACATGAATTCTTAACATTATGTCATACATAACTTGAGAGAGCAGATGTGTTAGCTGATTGAGGTGGACTTCTAGGATGCCAACATGGAGGAACCTCAGGTAGCATAATTTTGCTCCCGTAAAACATCTGGAATATATCTCAAGGGCATAAATTCACCAACACATTATGAGACTTTTTTGGAAAAAAATCCACCAAAAAGTATTGCAAACAAAAAAGCACAGTGGACAGATAATGGTTTGAGAGAAAAACTTAGAAGTATGGTGCTAAAACTTCTGATGTTGTGAATATTAGTAAATCCAAATGTTCCCGTAACTTTCATGCCAGGAAGAGAATGAATGTTAGCGTGACTAAATAGTTCTGGGACCAGGTGTATATGAAGTAACTACATATCCAAATATAGACTGTTCAGTAATGCATTAGATTTGAGATTTTGTTTTAGCAAGTAGTTTTGTGGCAGAAAACTGTGATGTATGTTTTTAAGATAAACACTAATATTTGTTGCATTTCATACTGAAACGATTCAGAGACTGTAGACTTCTGTATTCATTTGTATTGGACTTAACAAAATTTTGCAAGGTGTTGCTCTTTCACAGAAGCCATGGCATTACCTAGGTAAAACTAGATTTTACCATGTTTTCAAGATATCATGTCCCAGCTTGGTCATTTTGTTGCTGATAACTGAACATCCAAAATTGGGACTTCCTGACTCAGAAAAATTTGTCCAAGGTTATTAAGCCTTTAAATTACAGATTTTTTCTCTAATATCAGTAATCCATGTACAGAAACAGTCCAGACTGCTTTGTGAAATCTGCACTAAGTTCCTTTAGGAATACCACAGGCACATAAATTAGGTACCTGTGAATTTATTTCTTTGATTTAATTTTCTTTTACTAAACAGAACACTGAAAATAAGAAAATAAGTTTGTTGTAAAATCAGCAAAAAAGTTCTGAACCTTCTAAAAGATTATTTTGATTGATATACAAGTTTCTCAAGGGGGGCAGAAAAACAGTGAAATATAGTATGTGACACAATGGATCACAACTTTTTATTTGTAGAGAACACTTGATTTTGTAACTACAGAAAAATATTTAGAGATTTTAAAACTACCGTGCTGTTTCATAAAAGAGACCCACTAAGTGAATGGGAACCATAATGCTGAACACAACCTGTTTTATAAGAAAATTCAGGCGCCAAATCTTTGAAATCAATAGGTTCAGCAGATGTACTTGCTTGTTTAAAATAAAGCTTATGCTTAAATATGTCTTTCAAAATATAGTGAATATAACTGTGGTCATAAACTGACCTATAGTGTACTCTCATAGTTTTGAGAGTGGCGTAAATTAAAGACAAAATTTTTAAAACACATTTCCAATTCAGCAAAAAATAAATTGTTAAATCGTGAAAACAAACAAACAAACAAACAAACAAACAAACAAACAAAAACTTTCCCAAACTTAAACTGAGGCTCTAAAGCACTATCCTAAATTAAGATCCAAATGGGAAGTGCACAAGAACACTGTTACTTCAATAAGCCTTTGAAAATTTGATTGTAATTTTTGGACATACTCTTCCTATTCCTACAGGCATAGTACGCAATGACATATGATTATCCTAGATGACCAAACTGAGCAACATGAGACAGAAATGCTGACACTAACAAGTGTATTATCACAGCAGTTTTATGCTGTACATCTTCAATGCTGATCAGCAGAATAAAGAACCAGGTTATATATATCAGAAGGGAACCAAACACATTAATGAAAATGCCAGACACACTGCATGGCTTTTTATACTTCTCTAGTTTTTATTTTTTTAATATGTTTTTGCAATAATCACTGTAAAAGATGTGAGAGTTTCTTATTTTTTAAAAATATGCTAACATGATTCATGAAATAAAATTAAATAAAAAATCCGTTGCTAGTTTATAATTTATTACATCATTTAAAACTACCAGAGTAAATGCCAACACTTTTGCTTTAAAAAATATATATATATTTTTAATTATAATCATCTTTCTTTCTTACCCTTCTATATTCATATATTTTTTGATCTTTAAGTTCAGCAAATATGTATGCAAACTATTTCCATAATCACAGCAAATACAGCAAACATGCATGTATATTGTGAGTTGTCTGTATTTTTATAGGAAACAGAGCACACAGTTTCTAACCATTTAATTTGAGGGCAATGGAGGAAAAAATGGAAAATTTGGGAAAAAATAACAAAGCATTAATTAAATCAAAAGCAAAACAAGTTAGATGGTTATAAATAATATCAAATAAACTAAATAAACATATTTAGTTTGGTTACATACCTGAATTATATGCAACTATTATGTAAACCAATAAAATTTCAAATCTATTTAGCAATGATTAAGAGCTATCAAGGAAGTGAGTGCACTGGTTATCACAAAATCTACATACACATGCAACATCTACTTACTGCTGTTGAATTGAAATGCAGTCCCTTCGAAAATAGTTCTGTGAATATGATATCAACTCATGTTGATAAGTGTTAGTACTATCAAAACCTGTTCAATTCATCATAAAGTATTCTAAAGTATTCTAAAGAGACTCACACATACACAAAGAACACACTGCAAAATGCCTGTAGGTAACACCAGTCATCTAACACCAGTACTAACAGAGTACACGAGTACGGTTTAAAGGAAAAATTACTGAGTTGCACCACCTGCATGCCACCAATGTAACCAGGGATGTCTGCACACTGCTCTCTACCTGCATACTCCGGTAGTAATGCTGGTGGTTGGCCACACAGATCCACACTCCACACACCTGTGGAAAAAAAGTACTACAGCTATTCTCTAGCACATCCCAGGTGAGCTCTGCGGTAGCTGCTATAAAGGGTACTTAGGACCACTGGACTCCAACTATGTTTGAAAATGAGAATCTAGAAATTCAGCTCTTAACATGAGTGAATAGTCAAAATTGATGCATTTCTCCAAAAACATTTATTTTTTACTCTCTCACAAACACATTAAAAAATTCTTCATTAAATCTAGCTGATAGAGAAAATTACTATTCTAAGAAGGTATCCATCAGAATTTTTACAATCAGCCTACTAACACCAATATTGCCTTGGAAAATTATGGAGAATTTCTGCCTAAAGCAACATTGAACAATGTATATTCTTCCATAAGAAAACTGAATATTTTTTCATTTTTCAGATAAAGAGAATTTCTAAGTAACAGATACATTTGCATAGCTTTAATATGTAAAGCTATCTAACTCATGGAAGTTATATTTATTTTGCAATGATATAGCAAACTATCTCCTACAACAATCTTTAGTGCAGTGCAAGTGTGCTTAAAGACTGAAATATTTACAGTATTTCCATTAATTCCTATAAAATACCAGAGAACCTGGTTCATGTCATAACTTCTATCTCTTGTTTTCTTGCAGTCAGCCTGGATTTGTTCAGCTCAAAGATTAATGAATGCTATACAGTCGGCAAATATTTCATCCTGTCATTTATGATCCTTTTGTAGCTACATGAATTTCTGTAGGGTGATACTGCAAATTGGTTGCCGTATTCAAAATTTATTTGATGACAGATAAAAAACAAACAAACAAACAAAAAAAACTATTAGGGCTGTTTGTTCAAGATTCTGTATTTGTTTTATCCATTTTTCCTCATCTATTCTGAGCACAAGATACTTTTATTCTATCTGAAATCTAAACCAATCTTTCCCTGCAATTTGTTTTTAAAATTTCGTAGGTTCTTGATGTAGTAATTGCCACTAGTATCATCTCCCATTTACTTAGATTAGTTTTTTCATGATTTTAGCTAGTGTGGCTTACCCAGGAGTAATGAGGTGAATTGCACTGCATTATGTTACTGCAGTTAACCCAATGATTGAGACCGCAACGTTAATGAAACTTTGGCCACTCTTTCATGCTAAAGCAACCTTAACAATATGCACATTTCCTTATTACACAGTCTATTCTCAATTCTTAATTCTTTGATCAGCAATCTGAACTACAATAATCTAGACAATAACAGCTAAAACGCCATTTTATAATGCTGCAATTCCCATTTAACTTATTTCTACTGCTGTCACCTGAGAAACTATCATAATGATTCTGCAACTGCTAGATTAAATATTTGTTTCCAGTGGTGGATACCACTTTCTGTCTCCTGTTCAGGGCAACTAGAACTTAATGAATATTTGACTTAGCATTAAAAGAGCACTGCATTTTAAACTAATACATTTCACTTTTAGGATTAGTGACAGACAAACCTGTAAGGAAGAGAAAAGGGTCTTATTTAGGGCAAAATTTAACACTTCAAGATACAGTCGGTCGATAACTATAACTATAACTATATATAATTTTATTTTTTCTTAGCAATTGCACTAGAATTTTATGTTGCTAGTGTAGCATCTGCCAAGGTAAAGAAGAGGCATGATGGCTATTTATACATTTCTAAAAGAATAAGGAAGAATTGAACCTGGAAATATCACTCATTTTTAGCCTTCATTTTTTTCCTTTTTATATATTTTTAAAGTTTTTTTTTTTTCTTTTAACAATCCTAACTAGAAATGTTATTTTATTTTCCAATTCTTGTTGGAAACTTACTAGAAATTGACAGATGTAATTGATTATACTATATAATCAATTTAGTATTCTCTGATCACATTATATTTCACCTTTTTTGTACAGTTAAGTTTCAATCCATCTGTATATCTTTTTTTTTTTTTTTTTTGAGGGAGGGGGAAGGGGACAGCAGTGATATTCTTCAAAACTCACTGACAAAGACTGCACTTGCTTCTAATTTACAGATGGCGTTTTGACCCAAATACTTCTAGATATTTAGTGGTTTTGTACAAGTTACCAAATAAGAGGTACTTCTATTCTGAGGCAGAAAATAATGAACTCATTACCCTGAAAACAGAGGAAAATCCTGTACGAGTATAATAACCTTTTGTGGCATAAAAAATAATAGGAAGAACTATCTTAACATTTTAATAACCTTTAAAATACTTTTAATAACCTTTAATAACAATTCATGTTAGAAAATATAACAAGCAGTAAAGCAGTATCATCTTCACAGCTTTGAAATGCAGTAGTTACCAGAGAAAAAAGGTTCTATCAGTTACTCATGGGTGGTGAAAAAATTGAGAAAAAAATGGAGCCCGTGGAAACTGTGAAGTCTACTGGGGACCTAGGTGGGTAGTTAGTGACTCTTTGTCCCCAGCCACTATTGTTTTACCTTCCCTTCTAGCTCCACAGATCTCTCTGCACTACCTATCATCTCCCTTGTGTCCATAGACACTTTTGCTCTCCTGCTCTGCAGTTACACTTCATTCCCTCTCCTTGTGGTCCATCTCAATCCTCTCAGATAGTTCCCCTTAAACACAGAAGGGAAAAAGGTAGCTTACTTATTCCAAGAAGGATAAAGTCCAGAAGAGGAATGGAGAGGTGTAGATTGTCCCTGAGACCGACTGGAGGACTGACAAACTGCCCCTGATGCTTTTAGGCAAAAGAGGTTACAGCAAGGTTAACAAGAAAACAAGACTGGTTAGATTTAAGGTTAGGAACAAAACAGGAGCCTATTCCAAATCTTTTCATGACCTTTCTTCCTCCCTCAGAGGGAGGAAGCCACTTGGCAATTTCTTCCCTCCCCCTAAAATGTTCGAAATAACTCTGTCACTACTCATGCTCTATTTTTCAGCTGTTTCTAGTGAACAACACAAGACACGTACAAATGTAGACTAGTCTAATAATAATTCATGCCAGACGCAGCTGCACTGGGATTGAGAGTGGAGAAGCAACATGCAGCAGCATGGCAGATCTCCCAGTCACGTAACCTGGAGAGCGTGCACCGCATCTCACAGTGCCTTTACAGCTTCGGTTACCCTTTCTCCCAGTGTATTTACCCCTGTGTTACTATTACACCATACACAGTATTCTGTAAAGATAAAGGCTGCTATTAAGCCACAAAAGCACACAGCTGATATGCCACTTAAATAACACTAAGCTTATAATATCAATTTCTGAAATCTGGCCCATGAAATATAAATTAAGATTAATTTCTCTAGCAGAGTTATTTAATGTACCACTATCTTAGCAGAAAACTGCAGCTCTAGTAACAGAGATCTGCATCACTGGACTATCCTGAAAAAGAACTATTATCTGCTACAGTATTTTTAAAGTATGCTAATATCTCAGCAGATAATGATCAAATTTTAAAATACCCTCGTATCTTCATACAAGACAAGTATGCCATATCTTTGTGTAAGACAAGTTTGGTTTATGTCATCAAGGTTTTGTGCTGCACAAGCAGTTAAGCTGGTGATTTCTTTTAAAACAAGAAATATCTTTTCTAATTTTGGTTCTATGATGAACATTTTAAAATACTAACAACAAAACAACATAGATGATGTTGAATGGAAACAAATCTGTCTGAAGTGAAAATAATTTGCAAAGAAATAGTTGCAGCAACCAGGCACAGGCAGTTACTTACATTGTCCACTGCAGAAGTCTTAGCTAAGGCACATATAGAAATTTATGTTCCTTAAAATACAGAGTTATTTTGTGTGACATGCTTTCTTCTATGGTCTAGTCATATATAGTGTCCTGTATCTTCTTTCCCTAAATTTCAGAATAAGGTATTACCAAAACAAGTGATCACAGGCTTCAATTACAGCTAATTAATAAATACTAAGTTGCATTCACTGTTTCTTTTGACCTTTCACATTTATTTTATGACAAAAAAGAAGTCCCAAATTTGTTTTGTTTTATGCTCTCTTTATATATAAATGTACACAGTTACTTTTAAAGAAAATACGTATTTTCTTATATTGTTGGTAGAAATATTTATAACCAAAGGTTGAAAAGCCTTATAGCCTTTCCTTTATTACCATTAACATCTAATTTATAACAACTGGGAGGGGAAGGTAAGGTAGGCAGATAACTCCTCCCCCTCTTTTTTTTTCTTCTTACTGTAATGCTGTAATAACATCTGAAACCAGCATTGCTGACATTTTCTAAGTAAAAAGAATATGACCAGTCATTTACTTTGTTGTTGTTTGTTTGTTTCTTTGTTTTTTGAACTAGTCTCTGATTTATCCAAAGTAAAATGATTCCAGAGAAATCCAGAGTGCTGTAAAAACTCATGAAATATTTACAGAGGTAGAAATTTAAGACTATAGTTGATTATTCTTTTTTTTTTTTTTTTTTTTTTCAGCAGATCAGGAGACTTTGATTTCCCTGAATTTCTTTGTACTTTGAATATAAAACAGAAATCCTTTGACCTCCTCTATATTTCCCTAGTGTATGGGCTATATCATATGATATATCAATCACTCTGAAGATGTATTGTACTTGTCGCTTAACAAATGATTGAATCTATATAGGGAAATGTTTAGAGGCTGCTAATCTGCTATCTTTCTGGTAAGTCATTTCAAGTGCTTCCATGGTCTACTCTATTATTCTTCTCAAACTGAATTTAAAACTTAGTATCAAGGGGCTTCTCTGAAGCTACTTTTTTAATTTAATAATTACCAAACATCACAGAGACATTAATAATTAACATATTACTTTCCTTCTCATTTGCTTGTAATCTATTCCTCCAATCCTAGTTCCTGCAGAGGGTGAATTTAAATGTAACTCATTAAAATGTCAAAAGCAACAGTAAGCACAATTTTTCACTGCAGAGCAAACAGTGATCTATCTGTTGAAAGATTTAATCTTTTTTTTTCTTTTTGTTATTTTGAATTTGTGTTAATAATGTGTTAAACTCATTTATAACTGACACTATATTAAATATTCCAACTAAAGACAAATACAACAAAAACATGATTTTTGACAAATCATACTTTACCAAAGCAACTGTTTCTATAATCAAATGACTTGTTCTGTAGTTGATGTCATTTATCTTGATCTTAGCAAAACTTTTGGATACTGTCTCACATTGTATCGTGGTAGCCAAAGTAAGGACGTGTTGACAGTGTGAACTGGAAAATGGATGGGAAATTGGCCAAACCACCAGTGTCACAGGAAGGATCAGGGAGGAAGCATACATACAAGTGAAAGAAAGATACTGACTAGCAATACCATACGACTAAAGAGCACATTGTTTCACTCAACATCAAAATCAACTAATCCCAAACTTTTGTCTGATAGCAGTTACACTGAAACTCTAACAACCTTCTGTTATTCACTTTGTGACAGCATAAGCTCATGTGTTGCCTAAAACATGTGGTTTACATCTAAAACATGCATGCAGTTGTTTTCTCAGATTATACTTCTCTCACAGTCAAGATTATCCGAACAGCTCATAGTTTGAGAGACAACACAATATAACGGACTAAACAAATTGAGTCTATTGAGCCTAAAACTGTTTGGAGTCACTGTTAATGAATCATAGAATCACAGAATGGATTGGGTTGGAAGGGACCTAGTTCCAGTCTCTCTGCCATGAGCAGGGACACTTCTCACTACACCAGGTTGCCAAAAGCCCCATCCGGCCTGGCCTTGGATGGGGTATCCACAGCTTCTCTGGGAAACCTATAAACCTATTGCAGTGCCTCACCACCCTCTGAGTGATGAATTTCCTCCTAAGATCTCATCTAAATCTCTTCTCTTTTAGTTTAAAAATGTTACTCCTTGTTCTATCAATAGACTCATGAAGTGGCACATAATTACATCTGAGAGTCCAGTAATAAACATTGCCTGAACAGACATGCAGGGAAGTTCTATAGTTTTCCTTTTCTTAGGTCTGTACTGTGCTGATGTACCTGCAGAGTTGTACAGGCATACTATTAATTCAGACAGTATAAACAAGTCTCCCAATTTATTATTTTAGATGTATCTAAATATGTATTTGAGTGTATATAAAGTAGTGGTAGAGATTTGTAAATTATTATATGTTTGCTATTACATGCCATTTATGACCTGTACATAGTTATTAATCTGATGGGTAGAGATTTAATCCTTCTGAAAGGGAAATGCCAGTAACAATTGTCATCGAACTTTTTAAACGAACAAGAACTTTCTCAAAACTACAAAAAAAAAAAAAAATTCAATTTTCATGTGATGAAAAAGGCCACCTTACCTCACTGGATTTTACATCCTGATGAATTTTGCTTAATATTCATTAGCATTTTGTGAATGTTCAGAAAAAATTATCAAGGATGTTCATGAAGAATGTCCACAGATTGTTCACACAGTGGTTAACGGACTTGAAAAATTGCAATGCTCTGTAAGTTATAGAAAAAAATTATGATTTTTTAATATTTAATCCTATTCCATGTCATGGTTTAAATGTAAGTGGAGAAAGGGTCAACCAGAGCAAAGAAGAATGCATAATACTCATATGCATAGCATATATTCACTGAGTGAATGATATTTAATATTTTCCGATCAGCTGCTGTTTAGGCACAGTGTACAACTCTAAGTGCCAATTCTGTTCATTCACATATGCTTTTAAATTTTAGGGCTTTAAAGTGCAGAGTTCTCAGTAAATCATGGCAATTACCATAAAATGGACATGGACGTGGCCTGTTAAACAGTAAAATAGCACCAGAAATGTTAGATATTTTTACAACAAAAGAAGTAATTGAACAGCACTCTAAAACAAAGGACGGTGTTATTTCTCCTTAAGACGCTTATTATTTTACCACATCTTGCATCACTATTTATGACTGTTTAATTAGGAGTTAATTCTCCACCATTATCAGACAATTGCTATATAAATTGCGTAAGCTGAAAAGCCATTACTGCAAAATCATTAAAAAACTGAAGCAAAGTTCCCATTGGACTGAATAAAAGAATTTCAACTACAACAATTAACTAAAAGTCCCTTTCTTTTCATTTTCCAACTTCACCTACATTTGGAGTTTAATTATTTTGAATTCTAACTTTATAAAAGCTGAAATAATTCCATGGAAGGCATCAGAGCAAATTTCTCATACCACAGAAAGTTTCAGAACATGTTCTTTAATTCAGTATAGATTTTTGCAAAGCTTCCAGAAAGCACAAAAGCACAGTTCTATAAATCTACATCAAGGTAACACTGCAGTGCTCAAAGAAATAAATCCTACCACAACCATGTGTATTGAAGTCACTAATTTGTTATTCAAGGTAACTTTACAAATTACTTTTAGGGAAACCACTGTTGCCATACCAAAATGCAATGCTTTATCAAGAAATGTAAGTGAATCATTTTCAAGCCATACAATATCATTTTATGGTTTTTAAATTCTGAAGCAAGTTCCTAATTGTGTTCTATTGCCTGTAAATGATTGACTGAAAAAATGCATATTACATGATTTTGCAGATTCCTTTTTTTTTCTTTTTTTTTTTTTTTCTTTTCTTTTTGATTCTTCATGTTTTCTATGGCTTTTCACTGAAGCAAGCCATACAATGTTTTGAATACACACATGTTGTTCTATACAAAGCTACAGATCACCTGCCTCACATATTGTATTTCAGGATAGTGCCAAGCTGAAGGCATTTGAAGAGAACCCCACACCACCCAACTCCTTCTGCAGACTCATAATTCCTTGCAGTTTATAGGAAAACGGAGCACCCCACATCATACTAAGGGTTAATTACAAGTGAACGAGCAGGCCTGTGTGGAAAGAAAAACACAGATATGGCAGAAAAAGCTTCTTCAGAATAAATCCTATAAAAAGAATACTACTACTTCTGCAGCAGAATTAGTGTCCCAAAGTAGCTTTCAGAGTTGCAAACGAGCAGCGTAATTTCACAAAATAGCCTGAAAAGGAAACTGCAGAGTGGTAACATGGTGGCTTTGAAACTTTGCTGCTAACAAACAACAAGCCCATTCATTCCTTATTGCTTTCATACCTACTGAATAGTTGTGGCACAAATAACTAAAAATTCAACAAATCAAGAAGTACTATATTTCATTTCTAGAGCCTGCGTGTTAAGTGACATGAATGTTTAGTGCATACGTTACACTTGGCTCTTTTTCAAGAAACGTAATTCATATGTGTCCCTATACAAATAATATTTGTTGAAACTAAGTTTCACTACGCCTATATGATACCAATTGAGCTGCTGGAAGTTTTGGCACAATTAGACTGTGTCTCAGAAGTTGTTTTATGGAACAACCACTGAAACTACCACACTTACCACTGTAATAGTTTATGCTATTATGATATATTTCACTATTTGAAATTATCTTCTCATATGAGACTACTAAATAGATCTAATACTATGACACTATTTTTCAACATATCTTAGATTTCATTGTAGAAAGCCTGCCCTACCTCGGTTTAACTGCATTATGCAGTTATTGCAAGATTTCTTTAAATTTACTTCACTTCTAAAGCAGATAATAAAGAGTATTATGTCTTCTCAGATCTAGAACTGAAAGAAATGAAGAGTCAGTGCATTTGATTTGCCCTTATTTGTCTACAGTAAAAAGTTACTTCTTTTGCAAAGAGAATCCTGTAGTTGCTGAGTTCACAACAGCTGCCAATAGGCGTTCTATGGAACACATTTTTGTGGTGATTTAACATAAATGAGAACTCTTTAACACACCTTAGGGAAGGTGATGTGCGTAATGAAATACATGGTGTTCAGTTCTGCCCTTCTGAATGTGCACTCAGTCTTTACTGACAAAAGGAATGAAAAAAAAGCTGAGGCTGTGGACTTTCTGCAAAACTTATATTAAGTCTGAAATAGCTTATTTGACCCCAAACTTTTAAAATATACATCCTCTAATCAAAGACATAAAACAGTGTTATACAATGCTGACTGTAATCATGAAATCTGTGCATTGTGATGGCCACAGACAACGCCCATAATTCGTTCAGAATTCCGTATTATTACTTCAACTGAGGGAGCACCAAAACACCAGTCAAGGTTTCTGTCAGACCCTACAAAATAGAATAGTTTGCTTGGAAGGTTGGAAGGTCAAGGTGAACAGCCACTCCAACTGCCGGACCTCTTCAGGGATGACCTGAAGTTAGAGCATATTGATGAGGGCATTGTCCAAAACTCTTGAGCACTGACAAGAAGAGACATCACTACCTCTCCAAGAAGACTGTTCAAAGACTTGACAACCTTCACAGGAAATAAATGTTTCCTGATGTCCAGTCTGAACCTTTCCTGGTGCAATGCTCTGCTCTTCCTGCATGTCCTCAGTTCTCAGGGAGCAGCAGCTGACACCTCCCTCTCTGCTTCCCCTCCTCAGGATGTTGTAAATAGCAAACAGAAAACAAAAACAAACAAACAAAAAAGAAAAAGGGGGGGGGGGGGGGGGAAGGAAAGTGAAAGAGGAAAACATGAAAGCCAGGAGATGGCAATAGCAGCCCACAGCCTGGGTGATGAGAGCTGCATGCAGCACTGCCTTGCCCTGGGTCAAGATGTGGTCTCAATGCCATCAAATCTGCAGCAGCAGCTCTACTGGTTCCTGCTATTTCTGCTACCCCCTTTGCCATGGGGAAAATGAACTGGCAGGAGAAAAATAGATTTATACATGTACAACAATTAAAAGATTTATTTATTTATTTATTATAGTTCCTTGCAGTTCCTTGTTCTGCTCGCCTATGCAATGAATAGACTCTGAAGTCAGATCTGAATAGGCAGGCAGCCTACAGTGTTGAAGGGACAGAACCATGTAGTGAAAATGTAGTTCTTTCCCCCATGGCATAAAAGAAATACCAGAAGTAAATAGCTGGAAAGCAGAAAACAAAGTTTATAGGAAAAAACAATATCATTTATTAGCCCAACTTGTATAGTTAAAGGGATGAACTCACACGCTTACTCAGGCCTGAAGCACAAGGAAATAGAAATTGCGTACAATGGCTTTGACTGAACCATAATGATGTTAATCAGCTAGATAATGTGACAGACAAGCATGGTTAGTACCTGTGGAGCAGAAGAGATATTAGGAAGGGAATAAGAGAGTCATTTGCTTTGGAGGAACTGCAAGAAAGAGAAAGATAGTTATTATCTATGGAAATTATGGGTGATCTGAGTGAGAGGTGTGAGAAAAATTCTAATGTCATAAAACCAGTATTTAAACTGATCTCATTCTTTCTGCATCTTTTGTTGCTGCCAGTTTTAGTTCCAAGAATTGTTTGCTGAATTTATTCTGTGAGTTTCCCTTCAGAATTACAGATCTGAAACAAGGTCTGAAATGGAACACTATTTTGTGACAAATGTTCTCCAACCAGTAACTGAGAATTTCTGCCCTTTACTGTCTATATCAATTTGTTTTGAAACATGGAGATTATGTGACAAGCACACCCTTCCTGTGATAACTGTAAAATATATTTTACATAGTCTTGTATGCATAAGACCCATTAATTATACAGTATTCTCCCAGCATAACAGGGAAATATATTTTCCTTTCTGAAAACTTCCTTTCTTCCAAGAGGGAAACCAATAAATATTGTTAAAAACAAGCAAACAAACAACCAAACAAAAAGACTGCCATGGATATCTTCTTAACAAAATCAAAGAACCTTGATGCTATCTCACCTCCCTGCCCTAACTTTCGGATTCTGAGGCTAATCACCATCATTACTTTCAGTTCCTATACTCTCCTGGGAAAGTCTGAAGGACGTAAATCTGGGCCTGCCTCTTCTTTCACTCTCAGACATCCTCCTGTCAAACTGTGTTTAACAATCAATTCAGACTTAGTCTGGCCAATCTACAGTATCTTTTACATACAACCCTTTATTGCTCCTTGCTTAATAAAGACTATCATAAAGGTAGTTCATCATGATACACAGTGATGAGGAAAGAATGGGAATGAGGAAGATATAAAGCAAAGCAACTCTATAAGTACTGGACTCATAATTCCAGGTAGCCTGCAGTCCATGTCTCACTGATTTTGGTGTTAAACAAAACCAAGTGACTGGAGCTCTTCCATGTTGTTCAAGCGTATGGAAGGGCTCTCTCCAAAGTGATTTTTTCCACAACTATGAAAGTAAGATCTGTCAATGAAGATCTGATTTGAAAATCTGCCCCTTTACTTGAGATATTTATAGGGTCTCTTGTCTGTAGACCTCCTTATTTTCACAGAATCTTTAGGAACTGAATAATTTTTGTGACTACTCTTTGGAACTGGTCAATAAGTTCCACTGTTAAAGAAACAGATGTATAAACCCTATAATATGTGGTCAGAGTCTTTGTTTCTTAGGAATCAGTACTGCAAATATGGACAAACATACACTGTAAATAAAAATACTTAAAATATTTCATAGTCATTTCATAATTATTTCATAATTGCTCTATTTCACAGACTTCCCTTTTTTTGCTTAATATATGATTGACTGAGAAAGCCAAAGTAAAATGTTTCCCATGACAATAATATTGCTTAGGTCTATTTATACAATGTCATTAAAATGGGAAAACAAAACAAGAGACAACAAAAAAGTCAAAAGGTAATGCCACTGCTTCACCTGCTACCTCCTTTGTTTTTTAAGAGTTCTCATTCTCCTGGTGGACTGCTTTCTAGCTTGTCTTGCATGCTAGGCTACTGGCCTGGAAAACCAGACCAGCAGGTCTGGATAACCAGCCCAAGAGAGCTGTTAATGTAGCTCATAGGGTTAACTGGAATGTCACAATATTAAGAACAAGCACAGCTTTGTTGACAACTTCTGCTGTTTCCTCTCTGTGATGCTTTATAGCATAATAAATACTGTATGTCCTTTAACATAATGCACTGTATGAATAAATCACCCTTTTAGGGAAAGTTGAGGATTAAAGCAGTCATTCTACAACTCCGCAAATGACTTCCCCAGTTTCATCATCATCTACCATCACATTATCTGTCTGCCATTACACAAATGACACCATTTTTCAAGGCATGTTATTTTTCACTTTTCCTCTTGTATTTTTCTTGATGTTTTAGGATCCAAAAATGCTAAATTTTGTGAAGAAAGAGACTAGAGCCAAATTTTTCTGCCTTCTACTTCATTAAGGATGATGATCTTAAACCTTTCCAATTCTTCCCCAACTTCATCTACTGCTTCTTAACACAATGTTACCACCTTTCACTTAAAATCTCTGAACCTCTGTAACATGGAGAGCACTGGGGAAGCATGACTATAAGCTTGTCCCGTTCTCCATTCTTTCCTACCTATCCACTATTTGCTGTTGGCAGAAGATGCTGCACTTTTGTCTGATCCAAAGATGAGAAATATGTTATCCAGTAATTTATCCCAGCAATGTTAGCTTTAGTTAAGGCCAGCAAGGAACAAGGGTTTTGAATAGTTCTCTGCTGTCTTCCTCAATACTTGTAGCAAAAGTGCATTCAATAAAATAACTACAGACAAAATGTCTCTGTTAACTGCCAGATCCTAAAACACACTGGGTTTGGTTGAATAACAGTACTTAAATATTTAAATGATAAATTCTGTATGTAAAATATTTGGACAAAGAAAACATTTGTGTTTTAAATTAAAATTGCATCTTTATTTGTATGAATCATTAGATTTCCTACTTAATAAAAATAATAATTATAGTGCTTCAGGTAACAAATACAATTCTAGTTAACTCTACCGATTTATTTCAGTATGTCCTCACTTAAACTGTGCATTGCAAATTGTTTTGTTGAAATGAATTCTCCATAGTAACAATAGTATGCAATAATAGTTTCTACTCTGAATAATCAAATAAGGAGAGCGATAAGTACAGATTATACCCAGCAAACCCAGCATACCCTTAGAACCCAGAAAAAATATGCAACACCTAGCATTTCAGGTGTTCTCTAGTGAGACTTAGATTGTATTTGAAATACGTAATCATCAGACTTGTGCTGAAAGGTAAGACATACATCTGATTTCAGCCATCAACCTATGTGTTTGTTGTTCCTGCTGACTGAAATTTTGGAAATCTTTTGACCTCAGACAGAGCGCCAGGGGTCAGCTTGCATAAACAGCATGAAATCACATGTACCATATTGTTCAACATCTGTTCCTAACTTCACACAAACATTTCTCAGGAAAACAGAGGGTTGTCAGCTTCAATAATTCTTTGCTAATCTATCAACCTTTACCTGTGTTTTGTCTCACCAATTATTCTCCTTAGAGCCTGTTTAGCTAGCTACACCTTGCTAATGAGCTCAGATCAACCCCTAAAAACTGTCCATTTATATTGAAGAGATCATTTTATTTTATTTTCTCTCTTTTCCTTTTAAATCTGCTCACTTTCAAGACTCACACGGCATTCTCCTTTTTGTTCTGCCTTGCTATCAGCCTGAACCCAGTCCTTACTAAAGACCTTTCTCCTTTGGTACTGTAATTTTTATAGCATCGTTATAGAGTTTAGAGACAGTTTTATAGTGAGTAATAAATATTTCTAAAATCGTTCAAGCATCCAGCAATTGTTTTTATTTCATGTCACCACCACATCATGAAAGATCATAATGGTTAGAGGCCAAATGCATTTCTAAATTAATATAAAATTTATAGCCCTTCATTAATTGGACAAAGTAATAAAGGAACAACTAATGAATGGCTTCTAGATATTTCAAGCTCTTTTAGCATACTTATATATTTCAAGTTACATTCAAACCTATAAATTGTATAAAAATGAATGCATCACACATTTCATGCTTCTTTGTTAAAACATGTGCAGGCATTGTGAAAACTCACACAATGCAGTACTGGCATTGCTAAGCATGTTCAAATTTATCTAATAGTAATCATAACTGCTAAGAATATACTTGTATTTCCAGTAGGAGAGGCTTTCAGAGAGAGAGTTTAAACAAGTGGCTATTTCTAATGAAACATGATAAAGTATATTCGGTATAATTCTGTATGAATAAAATGCCAGAACCATTTCAGAAACCCAGTTTTATGGTTATTTCAGGTAACAACATAGTCCTACATGAGAGCTTTTGAAAGAACAAGAAATACAGTTATGGGGTTCGCTCTCCTTTTAGCTCCTTCCTTTTCTATTTCTTTTTCCTATCTTATTGTTTATTCTCTCCCCCGTGTTTTTTTTTGTTTTGTTTTGTTTTGTTTTTTTCCTCATTTGTTGTACCATTTTTCTTCCTTTTCCTTTCCAATACTTCTTATTCAGAAAAGTTTGTTTCCATAATGAAGTTCATTACTACCAGACAAAAAAAAATTACAATATTTATTTATTTAAAGACACACTATTACTAAAGAGTATGACAAAATGCATAAAAAAAAATAACAAAGAATCAGGTGTTTCTTAAAAGCCAGCAAAGCTGCTTGTTACCAAAATTCAAAATAAGCTTTTCACTGTTCTATAATCCACCTTTGTAATGAACAGAAAATGCTTATTTTACCTCACCACTCAAAGGCAATTTTTTTTTTTATATATTTATAAATAAATATATTTATATTTATTTAAATTTATATATTTATATAAATATATAAATATATATATAAATATATATATATATTTATATATATTATATATTATATATATTATATATATTATATATATATTATATATATATATTTATATATATTATATAAATATATATATATATATTTATATTTATTTATATATTTATAAATAAATATATAAATAAATATATAAATATATTTATATTTTTAACTTAACTAGTATGAAAGAGAAGACAATGATTTAATGTGGATGGGAATGAAATTAACCCCTCTCCCTCAAATGAAAAGATACTCCATCACTACACTGCAATCAAGGCATCTTGCATTCATTGACCCTAATACCAAGAATACGAATACCACCAGCTGCCAAACACATAGGTACTTTAATTGACCCATTGGTTTATGCTACTTTTTCAGTGGACTAAAATGCTCTAAAATTTTACTAAATATATTCATGTCATTTCATTATCTAGTTTTTATATATTCACGAATCTTCCAATCACATTCATTTTGAAAAAATAAATCATTAATATTCACTGCTAAGTATTCTAGCTAGACTAGAACACTTCAGTATGCCATATTCTCTAGGCCTGTCATGATTTTAATTTTAGTAGTTTTAAAAATAAGTTCTGTTTTGCATTACAAGATATGTCTGCATGGGGCTGTTACTATTAACTATTAGGTAAGAGCCCTCCCCCTTTTTTTAAACATCAGAAATAAATGTGTTTGTTTGTTTTTTTTGTTTGTTTGTTTGTTTGTTTTTTTGGTTGGTTGTTTTTTTCTTTAATGCAACTTTTTGATCTCATAACTCTTAACATTAGGTTAGTCTTTTCTTTTCTTGTCATCAACTGATAGGTTTTAAAATGCATCCAGGAAAAAAAGATTATGATTCACATGTGTGTGTATACATATTTATATGTGCACATGTATGTTTCTAACTCTCATGAAAACAGAAAGGGCATGCACACACAGTGAGGTTATACACCAGAAAATGTATATTTTTATACACTTATAAGAGTTTATGCGCCAGGAAGTAACAGACCCATAATTAATTCTAAAAAGATAATGAGATATCTGAACTGTGTTTTTGCTTCTCTGACGTGTTATAGTATATAGAGATAGAGGAACGAAAAACAAACAGTGGTAAATCAAAGTGATCTGAACTGCCCATCTAGCTACTTCTTCCTTGTGAATTTTACAGAGGGATGAAGAAAGAGACCTGATAATATGCGCTAAAATTAATCTAGGTGTATGGTGACTATTTTTTTTTTTTTTTTTAAGAAATTTGAACAGGATTTTTAAATCCATTTTTGCAAATTTAAAACATTTATAACACTTATTTATAAAAGAACATCTATAAAACCTCAAATGAAAAATGAACAAGTGTACAATGTGTTGCCTAAGGTATCTGAAGCCAAAGGCAAAAATTGCTAAACAACTGACTGATGCTTTCTAGTCAAGACAGTACATTATAGATTTTGAACTATTTTTCAAAAATTATACATCCAATAGAAACATGCTTACATTTATAAATCTGATGTGAAAAAAAACTCAAAATTTAAACTATGAAAATACCCCAAACTGATTCATATAGTTATTCCAAAAACTGGTGTTGTTTTACCAGTTCTTCAGAATTTATCTTCACCTTTTTACAGAATGATAGCAAGGCAGACATAGATTGGGTGTAATTCATAATCACAGTCACATTTTTATGGTGCTTTACGTTAGGGATCCAAACCTAACACTTTGATTTAGCTTTGTTCTGCTGTGCACCCCAGTCTGCCATTTACTTTTTTTTTTTTTTTCCCCTCTTCATGGCAGAAAATAAAGATCCCAAATAATTCCATACCAGACCAGGGATAGGGACTAAACCACATAGTACTCTTTCCAAAATGTGACCATTAAATGATTATTTTTTTTCACACCATAATGTATTGCACTACACAATACAAATCTTTGCTTTATCAGTACACTGCATAAGATGAGAACTACCTCAGTGTGGCTTTCAGAAAAAATTAAGAACAGCCATTCTAGGTGAGACAAAATGTCTACCTAGTTCATGATTTCATTTCTGACAGCAGTAAACAGATGACAGCCAATCAGAAGAACAGGATATTCAGATAATGGCATTTTTCAGAAATCTGTCACCATTCTGTGATTTTAACTTTGTCTTTCATAGCCTTTGGCATATTTATCTTCTTGGCATTTTCCAAACACTTAAACACTTATAAACTTCTAGCATCTGCATCATGCGTTGAAGTGCTCCACAGATTAACCACAGATGGTGTTGTCAGAATAACATTATTCCTTTCTTTTATTTTTCACAACCTCTCTCCAGCCAACTGAATGATCACCCCAGAACATTCCTTATGCAGGCTAAATGTTCCTGATATTTAACCCGCTTCTTCACTTTATGGACACTTTCTTCTAACTGCATTCGTTTACTGGACTCCCCTGAAATTAGTACCTAGAACAGTCACACTGTCAGTAAATAAAACGGAAGCTGGCATATTCCTGTCACTCAGGTCCACCACTAATGCACAGTTATTGATCTTCACTATCACGCACAGAAATTATGTATTTGTGCTTTGCACTACTGCTCCACTTTCAAAAAAATGAATACTTTCACAATCAAGCTTCAAAGCTTTAGAGATGGAGTCATCACATACTGCTCTTAAACACCCTCTATAAGATAGTACTCATCTATCACATATCTACTATTTAGCAGAACCTATCCTGCATAGAAAAAAATAGTTGTGAAGATCCTAATGCTCAAAAAGGATTGAAATCACATACAATATCTACAGGAGGATGTTTTTACAAGAACAACAGGCAGAGCCCTGCAAGGACAGTGTGTATAAAACAGCATACATATCATCAAGATTGATTTACAATTACTTTTTGTAAACCAAGCCATTAACTGATAATCTGAAACTTGACAGTCCTAGATTCTGTGTATTCAAAACCACAAACAAACAAAAACACTTATAGCATACAAAAATACCTCTAATAACTTTTATCAGAGTGCTCTACTAATTCAGTGGTTCTGAAGTCCAGTAAGTCATAAAGTTATTGAATAAGAACTTTAGACAGACCGCATGACGTGAATTTATTATTTTGGGAAAACTTTTCTGTTTCTAGAAATGATTTGTACATTGTGAGCTTATTAAATGTTGAAGCAGTGCTCCAACAATTTCAGTTCACTAGAACAAACTATTGTGTAATATTTGTGACTGGATTACTCAAATAAACTCAGATTTTCTATCAGTGAGTACTAGGACGCTGCTAGAATATTTCAGCTGAGTTCACATCTTTTGAAAATCTCTGATGATACTGTATCCTATGGTATAATACATCTGTATTTTAATTTTCATTGAAACAATGGTTTAAGAATGTTTGAGATACTTAAACAGCTTCTCCTTTATAAGCCTATTTAGTCAAAAATTCTTATCATGTATTCCGTTGTACTCTTGCTTTACATAAGTAACTCAGTTTTCACTTGAACTTTAGGGTAGCTGAAATAATTTTATTCACACACAGCATGAATCAGAAATCCATAAATATTTCCCTTCAGACTATGAAAATGATTTTTTAATTTGCATAGTAATAAAAACCTTCATCTGCCATTGAATTTTATTTTCTTGAAAGTAAATGCTTTGTTAACCTTCAGTGAGCTATAGATTATAGCTTTATTAAATCTTAAGACAAGAGTGTAGCAGTCCTTTGACAGTTAGGCCAAAGCTCAGATAACAGTTCATAACAGGATATTTATTTTTCCACGGTTAATATTAAGAATTAGAGATCAGAACACGCCTGTTAAATATCAGAAGAGACAGGAGTTTACAGAAGGCATATTCCTCAAAACTTTCATACCTGCCATGGACTCTGTTTCCATACTCTGCTCTTTTTGTCTGTCCATCAGATCCTGTCTAGGTCCCCAAAAAGAGTGTGACCCTTTTGTTTCCCCAGCATCGACCTGTAGATAGGACTTCTTTAGACAGAAGGGAGACTCTACACTTTAAATGGCTGAGGCAATAGTTTAAGTAGAGGATGACAATAAAAAAAGCTGAAGTTTGCTTACCTAATTTAGAAAAGGTTTGCGTTCTTTGACTTAATTTGGAAACAGAAGTGTTTGCTTACATACCATTACATCATTAACCCAAAATCTAAACCAACATAAAAGACCAGACAGAGATTACGTTTACTCAGACATGGATGGTGCTCCCATTTTGATATTTCCTACAAGGTTCTTAACTTATGGGCCTGATAAAAACAAATTAAGAGGCCATAATAAATTACTTCAAGATGAGCAACAAATCTACATCTGCAAGAAGATCCATCTGCATTCTTTTTAAGAGACTTTGCAAAATCATTCTTTTTCCTCTTAGGATTTTTCAGTGTATCCAGAAAAAATGAAAATATAATGGTTATTTTTTACACTTGTGCTGTGTAAAAATGTCTGTATGTTTCCATACTAACATTGCCTTTATTTCTAAGCAGTAAGAAAGGCTCAGAATGAAAGCCTGATCTCTGCCCCGGTCTTTTATGCTTCAATTCTTACCATCTCCAACCTCTATTAATCACTATTGATCTTTCCAGGAAATGGCAACAACAGTTAATTTTAATTGTTACAGAGTAGGATTACTTCTTAACTGAAGTAATGACAATATTCACCACAATTAATTTTTACAGAAGTTATCTTTCCAACACGTGTAAGAATTAGAAGATCTCTGATCATAATGACTGAAGTAGAAAATAGCAAAGCAAGAACTATCTGTCTTTCAGGTTCTTTCCACAGAAACTTCGGAGTTGCCATGAAAAAGTGCCTCCTAACTCTAACTAAACTGTAGCTTGAGTAATTGTATGGCATCTTTTAATTTTAATCTTTTTAATTTTAAAATCATCTGGCTCTTTTACTAATCAATTTGTTTCTCCATAGGCATTCTAATATATTCATATTAAAAATTACACTCAAGATAGGGATAATAATAAAATCATTCTAAAAGTTGTTATTAAATCATAAAGTAATTGAAATCACTTTGCAAATAATTTATAAAATCCAAAACTCAGAGTAAGATAATATACAGCTAAGCATATAAAGCAACTCTTTCCTTTAATAGTTAGAATTTTAATTATGGAAGAGCAAAAAGAACACAACAAAAAAAATGCCACAACTATGAAACCACCAGGAAATTCAACATGTAAACCATTTATATCTGTCCTGATGAAAAAATAAGTTTTGGATCTGTATATACAAATAAGCCTACGTCAATCTGCCCTAAGCACAAATCCACCAGCAAATTTCTTATTAACTATTTGAATCTTACATTTTTCATTTAAATTGACTAATGTAAAAGAAAACAAGTTCAGCACTAGTTATCGTCATCATTTGGTAAATAAAGTAAAGCATTATAGTGCATGTATAACCTATAATTTGACAACAGTTTGTTCAAGCAAAAACATTTTTTGTTCATCCTGTTGCATGTTCATCCAACAAAGCTAATAGATTTTCGTCTCCTCTGCAATTCATATATAGAATGCCCAGACCTCCAAACATGGCTTAAGTGAGATGTGTACTGAAGACAACAAAGAAAATAAGAAAGGGCTCTGTCTAGCATAAAAAAAAAAAACACATCTCATATTACATATGTTAAAACATGGATCCAATTTTTATTTTATTTTTTTCAGATATAATAAATAGACGTGAAACTGTGAAGATGTTTGAGGAATCCCAAACAACTTGTTATACTTAATTGCATGGTGAAGTAAAAAAAAATATGCACTGAGTCTGTTACGGTTGATGCTGGACTTACTAATTTGGAATGATGTAACAGACAGGATATGCAATATGTTGCATGCAATAATAAATAATTGGACTTTTCAAGAAGGGTCTGCCAAATTTCTATTGCAATCTAGAACTTTTGGATGGTGTAATAACAGTGACTTCTATTTTGTTGCGATTCCACTATTTCTGTGTTCTTTCTGGCAATATCATATTATTTTTCTGCCTCTGTGAGATTTCTTGATATTTATTTCTAGATTGTATCTATCATTACAGTAAAATATGACCACCAGACACATACCAGACCCCAGTAGTATTGCATCTTGTGGGTAAAGATCTTTTCAATTTTTCTTTTTAAAGGTCTTTTCAATTTTTCTATTGGTCCCCTGAAGGCCACACAAATATATTATTCACATTTTTGATAAAATGTTCATACTGCTGTATTATTCCTGCTTAAAAAAAAAAAAAAAAAAAAAAAAGATTTCATCATTTAATCCTACCTGGGACTCTAACCACACATCCAATATCCTGACTAATAAGAAAAAAAAGGAAATACTCTGCCATGTAAGATATATATCACTACATATTCTATCTTATCTTCCTATTTCTTATTTATTATAACTTCTAGATGTGCTAGGTCTAATTTAGGCTACACTGATATGAGTACAGGCTGCTCCTGTATATGGATTTCTATTGATTTCAGGATGGAAGATGTGTACAAATAAATACAGGATTCCAGGCACAGACTGTAATTTATTATTGTACTGCATACCCACATAAATCATAACAATAATGCGAGAGAAAGAAGATACCATGACACATTTCATTATTCATACAGATTGTTGCTGTCTTTAAGTAACTAAAGTTTGTTCAAGTGGTTTGATATCTTTCTAATTACTGCTGAATAACACTACCAAACATTACTGTTTGGCCTGAACTATAAAATTAACTAGACTGCTTTATTTGCTCTATTTGTGACAAACACAATTACTGTTGCATTAGATTTTACTTCTTTTTCATTTAATGACTTTCTGTTGATAATTTTCCTGAACCCTAATATATATATTTTATTCCAATTAAAAATAAATACAACACATCAACATCGCTCTTCAAAATATCTGCTATTCAAGTAACAGACTTGGACTAATTAACTCTTGAAACTGGTTTCTTGAGAAACCTTTAAAAATTCCAAATTAT
Source organism: Anas platyrhynchos (assembly GCF_047663525.1). Lineage (NCBI taxonomy): Eukaryota > Metazoa > Chordata > Aves > Anseriformes > Anatidae > Anas > Anas platyrhynchos. Next base: position 19,890,290 of record NC_092590.1, read on the forward strand.
CTTTGTATAATATTTTCTTGGAAGTCTCACTTTCCACAAACATTTATGTCTGTCATGGTTTTACTCAAGTGGGTGGCTGAGCTCCACCACAACCACTCTCTCACTCCCCCCCCTCAAAGAGGAACAGGGACAAAATACGATGAAACGGGCTCGAGGGTTGAGATGAGGGCACGGAGATCATGCACTAATTATCGTGATGGGCAAAACAGACTCAGCATAGGGAGATGGTAAGATTTATTGCCTATTACTAACAAGCTAGAGAAGTGAGAAACAAAGGAAAGAAACCAAAAGCACCTTCCCCCCCATCCACCCTCTTCCACCTGATCAGCGCAGAGGAATGGGGGAATAGCACTTCTCACAGAAGCCACCCCTATGGCCCCCTGCTACCAAAACCTTGCCACGTAAACCCATTACACTGTCATGACAGATTACACGTGGAAAGGGAAAACTACTAAAAGCCAATAATGAAAATGAAGTTAATTAAATTTTAATGAAAGCAAATGTTTGAAAAAAAAATTCTGAAATTACTTGTTCTGGTCTATTTATGTAGTGAATGACTAATAACAAGCTGTCTAGTAAACATTGTTTACTCAGCTAAAACAAATTATTATTATTTAATATAAGGCAGACCTCCACAAACTGAAAATAAATACAAATAAATAAATATAACATTCATTCTCATCTAACTTATCAGAAGACTTAGAGTTGCTGTTGCCATGTTTTTTACCTTCCATTGCCATCCTCAGCATTCTCTTCAGATGTTAAAACTCTTACAAGAAGTTACCTGAGTCTTAGTTTAATGCATATCAGAATCACTGCATGAGTAGTAAAGGAAGACGTAGCCAACCCACCCTTTTTTTTTTTGAAACACGTGGCAAGCTACCTGTGGCATGCTAGATGGCTAACATGGTTTAAGACACAAATTATGAATCTATGCCCCTTATGTGTATATTCCAAATCTGTCCTGACACTTCATGAAACAAATCTGAAGCAGTGAGAAAAATGAGCAAACAGTGACCTTGTAATGCCAAATACCTCCTTTTGTTCTCAGTGCTTCTTTGGAAAGAAAACATTATTTATACTTCCCATTGTTTCCCCTAGCTTTCAAGGTTCTGGATACTACAATTTTCCAAAGCTGCAAACACAAGGTCATATTGAAATTGTTTAAACTATTGCATTAGTCGATTGTGTATACACAGAAATTACATTTTTACAGGGTTAAGTAGGGTGCAAAGTATTTATTCTTTGATTTACTAATCTTCTGCCATTAAATCTGCATGACTAAACAAGTATAAAAATGAGAAACCTATGTATTCTTCATCAAAGATCATTTGTAGTAATAAACACTAAGGGCACAGATCTACATCTCAGGAACAAACCAAAGTATTTAAAAGCTTCATTCATCCAACCAAAATAAATAAGGAAACCTGTGCATCAAACCAAGACAATTCACATTTGATAAGAAACGCTGTTAAATAGTACTGTTTTAAACAATACCTTCCTAATTTTTACAGGAAGTTGCCTTTGTGCAAGGTGCCTTGCACTGTAAAATACCTAATCAAATATGTGACATTTAGCTGTTTGTGCCATCTGTTGCCATGCATATATGCTACAAATAAGAGATCATAGAACCACAGAATCATAGGAAGGTTTGGGTTGGAAGGGACCTTAAAGATCATCTAGTTCCAACCCCCCACCATGGGCAGAAACACCTTCCACTAGACCAGGTTGCTCAAAGCCCCTGGAATTAGTTATTTTTTTTCCCACATAAGATTGGCAAAAGGAGATACAAAATACAGGAGGTACAAATAATAAATGAGATATAAAGTGATTTAGAAAAATGGGGTTGGAAACAACTAAAAACAAATTCATCATTGTACTCAGAACAGAACCATAAGAGACACTCAAAACAGGATAAAAATAAATCAATTTATTCCTATCCACTGCATTCCAAATAAAAGAGGATGCAAGTTTTACCAAATAGCCTCCAGTTCCATAAAGCTGTGCTACTACACAAATTTTTTATTTTATTTTATTTTATTTTTTTTAAAAAGGTAGGACTGTGAAAAAAGTACTAGTGTAAAAAAAGTACTGAAAAAAGTACTAGCAAGTTTCCTTAGCTGACATGCTATTAGCATGTGCTTGGATCATGCATGGAGCTGACAGACTCATTCAAGAAGCTTAAGTTTCTGTCTTCCACATAAAAAGGAGATGAAAACAGTCAATTATACAATTAAGAATCTGTGAATGTGTGCACGTGTATTTTTTTTAAACTAATACTTATTTTAGCTAGCTGACAATTTCCTGAACTTTTCTTAAAAAGCATTATAAGAAAATATATTCTGAATATATGAGTAGAAAATATTTTTAATATTTGTCAAAATATTGTAAAATTTGTAAAAATTATTGTAAATTTTTGTAAATTATTGTAAAATTTGTAAAAAATTATTGTAAAATTTGTCAAAATAAGTCAAAATATTGACTAATATTTTTAATATTTTCTGAACAGAAAATATTTTAATTAGTACATAGATATTTCATAGGAATTTTCAATAAAACTTTTTATAGGGATGATATCTGAAGTTTGAGATTACAAGATAATAAAAACAGAGCTCATATACCCATTAAAAAGTAATATCAAGAATCCAAACAGAAGGAATTTGAGAAGGAATTTGCCTTTGAGTGGGACACCTACCTGGCACATGATCTATATGGGAGATTGCATGAATTTGAACATTGGCTTCTGATATCTTGACTAAGTTTCTTAATCATTAATAATTAATGATACTGCCTGTTTTGGACTGGATAATTCTCACTACAAAAAAGAGCAAACAAAAAGGAAACAAAAGCATTCATCCCCAGATGGAACACAAGGTTCTCAAAAACTAAAAGGTTGAAAGATGTAGAGTAACAGTTTTCAGTCCAGTTAAGAGATATCGCATTTTATTCCTCTGAAAATGTGATTACTTCCAGTATAAATTAATGACAATAAATGATTGCCACTAAAATAAATGAAATATGCAGATATGACAACACTTTTATTAAATATGCAGCAACTGATATTATTAACTCATAATAATGCTCATTCAAAACATAATAACAAACTGCTGCCTTTGAAAATGAAAGTTGTCTGTTTGCCAAACAATCAAATTATTTTTGAGATAAGTACAGCTATTAAACAACTTCATAAATTTTAAATGCCAATCTGATGCAAATGTGACACCTCAGTGAAAATTAGCTAAGAAATGGAAAAGAGCTGCTTCTTCATTCTAGACAAGTGTGCTAAGCTGCCATGGGCAAATTGTTCATGGGTATGTGCCCCATCAGCATAAGCAGTTAAAAACTTGCTCTTCCACAGCAACCGAAAAAAACAAGAAAACGAACTTGTGTTCATTAGTCTAGAGAAATAAATTTATACAATTTTCAGATTTAGATTTTTGTATCACCAGAAGACTCTAAAAGTCGAATTCCTAGAAGAATATCGGGACAACCTATAAAAATGCAAACAGAGACAAATTAATTGTTGCATATTTATATATGCAACTATTATTATATATGCTGCCACACAAAAAGAGTTTGTCATGTTGGCGTGTGCACCTTAGTGCATGCACTCAACCACCTTGCAAACTAGCTGCTGTGCAAATACACAGGTCTGGAGCTAGGCAGCCAACAAGCAGAGTATGATCAACCAGGAGCATGAAGCACATGAATTCCAGCCAGGAAATTCAAATAGCTGTTTATGTTTGCAGCTAAATTTAAGTTCAAGTTTCCGTGAGAAATAACTTATGTTGAACCCAAATGATGAGTCGTCTCATTCCCAACCCAAATGATGAGTTGTCTCATTCCTTATTGTAAAAAGAAGTCAGTACTATTGGCAAGAGGAGTTTAACATGTAACAACACAGAAAATAGTGTGCCATGACATTAGACAAAATTGACTACAACATTGCTATAACTACAGCAGTAAAAATACCTGAACTGTGTGATTCCATCCTTAGATGGGTAACAAATAACAATATTTTCATACATCTATTTCTAGCAGGAAAGCAAAATACAGAGACACAAAAACAAACAGTTGTACAACCAAAACCAGTAAACAATTTGGTGCTAGTATTTCCTAGCATATGTAGCTGAGTCACAGGCCAACCCAACACAGATTACTACTATTACAGTTTTTTCAAATTTAATAAACCCTAACATCCATGTAATGTAACATGTAATGGAATAACACAGTATCAAGTAAACACCCATGTCAATGCCAATTGCATGAATACTAGAAAATGTATAAATGCACTCATATTAAATGACTCCCCACCAAAAGATCTCGAGTTCCTATACTGATTGCCCCATGTCACAATATTACTTCACAATGCTACTTCACAGCAGTAAGAGGACTACTTTGAATTTTCTCTTTTAAACTGTAATTTGAAATATTTACTGAAAATTTTCAGTCACTTGTTTGTACAGTGGTATTTAGTGACAAAAATGTGAAAAAAATCTCCTTTATATAAAAAGATTGACAGAATGTCAATATACATTTTTCACTGGCAGCTATATAAAGAGTAAATAATATAACATTATAGTTCTATTGAGGTTGAAGTAATTTGAAGACTCTATAAAATAAAAAATGTTATCAGACAGTATGTTCAAGTGATTAAATATTTTAAGAAAAATTAGCTAATTACCTATGCTATGGACCATACAATATGACAAGAATGACGGTACAGTAAAAAATATTTTGTTTAGGATGCTAATTCATATTAGAATCACAGAATCATTATGGTTGGAAAAGACCTCTAAGATCATCTAGTCCAACCACCGCCAATGTCACCCACTAAACCACATCCCTAAGCACCACATCCAACCTTTCCTTGAACACTGCCAGGGATGGTGACTCCACCACTTCTCTGGTCAACCTGTTTCAATGCCTGACTACTCTTTCTGAGAATAAATGTCTCCTAATATCCATAATTTACCCTGGGGTTTTGTCACCAAATAATTACTTGAATGGCCCATCTTTCTTGAAACACCTCATATACTAATTGCATTGATTAAAACAAACAAACAAACACGCTAAATGGACTAACTGGTCTGATCTTATTTTTATATATATGTACATATATATACACACACACACGGCCTCTACTAAGTGAGAGGTAGGATACTATAATCTGAGGGAAGGTGAAAGACAGACATTTCCATGGGGAGCCTATGGACCATGGCAATGTTAGTACAAGGAAAGGAAATAATAAATTTTCCATAAAACTCTTATCTCTAGAGTCTGTGATTTTGATTCTCAGAAAAGCTATGAATTTTAGCTTCTGTCTTGATTCTTCTAAGAATCAGGTCTCCTTTGAAGATTAGACTTAAGAGCTGTGAGGAAAGTTGAGCTCATTCTTGAGGATGGCAGTTGTTTATTTTTCAGGAAATAATTTAATACAATAGATGAAGTCCAAAGTTCAAGCACGTAATTTGGAGATTTTGATGGCTCCACTAGTGAAGGATATATCATAGTGGTTGAAAATTTACCACTCACTACAGAGTAGATCCACTTGATGCACATTACAGAAGAAAGAGCTTTATTCCAATGATGAGTTTAGCCTGAGGATTGTTTCACAGCTAAGTTATTTGCAGAACATTTTGTTCAAGGTCAGACCTTTCTCTAATATAACCTACTACTGAATAATTACTTTCCACATAAACCCAGGATAGGATGGTATGTTACAGATAGATATATCTATCAGTGGAATTGTTTGGGGACTTCTCTGTATTGAAGTTCTCACATTGCATCTTTTTAAATAGATGACTGAACAGTGAGGGTACAGATCTCAACCAGACATTAAGGGACATCACCACTAAGCTATCAGCTGGGGAATATGTTTCAAAAAATGATTACTTTATCTCTGATTCCTACATGTAATATTCCCTCTGCTACACTGATACTAATTACTTTTGGTTTTGCTTGTTTAACTGATACATATTAAACTGGGGAAATTACTCTTAACTTGTACGTATCCTGCAAGTTTCTTTCTTCCATTGTACATTGGAAGAAGAGACTCTATGCTTGAAAGTTTATCTACCATTTCCAGTTACACCAGCTAATCTCAGAAAAAGAGACTTGCACAAACCTGCCTGTACTATGTTTTTACCTAATTGCAAATAAACCATTTTTCTTTTTTAATTTGCTTATTTGATTGGCTTTTCAGCATGCATATCTTAAGGACAATTTCACTTTAGTTGACTGTCTTACTATGAAATCAGTGGCCTATGGGAGACCATATTTCTCTTTGTGCATAAAAAGAATGTGAGATAATGAGTTCAGATTCAGAATACGACCTTTACAAGCAAGGTCAGTATATTCAGAAAACTTTCCTACTGGAGAATCTATGAACTGAGCTCAGAAAGGCTTTTATTGTGCCAATTGGCCAGTGGCTACAGCTGTACAGTTAAAAATAGAAATTCAACAGCTCACACATTAACATCATTGCAACTGTCAGCCAGCAATGACAAAACCCATGACCTGGCTTTTCATGACCCCTTCATACAATTACTGTTATTTTCATAAAGAACTCAGTATTGGCTGGTGCAAAAGTGGCAAAGAATTTAAAATAATATCAAAATGCCAAGCAGTTCAATTTCAACAATTATTTTTATCATGGCTAGATTCCTCCTTTGTACTCTTTAAACAGTTTGACAAATGTATTTTTCCCTTTCAAAAGATTTCAAGCTGCACTTCTGATTTCTTACCACTGCTGAGATACACAAATAAAATTTCTTAGCAGTAGATTCAAATATTTTATTGGAATGTAATCTTTTGCCCAGAGAAAGTGCTGTGCTATTTAAACACCTTTAAATTAATTAAGTATTTTTAATTTTCCATGGTTAATTCCCTTCTGGATAAATATCAGATCATTTTTCTCAAGTCAACAGATATGATATCCTAAATATGCTTCTAATAGGAGTATCAAAAGTGTGTCCTATTTTGAAAGCACATTACAATTAAAAATATTAATAATAATAATAAAAAAACAACTTATGTCAAGCTCTTTGATACATGAAATTGTCATATAGTTGTCAAAATACAAACATACCACATTTATGCACTGCTGGCAACTCAAAAGTTGCAATGTATTTCTACAGTACGTCTCAACAGACAATGATCTCAGGTAACACTATGTATTAGAGAGCATTGGAAAGTATAGAATAGTTTCATATGTGTTTAAGGCTGCTTTTATTGTCTGCTTTTTATTTCCAAGAAACTAATGGAGAATTGAAATGTGCCATGACCCTATTAATTAGAAATACCCTATTAAATACATCAAAACCCAGTTAGACTACACTGCTATTACACTGGAGCAGAACCACTTATTTTATTCTGAGGAGTGTTCTGACTTTTAATATACAAAGAGATACACCACAGCAACTAGTGAGCACGCCAATCACCTTTATACATGCAAAGCTTTGGGAACAGCTGGGTAGATAATACAACATTTACTGAACACAGACATTCTTTCAGGCACATGTACATTGGGAATACACTTAGTAACACTTTGCTGCTATTAAAGTTTCTAGATGGAGGCTGTCTCATAAATTTCTGTGGTTTTTATACCCACCTACCTGATCGTATCAGCATCAAAGCAGGCACTGTTTGTTCTAAGTGAAACACAGAGTTTTACTGGCCATCGAGACCAGTAAACTTTAGAGAAATAGTAACAACAGATACTAAAAAAGCCATCCCAAATTGAACCCAACTAACCTGGTTTTCTCCATTAAAGGAAACATACCATACAAAACAGGCATAGCATACTCCTACTGTTTGCTATCAGTGCAGAAAAGCAACCAAGAGACACTTGGGGCAGTCACCGTTATGCTTTCAGTTGGGCAAACAAATAAATCTAAGATACAGGTATATTTTCATCAGATATTAACAAAAACAGGGCAGAGGCCACTCACATCAGAATATATACAAAGAGTATAAATATATGAAGCAACACTCAAACAAGTATATGCCATTTCTAATCCAAAGTTATAGAATTTGTATATAATATGCTAAAGGAAAGAGAACCGAAACTATAAGTTATTAGTATAAGAAATAGGATAAAGTCGCTGAGATACTTACCACTGTGAAATTCATAACCTTCAAAATCCATATTGTCATTGCTAAGTTAACAATCATGGTAACCAACAGGAGAAGCACAAAGAAGTATAAGCACCTCTTTCGCCATCCATAAATCCCTACTGGGTAAAACTGAGGATTTTCAGTCCTGGGAAGGCTGTTCTGTTGTGTTGCTAAAATATACTGCTCTCGTGTCATCTGAAAAAGAAAGATGTAAGTGTGAGTAACGAAAAACTGAGAGGCCTATATCTTATAGATTTTATCATGTAAAGATTATCTGAGAATATAAATAAGTCAATTTCTATAATCAGAGAAGGGATGCATATATTCAGGAAAAAATGTTTGTGAGGTCATTCAGAAAACAAACAAACAAACAACAACAAAAATAAAAGTTTTGGAGAAATAAGTAATGGAACAATTTCATACAAATAGAAAAAAATCTGTTGTTTCTAGAAATGTATGTCAAAAATGAAGTTATCACTCTTTTATTGTACTCGGTAAATTAAATTAATAATTTATGCCATTATATGTACACTTGTATTTTATACAAAGACATGCACTTATATGTACCATATTTTACAGAAACAAAACAAAAAAAAAAAAAAAAAAAAAACTCTTCTAAGCTTTGATTTTGGCCATAACTTCTGTTTTCATACTGAACTATTTTAAGTTCTTCTAGCAAATGAACAAGCAGAAACTGTTTACAAAGTCCTTAGAGAGGTTACCATTAAATGTTTAGAGCAAAAATGCTTAAAGCACTTCAGAAGAAACCATTTTACATTTTTAGACTTTTTTTTACATTCTTAAATTTCTTTTACAGGTATTTATATTCATATTCAGATATCACATTGCCTTTAGACTGGGAGGTATTAGTTTTTCTCCATAAATTTAAAATTAAATTAAACATATGCCCATAACAGAATTGATGTAATAGTCTTTATGCACATGGGGATGGGGAAAAAAAAACAACAACAAACAAATCAACAACAACAACAAAAAATCTCTCATTGGGTTTATAAGCTTATGTGCACAAACAAAATCAGATAAAACGATCAGTTTTACATTTAAAGACTGCCTTTCATTTTACTAAAAGATCATAGAACAGCCTGGGCAAAACTCAGTTGATTCAATAAGAAATAAGAACCAGATTAAATCCCTTTGTAGGATCAAACAACTGTTGATAAATATACGTGTGTGTGTGTGTATATATGTGTGTGTGTGTGTGTGTGTATATTTGTGTGTGTGTGTGTGTATAAATTTAAAAATTTAAAATATAAAGCTAAAAGTTGTTTAGGTAACCATCTCAAATGCTAGAGATTTTCCCATGCACTTGTTGATGAATGAGACAAACTGCAAAAATTAACTTCCTGTGAATATTTACAACCAGAACTCATGAATACACATCCATATAATAACACTAATACACATCAGTAAGTCAAACAAGGAAAACCAAGTTTACAAAGGTGGTTTTAAATAAACTAGTAAAAGGGAATTCCTCCCAAGTCAAAATATTACCAGACTTCAAAATCTTATGTTACCCTTTATCATGTCAGTATTCATCCTGTTTTTTACACCATTTCATTTCTTGTCTTGTCACCCAACTTTATCTGTAGCTTACAAAGTGATTAACACCATTAAAATTAGCCAAATAAAAAAATCAACCTCCAAATTGTGAGAATGCAAGAACTCGGACTGCCCCTAAAACAGAACGTTTCAACGACATTAATAACACCCTGCTAAATCCCTAATTTAATTCCCCGAACTGAAGCTGACCACTCTTATGAAAACCATTAACTTCTTCTAAGATACTTTATACAAGAACAAATCTATAAAGGTTAATTCATATACAGTCCATGTGCTCTATTGAAATAACTTTTTCTTCTTTTGAGATCATATACAAGAAGTTTTTTTTTGTTGTTGTAAAATCTGTTGAATATTTTTTCCAATCAATTAATAAATAAATAAATAAATAAATATTTTACTTACAGAACTGTTCAACATAAAACTACACCCAATAAGCTGTCATCAAACTTCAGGCAAGTCAATATATTTCCTATTTTGTCAGTCCAAACTCATGTAACATCAGTTCATCCCAACTACCACCAAGGATCAAGGTTTCATTTTTTCTAAGAACTATAAATACATACCTAAATGTTAAACAGACAGTCCCAAAGAATATGCCATATGCTATGACTAGAAATATATTATTGCAATTTTTGTTTTATTTTTTAGGGTTATTAGTCTGGCTATGTTACAATTACCAGCAACATTCTCACTATGTATTGTATGCTCAGGTAATCATCAGCTGATTTTTAAATTATTGAGAAAAAAAGTGCTACTTGGTGTGGGAATCAGCACTTGGGAATGTTCAAGGTACTCAGACAGAGACACAAAAAAAGTTTGATGAATATTTACATTCAGTATCATGATTTTATCACAGTAACTGAAAAATTATTAGATGCAGAAATTCCAGAACACTGGACGAGCAAGTAAATTACAATATTTTTAAAACACAAACTCTAAGAGCCTTGCAAAACCACACAGTATGACAGAATATCTTTCAAAAACTGGTCACACCTAATAAATTTGACAAGTTTTAGCCTAGAGTTCTGATTGATAAAGTACATATATACTTCATATATATATATATATATATACACACACATGCACACACTTTAATAATACGTATACATGCATTCAAATAAATACATATAACAGACACACTTTTGACAACTATTTCATCCTATTGAATTCTCAAAATAGATTATGAAAGTACACATTTTAAACAGGCTGACTGACAGATTTTATTGAAGAGGTATCATTATTAGACGAAAGCCTAATAAGGTAGGGCTAATAGGGCTGCTACTAAGATGGTGAAGGGCCTGGAGGGGAAGATGTATGAGGAGTGGCTGAGGTCACTTGGCCTGTTCCTCCTGGAAAAGAGGAGGCTGAGGGGAGACCTCATTGAGGTCTACAACTTTCTCACGAGGGGGAGTGGAGGGGTAGGTGTTAATCTATTCTCTAGTCACCAGTGATAGGACCCAAGGGAATGGTGTCAAGCTGTGACAGAGGAGGTTCAGGCTGGGTATCAGGAAGAGGCTCTTCACTGAGGGTTGTTGTACACTGGAACAGCCTACCAAGGGATGTAGTCATGGCACCAAGCCTGTCGGAGTTTAAGAGGTGTTTGTACTGTGCTCAGTCATATGGTCTGAATTTTTGGGTAGACCTTTGTGGTGCCAGGAGTTGGACTTGATGATCCTTATGGGTCCCTTCCAACTCAGGATATTTTATGGTTTATGGTTTTATGGAATATTTAAGAAAACTGATTGCAGTACTAAACTTAATGCTATTCTATTATTCAGGTATAGTAAATATGAAATGATCAGTGACTATTTCAAGATGACAAAAGAACCATGGGTTCAATGTTTACCTGGATTTCTGAAAATGCTTAAGGATCTGAACTAAACAAAAATAAAGAATTGTTTCATTAGACAAAGGTTTCAGTCTTAGCATCTGAAACTGGTAAACTGCGTAGTGCACATGTGTGTATATCATAAGAAACTCAGAGACACACACTAAAAGAAACAAAAAATAATTCCAGTGGTATCATAATTAATGAGAGTTCTAATTCAAATCAAAAGTCATATGGGGTGCATTATCCAGTACCTACAAAGAAATTAAATCAATTCTTATAGTACACTGAATGAGTATCATAAACAATGCAAAGGAAATTATCACAGCATTATGAACTATTTAGTCAAGTCACGACTGAATATTTAGCAATTTTTAATTTTAATCTTCAGCTACTCCTATGCTTTTTGATCTTCAGTATTAGAACATAAAAAGATCACAGTCAAGCTTCACACTATTGATATTTTGGGGCCACCATGTACTACAGAAACAGATACCTCACACCTAAAAATAATTAATGAACGAAGCAGAGACATTTTACATTTTCAAACTTCACTTTAGTCTTTTGAAAAACCATAATGTCTAACAGAGATAAACTATGAAAGCAAAAAAAAAAAAAAAAAAAAATAGCAAAAGATGTGGTGAGGATAATGAGCAAATAATCTAAATCCAGAGGATGAGATTATTGGAATAATTCCTAAGGTTACGGTAGCAACCTACCTAACTAATGTTTATAAAACCCATTTAGAACTTGATTACGACTTGCAAATAACCCTCTACGCAAGCACAAGTTTTTCTTAATGGCTAACGGTTCTTTTCTAAATGTCACATAAGAAGATTCAAAACCAGCAAAAGAAATAAAAGGGTCATTGTTCTTAATTAAAATATTGTCAGTCTAACAGAAGAAACAGTCCAATATTTGCTGTTAATGCAGGCAGGATATTTGAATTCTGGCTTATTAATTTTCTGAAAATAATATATATATATATAAATATATATATATTTTTTTTAAGAAAAAAAAAAGTTTTATAATCATTTTGTCTATTTATTTTCTGGATCAGCTCAAAAACTACTAAATCATTGTTGATTCAATTCATCCCACATTTTTTAAAAAGTTACCCAAGAATATAAATATATGTTTTGAAAGTTGTTTTTTGCCATTTTGCTCAGGAAGCAAAAAATAGGCAGTAGTAGTAGCTGTTGTAGTAGAAGATAGATTTAGATATGATAATCTGTAATGGTAGGGATGGGGTTGCCAAATGGTAATATCATCCCTGTAAGAAGGCAATTAAAAAATTCTTCCCAAGTGTAGTTGGCAAATAAAAAAAAAGAAACAAAAAAAACAAACAACAACAAAAAAATAAGCTTAACGCAGTAGCTTCGTCATGACACAGTGAAGAGCTCTTAGGGAGATCACAGCTGCACGTGCATCCAGCTGCTAAAATAGGTGGAAATCCAAACTGGAAGAAATACCTTTGATCAAAGCACAACTTGGTTAAGAAACATAGATGACTACAGAAGAGTATGATTATACTTAACAGACACAGCAGAAGTTATCAGAGAGCATTTACAGAGGTTGATATGACTTATGCCTGTTTGAAAGTCAGGCAGTCTAATAAAAGACTGGTATCTCAGTGGGAATAGGGGAAGAAAGAAACTTCATAAATGATTTGCCAGGATAACTACACTGTTTTTTCAGATCTGAAATTCTTTCATACACATACATCCCACTGGACTGGGACGCCCGTGTTTTTCCTATACCAAATCTATGTGTCAAGCAGGCAAAGCCCTTTATCAACAAGATCTGTGTCAGCATCATTGCACATATGAGAAACAAGAGCTCAGGAAGGAGAGGAAGAAACTCTTACACAGACAACAAGCTTCGGTTTTTCACTGGATAGAAGACTCATCCCACTGCCCTTCCATTTGGCATTACTTTCAGTGTTTTTTTGTTCCCAGGCAGTGTAAATTTGGAGACATTACAATCAGAGCTGGTCCAAAGTTAGTTTTTCTAGATGCTGTTCTCTACCAACTTGTTTTTAGTTTTCTGAGAAGCCCAAGCTGGTGGTCTTGAGTTTCACAATCCCTGAAGCAAATGTAGTAACTCAGATTGCTTAGAGACACAGTTTTCTCTAATCTGACCCAGACTTTTTGCTAGCTTCAATTAATACATTTCATTTGACAGTCCTTCCTATTAACAAAGTTTTCATACGCCTACCTTTGAGAAAAGAATTATTCAGTACCAGATTAAAAAAAAAAAAAAGTGATTAAAAAGGCTGCCTGCATTCCCAAGGGTGTAGATCTGAACTAATGACCAAATTGAATATATTTGAAACATCAGTACAATGATTAAAACTAGTTTGAAATTTTCAATGAAGACTGTTTTTATTGAAGGCTTGATTGATATTCAGGCATTTGAACAAACTCCCACTAAAATGGGAGACAGGGTGCCATCAGACACTCACAGATATCTTGGATGAATGACAAAACTTTCCCTTCCCATTTCCATTTTTTTTTTTTATTTTTTTTTTAATCTTTAGAACTCCTAACATTTTTTAGAATATTCAATCTTTAGAATGTTAACATGATGTTTTATTCGCTCTATTTATATTTGAAAAAAAAACAAAAACAAAAACAAAAACACATTAATTCTCTTACATTATTATTGTTTTTAGAATTCCATTTTGTTGGTCTGATATGTCTTATTAGCAGAAATTACCAGCACAGGCATATCAAGTTTTAATAAAATAACCTTAATAATCGTAGAAATAAACGTCTTGGAATGATTTGATTTTTCTGTATTATAAATGGCAATATTTATCTAAAGCTACAAGAATTTTTTCAAGCCTGACAAAATATTATCACAGCAAAGATTTAGCTATATTCAAAATAACCTAAGAAATAAACATCTAATTTCACAGATACAAGTCTGAAACTGTTTACTACTCATATAGTGGAAAAAATAAGCCAAAAACCAGTATGATTGGTGTTACCTCAGTTATTTTAATCGTAGCCAATCACACACGACAAAACTTCTAGACATTTTCATTACTGATTAATTCTCCGTGCATTATTTTCTTAATTCACAGACAGGATGAAAAACACATATAGAAATTTTAAAATATACTAGTATAGCGTGACTGGATCAAGTCATAACGTGGTCTGATAAAGAATGTATTAGCAATCAGATGATGCATACAAATTAAGGAAGAGAAAAAAATATATACGTACATATATATATAGGCAGCAGGGAATATTCTTCACATCAGCATTTAGGGGGAAACAAACAAACAAAAAAAAGGGTACCAAAATCAGTGTGCTCATAACTTGCTATAGATAGCTCAGGATATTTAGTAAGTAAATTTACCAGAACCAGATGGCTGTTTTCACTCACCCTGACAGCAACATAGCTCCTGGTCAGCAATTCCAGCTTTAGACACTTCTCTTCTTGTGCGACACTACAGCATTTTATTTCTAGAATTTATCTGGAAGTTTATTGTATGTAGTGAAAAATGTACTGAAATATTTCTTATGAAGCACATACTCAGGTACTTAGTATATGTACACCCAAACCTTGACACTAAAACTGAGAGTCAGGATGTAATCAATAAGAAGTTTATTATAACAATAAAGAAGAAGTTGGTAAGCAAGTGGCTTGTATCTCTTGAAAAGGCTTTACTAATAAAAGGATGGATTTTCTTGGAAAGCTTTTAAAATGTCTAATGGCTATATACAAAGCTCTTGCTGTCACTTCCAGAATGTGGTGAAGCAGCTCATTTGTTTCTTCTCTTCTGCAAGAGTAATGTACTCGACAATTGGTTTCTAAAAATAACAGAAGAAGATGATAACCATCTCAGGTTAAAAGTGATCATACTAACTACAATGAATAGACTGACAAGGTAATGCAGCTGCATTCTTAGAGCAACTGACCCAGTATAAATGGTCCATCTGGTAGACAAATTGTTGGCTAGATATAAAAGCCACATCATTATGTTACACATTACTGGAAAAAACATAATAGTGAAAATCATTGATGGACGATTTTACATTTGTCAGCTTTTATTTATTTATTTATTTATTTTATTTTGCTATGTCATTTTTTTCCTCCCCTCTGTTTACTATCGCCAGGATCAATCACCACCAAAACTGCTAAAATAATGCAAAAGCATTTGACAAGCATGTTTCTTCTGAGACCCAGAATAGGGTATGTCCCAGTATCACAGAATGGTTGAGGTTGGTGTGGTGGTTTCACTTGGGACGGCGGCCAAGCTCCACCACAACCGCTTTCTCACTCCCCCTCCTCAAAGAGGAACGGGGAAAAAATACGATGAAACGGGCTCGAGGGTTGAGATGAGGGCACGGAGATCATGCACTAATTATCGTGATGGGCAAAACAGACTCAGCATAGGGAGATGGTAAGATTTATTGCCTATTACTAACAAGCTAGAGAAGTGAGAAACAAAGGAAAGAAACCAAAAGCACCTTCCCCCCCATACACCCTCTTCCACCTCTTCCCCCTGAGCGGCACACAGGAATGGGAGAATGGGAGTTATAGTCAGTCTACAGCACTTCTTCTCTGCTGCTCCTTCTCAGTCACTCTCGTCCCCTGGGCTGTGGGGTCCCTCCCACAGAACGCAGTCCTTGATGAACTGATGCTTCGTGGGCTTCCCACAGGCAGCAGCTCTTCCAGAGCGGCTCCAGATATGGGTCCATACCACAGGGTCCATCCCTCAGGAGCAAACTGCTCCAACCTGGATCACCCATGGGCAGCAGCTCCTGCATGGTCACCTGCTCCTGCGTGGTCTCCTCTCCACGGGCTATAGGTCTGGCCCAGAATCTGCTCTGGCAGGGCCACAGACTCTGTCAGTGCAGGTCCATCTGCTCCACTGTGGTCTCCTCCACGGGCCAAAAACCTGTTCTACTGTGGTACTCCATGGGCTACAGGGGGACAGCCTGCTTCACCATGGTCCTCACCACAGTCCACAGTGGACTTCTGCTCTGGTGCCTGGAGCACCTCTCCCCCTCCTTCTTCACTGACCTTGGCGCCTGCAAGGCTGTTTCTCACTCCTCACTCTCCCAGGTACATGTGGAGCAGTGTTTTTTTTTTTTGTTTTTTTTTTTTTTTTTTTTTTTTTTTACAGTTACAAAACAACATCGTTTATTGGCTTGGCTCTGGTCAACAGTGGGCCCTTACCTAACATGGGGCAGCATCTAGATTCTTCTCACAGAAGCCACCCCTATGGCCCCCTGCTACCAAAACCTTGCCATGTAGACCCATTACAGCTGGAAGGAAGGTTATCAGGTCAACCCCACTGCTAAAGCAGGGACACCAAGATCTGGCTATCCAGGACCACATCCAGAAAGGTTTTAAGTGTTTCCAAGTACAGAGATTTTACAGCCTCTCTGGGTCACCTGTTCCATTGCTCAGTCACCCTCATGGTCAAAAAAGCATTTCCTGATGTTCAGACTGAACCTCCTGTGTTTCAGTTTGTGCCCACTGCACCTTGTTCTGTCCCTGAACACCCCTGAGAAGAGTCTGTCTAGGTTCTCTTGCACCCTCCCTTTAGGTATTTTTATACTTGATAGATGAGTTCCCTCCTGAGCCTTCTCTTCTCTCTTCTAGGCTAGAAAGCCACGGAACTCTCTCAGTCTTTCCTCACATGAGAGATGCTCCATGCACTTCATCCTTTTCATTGCCTTTTGATGGACTTTCTCTAGTAGCTCCATGTCTTTCTTGTACTGAGGAGCCCAGAACTGGGCTGATGGAACACTCCAGGTGTGGTCTCACCAGGGCTGACTACAGGGGAACAATCACCTCCTGCAATAGGCTGGCAGTACTTTGCCTAATGCAGCCCAGGATAGCATTAGCCTTTGTGGCACGGGCACATTGCTGGCTCATGCCGTCTTCTTTCAATAATACTCCTAGTTTAGATTCATATGCAGACTACTTCTTTCCAAAAAAAAAAAAAAAAAAAATGGAAACAAACAAACAAACAACATCAAAAAAAAAACAACACAAATAAACAGGCAAAAAATAAAAACAACAAATAGAAAACACACCACAAAACAACACCACCAAAACAAAAACACCTTAATCCTAGAACTAATCTCTTCAGGTACTGATTACTGAGTAGAAAGTCCTAACATTATGTATGGCCCTCAGTTAAGCGCTATGTGCCACTAAAAGTATCTCAGAAATATTTAATACTCCATATATTGACTAGGACAAAGCCACATTCTTAGGTCAGCACTGCATTACAGTGAAAGGTGATTCAAGAGAGGTTTCAGTCACTCAGTCTTCAGAGCCCAACAAGAAAAACTTACTTCCAGATTGACTACATTGGGAGACCTGATTAATTCTGCAAGAACATGGTGCCAAATCTGAGGGATTTAAAGATTCTAATTTGAGAGTTTGATGCTTCTTGATTCAGCCATATATTTCTGGCCTGCCCACTTTCAGAAATGGTGGTGCAGTTTCTGAAATTTTCTCAAAACACTCAAAGCTCTGCGTTTCTGTTTCTCAAAACACTCACAGCATGCTCCTTAAGCAACAATATCAAACCCCTTCACTCTCCAGAAAATCTAGAGGAATGAACATGCAAATAACATAGAACTCACCGTAGGCATTGGACTCAATGATCCTTGTGGGTCCCTTTCAACTCAGGATATTCTATGATTCTATAAAGCTGTACGCAAAGTCAGTCAATTACATAATTTATGTCTTTTGAAGTTTAATAATTCAGAAGAATCTGTTTTTTTCTTCTAGGCCAGAACAAAGTTTTGACATCATGATCAACAAAGCTTAAGTCAACATGTCTTTACTGACAATTTACTTTGCTTTATTTTGTCAATTAAAATTCCATTTTTTTGCTAAGTCGATAGAATTAGATTACTACAGAGACTTCATTACAGCCACAGGCAGGACAGCAGCTGAGGTACACGATTTTCTCCCTGTGATGCCAGTCCTCACTAAACAGTTATTGGAATGATTGTCTATAAAAGGACAATAAATGTTTCCATCTTGAATATCATTCTCCAATAAGATTAACACTTCAAAAAAATAGATACAAATGAGCTGTTCCTATTACCACTATTACTTAGAAGGAACATTTACAGCTGTTCTGTGTTTAACACATTTAATTGTGCAATGAATATTGCAATGAAGTTCACAGCATGTTAACAAGAATAAGTAATCTGTAATGATTAGAATCATATTTTCCCCACTACTCTGTGATTTGAAATGTTTCTAAATAGTAACATGCTGTACCGAATTTGTCTGAAAAACAACTAAGACAAATGTTCAACATATTTTCTGTATTCTTATAGTTCTCCCTCAGCATACCTGGTGACCAATTACTCAGGTAGATGGTACTTTCAATTAAATCAAAAAGAACATCCTTATAAAGATAGAATATGGCTCATAAAGAACATATCAAGTAGTGTAAATTTATCTCATTCTACACAAGATAAAATACGGTTTATACACCTATGAATTTAGATTGATTTTAATAAAAAGAAGACCGAAATAGGAAAAGATGAGCAGAAGGGAACAATGACAAAACTTGACATTACATTTGATTTTTATGCCTATTTCAGTTTGTGGAGTTGCTGACCTTTTTCCTTCCCTTGGCTACTCATACCTAATCAATTACACCACTGAAGTGTTCTGAGCAAAAAACAGTTGATGTTTTTTGGAGAGGCATTTTTAGCCAATTAAATTCATTGATTTAGTTCGCAGTGTGCTCCAGCAATAGCTGCACTGGCAGGACTGAAGGTGTAAAGCAAGAATCGGTGGAAGTGTTAACAAGGCAGCAGAGAAGACAAAGTCAATGAGAGTTTTAACCTTGGCATTACCACTGAAAGAAACAGGTGCACCATAGGAGCACAAGAAGAGGGGACAGTGGAAAAATGAAGAAAACTTTTTTACATTTGTAAATCCATACAAAGAATACAGAATGAGGGAAACTTGCATTATGCTAACACACGACAAAACATTAAAACATTCCATGAGTGCCCACTTCATGCTTGACTCAATAGGTGGGAAGACTCCAGAGAACATTATCCTATGGAGTAGGTCTCACTCCAGAAGAAAGAAACCATTCAATTCACATTCACTGCGATCCTTATTATTCGGGGCAGGATATGCCCATTTTGCTCTGAAAGTAGAGCCAGTAGGTCAGAACATGTAAACGCATGTCTACTTCTGTTAAAAGATAGGGAAGAAAACAACTTTCTGAAATCATTGAAATTTGCCAGGAGAATACCATGTGCAATGCAAGTGTAGTAGGGCCTAAACAAATGGCCCAAATGTAATTACTATCAGTTACTATTGATAGTAATTATAATATCAATACACAAAAATCTTACAAGAACATAAACATGCCATGGATAAAATCTTACCTCTAAAAATATAAGCTACATTTCATCTGTCTGATAGAGTACTGCCAGAAAAATAGCATAATTTATCTTAACAGAAGAAGATGGATCACACTGCCAGAATTAGATAATATATATATATATCACATGATACATATATCAATCTCTTATTTTATAGCCTCTACCAACATGGGGCTGGTCCAGTCTGAAAGAACAAAGTATAAACATTTTAACGCCCAATGGGTGTGTTTTACAATGGCAAGAATGTTAATATTTTGGTTACTGCTAGTGTGCTGAAATAACCCTCATACATAACCTGGTACTCAAAATACTCTAACAGTATTTTAATGAAATTACATTGATGCAAATGTTTGGAGAACAATCAGAAAATAAAAACAGATATCAGTTATGAATCTATAATTTTATCATGTATTCCAAATGATACCATAAAGCAAAAGATTGCTTTATTACTCATTTGGTAGACACCAGAAATCTGATATGAAATTACTGCTTCATCACTTAAATATCTTGTTTTTAATTTATATGATATGTAAGACTGAGTCCCTAATTTATTTCCATTTTTGCCTTCAGAATTTCCTTCCATGCTTTAAGATCCTCCCTCATATTTTATTCTTATAATTACTTTTTCAGTTTGTCCATTCCCTGTCTGTTTTATCCTCCCATAAAACACACGCAAAATAACGCTCTTTCCCTAACAGTCTGTTCATATTTAGCATGAAACAGCACCCAATGTATCGAGGATGGAAGCTCAACCACACAAGAGTTGTTTCCTTATTGGATAGGGGTTCCAAAAACTTAATAAATACTGAAGACATTTAATATATAATAATTCAATGTCACATATCTGCCAGGCACATTAACAGGTGAAGATTGCAATAAAAACTTTTTTATTATTATTTCAAAACAAGGATGCAAACAACATCACAGGCTAAACAACAGAACTGAACCCAGATAATTTCTGTGGGCAAAAACCTCTACCTCTTTCAAGCACTTGGAGAGATACAGAGAGAGATTTATGAGATATCTCATCTGTACTGCACTTGACCATCTTCAGGAGGGAACAGGGCTAGGTCCTTTAATAGTCTAATGCAGGTGGAGATTTTCCCCAACTTTCCTGCAAATTAGTAAGATTAAATGAGCCTCAGCCTACATATGGTGTGTTCTCTCTGCCATGAAAAAATAACCGATCAATATAGCTTGATGAAGAGAAGACTGATTAAAGAAAAGGTGGTTGGTTTTGTTGTTGTTATTGTTTTAAGTATTGGGAAGATACCTAAATAGCAATTAATGCCTATTCCATTTGATCTTGTAAGATACTTACAAGCACTACTGAAAGAAGGGAGAAAACCTCTGGAAATATACTGAGCCAGCTCTATGAATAGCCAGTGTGCAGCTGCCTGTCACACCAAGAAACTAGGGTCAGCAAAATGGAAAACTGACAAACATGAAACACTGATTATCTGGAGACTGTGGACTCAGATGTCATTAGTCAGTATGGTTCACGCGAACAGGATATTCAAGGGAGACTAGGCACACAAAATGTCAGACAAATTCCTTAATGATGGAAGAAGAGAAAGACTGGGAATAAAAGACAAAATTTGAAGATGTTAGTGTGGAAGACAGCTAACAGCTATAAAAAGAACAACATGCAGATGTCCTCAAGCAGTCTGTTCTAGCCCTACAAGTGACTCATACTGGAATTTGTAAGTAATTAGCGAGAAGGAACAAGGGGAGGGGGGAAACCTACTTAACAGCCAGCAGGGAAGATTGGCACGATCCCAATCAGTGCAGTTATGTGAAGGAAGAATGCACGGAAAGAAGACAAATACTAAAATAGGAGAAGGGACAGAACTGAGAATCAAGAAGCAACAGATTTTGCAGTAAAGCAACTGGGAGAGAAGCCAAACATTCACCATTAAAACTGGCAAGAGTAAGCTAATTCTCTGTGTATTCTGGGGAACCAGCTAGTGCATCAGCAGAAAACACCTTTGCATACCCTAGGAACTGGCTGTGACTGTCAAAAAGCAAAAAGCAATTCTTACAGAGCACAATCTAGGAAATTCGTGAAACTTCCAAAGTCAGCAAAAATCAGCAGAAACATAATGGAAGTACAAAATAAATAAATAAAGAGGAGACTATTTCTTCAAAAGTTTGCCGTTATCACCTTATTACACTTGCCTTATCAACAAGCAAAAGCCTCCCCAGTTTTCTTTAGATAAAGTCTGTCAGATTAATAAACAATTTATGTTTATCCAGAGATAATTTATCTCTTAAGTTTGACAGTAATTAAAAATCAATCATGAGCATTCCCATCAGCATCTCAACAGGAATGATAAACTTTGTAGGTGTGGCAGAAACAAGATGATGGTAGTATGGTGGGACCAGAAAAGAACCTCTAATTTCAACAATTTCCTATGCTTTGCCTATGGCCTTCATCAGTGAATCAACCCTTTGGTCAGAAATGTTCAGGATAATTCCTCTCTTACTTGAAACGATAAACAATGTATAAAGTCAGTTTGCAAAAAAACCAATTCTGCATACTGAAATTATTTCTCTATATTTCCAATATTGACTATAGTCTACAAAGAATTTCTAGATTTTGTATTTAGGATTAAGAGAATTGCTGCTGATTTATACTGAAGTCTAAAAATAGAGCGCCTAACATTTAAGAAAATTCATACTGCATTGATGCATTTTTCATGAGCAACACAGTTTGCCTGTGGATAGATCCTATTTATTGGCCTATTCTACACAAACTTCTGGTGATGACAAGTTTGAATACCACCTGCTTCAGGATACTTAATGGTTGGTCTTAGATTGTGAAATGGGGGTGCTAAAGACATTCCACAGCAAGCTCCAGGTCTATGGAAAGCTAATGTCTTGTTAATCTTAGCATATTATTGACACTGTTATCCCTTTATAAAAAATGATCTCAACACACCAGAAACACTATGCATACTTTCTACTCCTTGCTTCTCTGTCAAGCTCTCTCCCATCTGCAAAAGCAACAGGGAAATTGGCATTTTCAGGGTTCCAAAGCTCGCCAATACTTGCAATAACATAATAAACACAATGGAAATAATAAAAGCTTATAATTATTTTCTTGACTCAACTTCCTTAGTCATAGCCAATATTTTAGGGATTCTGATCAGAATCCTCTTAGAAACTAAATATCCTGTTCTTTGTCCCTCTCCTCAAAACTGTGACTTCTCTTTCGGAGCCATCTTTTTCTTTCAGATTCATTACAGGCATTTTACAGGCAATGCCAATTGCAGACACATGATTATTAGGCAAAAGATCCACACAAACATGAGTTTTCTACTGGAACAAGCAGTTGGCAATTATGTTATGGTATTGGTAAATAAATCTCCATGTCTTACTAAGTCTACGTATAGTGAAACACAGAGACTCCAGTGTGTATCTGTCCAGATTAACTGTATAGGATGTTTGACAAATGTCATGCATTCAGCACACATTTTCCTGTGTAGTTAAGAGACCACTTTCTTGGACAGCTGAAATGGCATTTGGCAGCTACAGAAATACAAATATTTGTCGTCTTTAGGCATTCCATAAAATATTCAGAATTTAATGGTTTAATGAGAGAAATCTCATTATAGAGTATTTGGTGAGCCTATAATTTGCTGGTAGATTATGACAGTCATTTCTAAATCACCCGTGGTCTGAGTTCCATGTAACATTACTTAAAGCAGAACTGTTTCTGAAAACAATTTTCTTCTGCTTCATTTCTAAACTGGCTACTAAAATTGCTTTATTTTTTCAACTTCTCATCTCTTCAACTAACCCATAATCAGGTTTAAAAGCCATTCTGGTCTTTATTTACTTCTAGCATTCAGATCTGAGAAGACTAATTTTGCTGTAGACGTAATCGGTATTTTGTCAAGCAGGATGACATGCAACTAGAGAATCAGCATCCTCACTATCTAACCGCATAAACTACTGGAAGCTATCACAAACTATACCATACTGCCAGGTTAAAACACATCTCTTTAACCTTGGCTTTTCTAGCATGATTCAATAACAACAACAACAAAATTTAATAAAAAATTCTAAGATATTTCACTATTCTTCTTGCAGAAAGAGTATGATGAAAAGCTCTAGCCTAATAACACATTACAGGAAGGCCACTGGTAAGTGTGAAAAATACAGTCAAAAAGTTTTAAATATGCACTATAGCATTCTATATAAATCCAAGTTCTTAATAAGCTAATTTAATTTCCTGAACTAAAGATGGTAATTAACGAAGACAAACTGGAACATGCAGAAGCATTACTCTGATCTCATCACTTTGCTGGTGCTCTGAAAATTGCTGTCCTTTGTACAATAGCTAACTGGTAATAATTAATAAACATTATTTTTATATTGCAGTAAACTCAAATTGCCTGAACAAATAATTAAAATATTGCTACAGTTTTGGAATAAAAGGTAATAAGCTTGTTTAAAAAAATATATATTTTTTTTTTTTTTTAAATTAGTCAGGATAGATCATTTAAAAAAAAATAGTATTATATAAATGCAGAAACAGAGCTGGCAAGAAAAATCTCAGTAAATAATCACTGATAGAATATTTTCTTTAAGCCTTGATATTATTTGGTTGGATTTTTTTTTTCGATGCATGTCATACATACATCATTTGAGACAGGAATCTGTTTGGTGAACAAGAACCTATTGTGCAATCTTACACAACTCCAGGAGTCCAAATGAGTAATCAATGCAATATTCACTGATTCTGAATTAATGTCATTTTTTTTTTATTTTTTATTTTTTTTAAATTTATAACTCACGGGAGATCATGAAAAATGAACCTATGAAGTCAGGTAAAAGAACAGTTAAGAGAGTTTGAAGAAATACAAATCAAGCGTTGGAATTATGTATCTCAGGGAATTATGGAAATTAGCTTACATATATACTTCACTGTTGATGAAGAACAGTGGCGTATTCCTATGTAAGGAAGCAGCAACCAGCAAATACTTGATTAATTTAGAGGAGTGGTTTAGAAAGTAAAAACTGGATAAAAAACAAACAAACAATGTTTCAGCTGTGCCTCAAAGAATAGCTGGCTTTCTAATGAAATGCAGAATAGAAAATAGCAACCTAAAAATTAACGGGAGAACAAAGACCAATATGCAAGCATGGATTCATTTACATTAGTACTGATAAATGTTTGGTAAAATTAATTTACAGTGGATTTGTTACAACATATAAGGATATGACTCACCTGATCGGATGCTGCAATTGTGGGTCTATTTTTACTGAATATTTTCAATAAAAACTTCAGAGAATAGGTACACAATCATTTATTTACAGAAATGCCAGTCAAGACAAATTGCATTTACAGAACTTTACAAATCCTGGTATTATGAGTGCTAAAATAATCTTAAAGCAACTATTTATTTCAAAATGAAAGATAGATATTAGAAATAAAAAGACACAATAAGTCAGTTCTTAATGGGAAAAAATTTAGAAATCACCAGTGGAACTAGAAGCAAAGCTGGTGGTGAATACCAAAATATAAGAGACAAGAGGGTTTGGCACAGACCAGAATGGCAATTACTTTCAGAATTCAGTCAAAATCATCATATTTTAGATGAGTAGTTTAGAATAACACTATTTCTACACCTTAGGGAACACGGAATTTAATTACTGCTTTTCTGATACCTTTTTTTCTTGAAAAAAAAAAAAAAAAGGTCAATTAAGAGTCAATGAACACACTTCTGCACACAGATTCTAACTACTGGAAGAACAGTGATTTATTATACTCTGCTTTTAAATTCGCTAGAGGAGCTTCACTTTACATACTGGAAACTGCTACTGAAGTAGTGAAGCATTGCAGAGCTACTTTTTAGGGTGTCTGTCTGATGATATGCACTTCCCCCTCAAACCTTCTCTTACAAAATGTGCTTTGGACTAACTGAGAAGTATAAACTTCTTCCCATCTCAAGCCTCCACACTACTGTAACCCAGGTAGAAAATCTTAAGTCAACTCTTCCACATTCACACACCAAGCACATTGGGGTGGAAGGGACCTTAAAGATCATCTAATTCCAACACCTCTGTTCTGGGCAGGGACACCTCTCACTAGACCAGGTTGCCCAAAGCCCCATCCAGCCTGGCCTTGAGCACTTCAAGGGATGGGACATCCATAGCTCCTCTGAACAACCTGTGCCAGTGCCTCACCACCCTCTGAGTGAAAGAATTTCTTCCTAATATCTAATCTAAACATACCCTCTTTCAGTTTAAAGCTGAAAGGGATACAACATCCCTCGTTGTATCACTACAATCCCTTATCCCTTCACAGCTTTCCTGTAGAACCCCTTTACCTACCATAAGGTCTCCCTGGAGTCTTTCTTGTTTCCAGGATGAATAAACCCAACTTTCTCAGCCTGTCTTCACAAGAGGGCCTGATGGCCCTCCTTTGGACATGCTTCAAGAGATCCGTGTCTTTCTTATGGTGGGGACTTGATCCATTCTGGGACCATACTTATTGACAATAAGTACTGCAAATGTACATATAACCAAGAAATGTCAGATCTGCATTCCGTTTTTTTCCTGATACTACTATCTACATTATCAGAAAGGTATTACTGTACCTTTCATGTGTGAACTTAGTAAATGTGCAAGATGTCTGGAAAAGTAATGCCCATTTATTTAGGACTCTGACTGGAAAAGAATTTTTCTTTACTTGAAACACTACAAGAAATAGGTAATCAATCCTTATTGGAATTATAACATGTAAAAGACAAGCAAATTGTTTATAATATCTAGAGACATCCAAAATTGAATTTATTTATTTATTTAACTCCAGGGATGGGCTTACTGCTTTGTTTTAGAACAATATTCCTGGCCTTTACAGTCTGTAAATAATTCAGCCCAAAATATTAGTGATGTTATTCCTGCTAAATTAAATAAAATCTACACAAATTATGTTATGCCAGTCCCATTTTCATATATCTAGACTGAAATCAAACATTTATAGTGCATAAATCAATGCAGCAGACACAAAAAAAAAAAAAAAAGAGGAAGAGTTATCATGATCAATCATTATTCTTTTTCCTCAGGAAGTCTAGATTGATCTTCTTGTTTATGTAAGAAGCCTCTCACTTTATCATGCAGGTTCTTAAATTTCAGACAGACAAAAAAAAAAAAAAAAAAAAAAACCCTGCTATCTTTTCCCTGAGCCCTCTGTACGGAAATATATTTCATACAGTGTATGCATTTTTTATTTCTTTCTGGTCTCTTTGTTGTTTTTATTGTTACATAGTATAGGAGAATCTCAAGCAGCACAATTTAAGCTTACATCCATTCAATGATGCATAGTATCTTTCCTGATCTGGAACCAATATGAATTCATAGGAAAAAAGTTTTAAAAATATTTATCCTTAAAGTGAACACTTATTGTTCCCTTTAATTCTAATTAGATTAAATTACCAATTATCTATGGCCAAGACAAAAAACAATAAGAAATACTGCTAACATATTGGAAAATACTAATGAAATATTCTGCTCACTGAAACACTGACAACACTGCAAGTAACTTTTCCCTCTATGTTATGTCTAATGGATTCCACCTATAGAAAAAGAGTCATTCTTGCCTTAATAGTCAAGCTTCTATGACACCATTTCATGAGATCCATGGGAATCTGTACAGGCTTTCAAGGGAATCTGGCATGTATACATCTGAAAGTGGGGTGTCTGTCCAGGAGAAGGAATGAATTTAATATTGCAATTTACATTTCTAGGTCACACGTATCAGCATGCTCTGAGTACTTGACTACTAGGAAACCAAGTTCCATGTAAGGATGAAGCATAACACGTTCTTATCTAAAAACCTCCCTTTGAAAAAAAGTATTTTCTTTTCAAGTGCTTTCATAATGAGGCAGATTCTTCAATGAGTTAGATTACCTGCAAATATATGGCGTTATATATGTTGGCACAGACTTCATGCTGCAACTTTATGCACTGTACTGTTTGCTCATCTGAATCATATCATATTATTCTTTCAAAACAGGTGACAGAGCCTTGCAATGGAAAAGAACTGAAAGGTACTAAAAGCATAGTCTGCTTACAATGATTTGGAATAAAGAATTGCATTTCCCCATGCAGCAGAAAGGACAGTTAGGGGACTGAAATTAAATGGCCAAACATTGCTGTGGATGCACAGTTTGCCCCCTCAAAATGGAAGGAAGGAAGGAGGGTTCCATACAGAAAAGAAAGAAACTATATGACTTGCTTTATCTGCACAACTCTACCTGTAACATTACATACACAGATGACCTCCACTGTCTATTTTCAACACTCCACAAGTCAAAAAAGGAAAATATACATTGGCTGTATTTCAATTATTGTGCTATAAAATGAATCACATATGCAATAAAAGTAACAACACTAATAAAAAAGAAAGTGAAAGGAGTAAAATATTCCTAAGAAACGTATTATTTCTGAAGTTAATTATCTTATAACCTATGGATTTCTATCTTCTCCACATAAATTCTGAATTCAGAAATGTATCTCAAAAACATGACTATAACGGTATTGTTACAGATGTGTCACCATGCTACACTATTTAAAAAACACTTTTCAAGCATTTCTTCTGAGCTTGTAACTAATGAGCAGCAGCTGTTTGAAAATCAGACATCAATATGTTTGTGCAGTAACTATTTTATTATAACATCTTAGAATATTGTCATAGTATTGCAATACATATTTTTTTCTTTTAATACATATGATCTATCTATCTTTTTTAAAATTTATTATCTGAATGTATAGCTTGCATTTACTTGGTAGGAAAATGGCAAGTCTCTACAAGTTTCTATGCAAGTTTGATATAAAGACTCCCAGGGAAAGAGCAAACAATTATTTTCTAACTGTCTCTGGATAAGAAAGACGTAAGTTAGGCAAGGACTAGATCAATCTCAATACATATTACTGGCAGGAAGAAAGGAACTTTAGCTTAAACTCCTAAACACCATATGCCCACTCCATCCCTTATTATTCACATTGCTGTTTGGATTGCTTTTGTCATTTGGACTGAAAAATCCTACTTGTTTCCAGAAACAAACAACCAAAACAGTGAAAACAAGCAAGGAGAAGAATAGAACACTGTGCCCCAAATTAATTAATTACTTGTCAGATTTGATTTACTATACATATAACCCTAATAAGCTCTGCCAACCAAATATAAAGTTCAAAATGGTCTGGAAGTGAAAATCTAATCTTCATCTGTAGACCTATTTCAGAGACATTAGCAATCTCTAGTTTTTAAAAAGATCTGATTTTGCAAGAAAACTTCCAAATTAAGTGATCAGGACTCTCTAATATGCATTTGTATGTTTTCAAAAATATTATTTATTAATATGCATATATTTATGATAGTTATTTAACTACTTGAACTTATAACTGTATTGTGTGTTATGTATAATAATTATAAAGAGATTTTATATATGATGTAAATATATATATACACATAAGTTCAAGTAGTTAAATAAAAATATTTGACTATTTTGTTGTAATGGAACATCACTTATGCTTCCCAGAGAACACATTTACCCTCCAGTGAGGAAACAAAACCCAAAATTTCTGATAAGCCAAGTTGAACTGAAGAAATGGTGGAATTTTATTAATAGCTACTTTTGAAACTACCATCTGTAGGACACATAATAAAACAGGTTCCATTATTACTTAATCTTTTTCTCTAAAATACACAGTATGTCAGAATTACCCTGAATATAAGTTGATCATTAAAAATATAGCACAACAATTAATCTTCACTTTCTATTACCTGCTCTTTCATACAACAGATACAACAACAACCAACTGGGGAAAAATGGATAGAAATCTGAATAGTAGTGGATGAAGTGTTTAAAAAGCTCCTCATTAAACTGGGCTTTGTTCACACAGTATTCTTTTATACATAGATACCGCTATCACCTTCCTGACATGGTGACAGAGTGCTTTATGCTGCCTGAAATAAGCAAAGACAAGGTGGGGAAAAAAAAAAGAAATGTGACCCTAATTCCATAAGTGGTATTGCAATAGTAGCCTCCACTCCTTATCTTAAAGGAGGAGTCTGAAGGCTTTTCATTCCTCTAGTAAAACCATTCAAATAGTAGCACAATCTTCCCTACATTTGATACAAGAGAGCATGACGTATTTTGGCAGTTTTTTTTTCTCCTTCTGCAACATCTGGAAATATTTTTTTTTTTATCAAAATAAACATGCTGTATTAAAATTCTAAATAATAAGTCCTGGTAGATGGCTTTCAAATGTTTGAAGGTTAAACACACAGACATCACTAGAAGAAATTTATGGTAAATGCCTCATTTCAGCATGTCTGGAAGATAATGTTTCAGGAAGATAATTCCAGTCCCTATTTCCTTCTTGAAGGAAGATTCCGAAGTGGGAGCTTTGGTTGTTTCTAAATTAAACTTCATTTTGAAGTCGTGTTCTTAGGTAAGTGTGAGAACAGTCATCTAGTGTCTGAAGCCATAAAAGAATGCACAGTTACCTTAAACCACACAGATCGCTGATGCCATGTTCATTTGTTTTTAAATAATGACTATGAAATCTAATACAGTTGGTTAGATTTTTATTTTTATTTTTCCAAAGACTGATATTGTGTGTCACATGCTGGCCTGATTAAGGCACTTCAGAATTTCAAGCAGTATTTTTACTGCTGCATCCATTTTTCTATCATGGGGTACTCAGTGCATTCCAAATATTTCTTCTTCCTAAGTCTTCTGAAGTAAACTTAGAAAAGAGACTTGGAAGGTAATGCATTTCTTTCTAGACACGTTAGTATTTGCTGGCTTGAATTATTGTGTTGTGTTGCATTTGACAACCAAATTACCTCTTGTCATTAGTTATGACAAACTTTTAATTTATGTTCTTTTATTCTGCTAATATTTCAGACAAATGTACAAGATTTTATGAAGATATACAGCAGGTGTTCTATAAAGGAAAATGAAATAATTTATGATTTCTTCCATTTCATATTTTGTACAACTTCCAACTTTAAATAGGAATATAAAAATGTATCAATAAGCATTGTATATCATTACGCCCTGTACCTATTTTCTCCTTAGTATGATCACCACAATTTAAAAACAAAAACCAGCATATAGCTCTGGTTTTCCCTGTAATAGATCTCTATGGTCCTACAAAACTGTAATTTGTCAATGGGAGTGTTTAGTTAATTAGCACACACGTCAACATACTGAAGTTTTAGTCAGGGATATAATACTACTTTTGCAAAAGCAAAAGCTTGAAAAGCTTGAAAAGACAGAACCACAGCAGGCTATAACCTGGAAGATTAGGCCTATATGAGATGTTTTTAAATGTCTGAAAGACTGAAGGAAAAGCACTTATCCAAAGAGCTTCCAAAAGCTACAGATAGATTAAAATACTCCTTTTTAAACAAGCATTAAATAATTTTGTTATTATTAACTTCAGAATTATGATTATTTCACCTATCATTGATCTTAAAAAACTTTGAAACTTCAATGCAATAGAGAATTAAAATGAATTATTCATCAAAAGGAACAATATTTGCATTTTTTCCTTCATTAAAAATTATCTGAAAATATATTTTAAAATTTAAAAATTGCTTTCCAATTTTCACAAAATGACAGAAGTTCCATGGCACTTTCTTTAAACAAGTCATTCTGTTCCTAATGTTTTCCTAAACAGACATCATTCATGAATGTATATGAATTAGAAAAACAACAGAAAAAATCAAGTGGACATTAAATCCAATATGAAGTGAAAACTTTGATACTGAAACGTGAATACATGTGTCTGACATCCAGGCATGATCTATTAAGATATACATACATGCATGCGCAAACACACACACACACACACACATTCAAAAAAAGGAAACTTGTTCACGGCATTTTCGTACTTAAGGTAAAATATCTGCCAGTGAAGAATTACCTAGTGAAGAATCCTAACAAGGCTAGTTATAGTAATAACTATACTTATAAACATGATATTAAAAACAAAGCAACAACAACAAACACACACACACACACCTGGACATTCATATCCACTATCAACCAGAACTTAATAAGAGAGAAACAGTTAAAACCTACTTTAAAACAGATTAAAATGTATGTGGAGCACCTGCATTCTGATAAGCATGCTGTGATTTGAGTAACTAAGACTGTTTTTGATGATCAGCATGACTAGATTGTGTTTGAAACTTTTCACAAATTATAGACATTACAGATAACTGTAATATCTTACAAACACTGAAAGGATTAGTAAAATAGAATCATCATTAAGCAGAGAATTACTGGCTCATCATAATAGTAGGAAGAAAATCTCTCCCCAGAATGCTCAAAACTTAATATCTGTACATCCGATGAATCACAGATATTTCATCATAGCAGGCCTCAGAGGGAATTGTTTTTGGATTAATACCACCTGATCAATGACTTAGAACATAACATAGTACTACATAAAGTCATAACACTAATGCATTTTGGTGGAAAAAATAAAAATCATAGGACACTCTTCTTGAAAATATTTTCAATTCAGTTTACTCTCTTACTAGGGTCTTATATTTTAGATATTTAAGACTGCATCTCACATCTCACTATTGCTAGTATCTTCCCTTTTATTATTCAACCTGCTATACATACGTACACACACTGACACCATTATACGTTATTGATATCCTCCAATATAGTGAGGTAAGACTATGTCCTCACTTTTGTCTAATATTTCTTAATTCCTTTCTGTGGTGTGATTGGCATTTTGATGAAAACAAGTAGTAACTGCTCACAAAATACTAACAAGCAAATAAATAGAGAAAATAGTAAATTTCAGGCAGATTTCCACAACCTCGCCACTCAACAATGGTGTTTAGCAGTCCAAGCAGACTGTTAGGTCAATAAATTAGATGTCAGTAAGTATCTGAGTAGCATTCACCCAAGAGTAATGCCAATCAGAACTTACGGAACTGCTGGCAAAACTCTGCAGCATCACTGCTAAAAGCTGAGGCTGCATGGCTGTGGCAGGTTGTCAGTACAACCTCCACCTACAAAGGAGGCTCACTTCTTTCCTGAAAAGTTATTTGAGGAACTTCAGCCCATTGAGCATGGCTTCCATTCCTGGCAAGTTCTTCATAGTCTGTAACACAAAATGTCATTGGATACATAGACAAGCATCATCTGCTGGAAAGAGACAGCACAACTTCTACGGAGGGAAGTCCTATCTAAGAGATCCATGGAATGTCTAGGAAGAGATGTGTAAGCACAGGCACAAGGGGAACCAGTGGGGAAAACTTATTTGGATTTTCAGAAAGGCACTAACAAATTTCCACAGCAGGGTCAGAAAAACTAAGCCGCCATTAGACGGAGGTCAAGTTTTTGGTTAGGACTGGCACAAGTTTCATTCAGTGACTTCACTGGTGATCTGGAGATGGCAGTATTTTGTGTGGTTGGTATCTGCAAATGATACTAAGATCTGGGTAATGGGGAAACTCTTAAGGCTTTTCCAAAACAAGTGTGTGGGAAATATGGTAGCAGATGACATATGTATGATAAATATATGTAATGTAGCTAGGGAAAGCAATCTAAACTATGCCTACGCAACTGTGAACTTGCAACCAAGAGCTAAAATGAATTAAATGGATCTAGGTATCATCAGCAGTATTTCTGTGAAATCATCAGGTTAATATAAAACACTGTACGACAAAACGAGCCAAAAAAAATGCTGGGAATTGTTTTGCAAGGATATTGAGGCAGAAGTGTCATCCTGACACTGTAGAAAACGTTCATGAATGTTTTTCTACAACCTGCTTTTTTTATTGAAGATGTGGTGTTAAAGTATAAACAACAGCTGTTTTGAAGTAAATCATAAGATACTTCCGCATTAAGTTATTTAGGTTGATTCCACAAATGGAACAGTAAGTTCAAAAAAACCTGTTCATCGCAGCTGTAAAATAAACCTGTCCACTCTCCAACAATAAGCTAGACTGAATAATATATCTACTCCTTCCTTAAAGAAAGTTTCTGCTTATAACTAATCCTTTTCAGTTTTCATCTTTTGCCCCAAAATAGTCCAATATTTGGTAATGGATCTAACTAACATAAAATTGCAAGAATTACAGTGTTAGATATGTTCAGAGAAAATAATGTTGACGTGATTTAACATGCCCAAAGAAATCATTTCCATTAGTAAAAAGAAAAAGTGAAAAATCGTAACTGCTATCCAATTTTCTGAAATACCTAAAAAGCCACTTAAAGGAACAGAACTACTGTGATAATCAGGATGAGTGGCAATATTACAAGGATAGAACTAACAAAAAAGATAAATTCTGTACACATGGCATAAAACCTTCTAAAATAGTGGAAAAGTTATTGCCAGATGAAATGAGTGAAAAAGCGACTCAAACTAGCAACTGATAAAAGAATCATTAATATCCATTAATTTTATATTGGAGCTAGCTTGTTACCGTTAAGTTTTGCATAGACTTCTTGAGATAAATGTTAAAGGTATTGTATTATTGATTATGAGGAGAAACGTTTGAAGCGAAAAAAGGTATTTTACACACACACGCCACAGTAACAGTGAAATATTTTATGGGAAAACAGTTTTAGATTGGTATGCTGAAATGGAACTCCATTCCCTCCCCAAACTAAAATTTGCTTAAATTGCTTATTTAACCTCAAGATGACACTGACATTACATTTACTTATTCTTACATATCACTTATGAAACAGTCCTATACTATTTAAAGAATATCACAATATCTAAAGATACTGACTCTCCTGAAAAGAGTCCTCAGTGTACTTATTTGACACACTCATTTTCTGTACTTTAACATAAACACATGTGTAAATAATAACAGCACAAATTAGCAGATCAGTTCAGTTTTAAACCTTATATTTATTCTTACTGTTATATCCCTTTGCTTTCCATTTTCTAAATAGGTCTTAATTTACATCAGGACCTTTCTTCTCATCCTGTGGATGCTGATTTAATTCAGTCTCTCCATCTGGCAAAAGCCATTGTTGCACAGCCTTTGGCAATCCAGGTCAACCAAAAGCTGTCAATAAATTCTCCCGTAACTACATATTCACTGAATTGTTCAGAAAATTATAATAGGTTGTATCCATCAACTCCTTTTACAAATGCTACCATTGTTTTTCCTGACACTAGGCCACTAATTCCATTCTCAATTATAATTTCTACTAATGTATCTGAAGTTGTAAAGGAAATTATTTGAAATGTTCCCGTAATGGTCATAGAATCACAGAATGGTTTGGGTTGGAGGGAACCTTAAAAATCATCTAATTCCAACTCCCCGAACAGGGACACCTCTCACCAGACCAGGTCCAAAACCCCATCCATCCTGGCCTTGAACACTTCCAGGGATGGGCAATCCACAGCTTCTCTGAACTTGAGAACCTCATTTCTCAACCTCATTGCTTGGAGGGGTTTGATCGTTTTAAAAAATCTGTGTTACATTTGCTACTTTCTCATCCCCTAATACAAACACAGTTTCAAGGAAGTGGAGTCATTGTGGGGATGTTTAAGTACAGGCTGGACATGGTGCTTAGAGACATAGCTTAGTGGGTGATATTGGAGGTAGGGTAACAGTTGGACCAAATGAACTTGAAGGTCGTTTCCAACCTTAGTGATTCTATGAAATCTTCTGAAGCTTTCCATATACAGAATAAAAACATGCACACCTTTCTACGTGTAGCAGTATTTCTCTGAAACGTTTAGAAAAGTCAAAAATAACCAAAAGAAATACTGTGAAATCATTATAACTTCGATTACTGATACTACAGGCTGGGAGAGGAATGGTTGGAGAGCTGCCAGGCAGAGAAGGACCTGGGAGTGATGGTAGACAGTCGGCTGAATATGAGCCAGCAGTGTGCTCAGGTGGCCAAGAAGGCCAACGGCATCCTGGCTTGTATCAGAAACACTGTGACCAGCAGGGCTAGGGAGGTGATCGTCCCCCTGTACTCGGCTCTGGTGAGGCCGCACCTCGAGTACTGTGTTCAGTTTTGGGCCCCTCGCTACAAGAAGGACATCGAGGTGCTTGAGCGGGTCCAAAGAAGGGCGACGAAGCTGGTGAGGGGCCTGGAGAGCAAGTCCTATGAGGAGCGGCTGAAGGAGCTGGGCTTGTTCAGCCTGGAGAAGAGGAGGCTCAGGGGTGACCTTATCACTCTGTATAAGTACATTAAAGGAGGCTGTAGAGAGGTGGGGGTTGGCCTGTTCTCCCATGTGCCTGGTGACAGGATGAGGGGGAATGGGCTAAAGTTACGCCAGGGGAGTTTTAGGTTAGATGTTAGGAAGAATTTCTTTACTGAAAGGGTTGTTAGGCACTGGAACGGGCTGCCCAGGGAGGTGGTGGAGTCACCATCCCTGGAAGTCTTCAAAAGACGTTTAGATGTAGAGCTTAGGGATATGGTTTAGTGGGGACTGTTAGTGTTAGGTTAGAGGTTGGACTCGATGATCTTGAGGTCTCTTCCAACCTAGAAATTCTGTGATTCTGTGATTCTGTAATCCAGTACAGTATGTACACATGTAAACTCAGAATTTACTGAAACCATGCCGTAAGATATAATGACAAATAAAACATTTTGGGAGAATATATCTTTTAAAGAGTTTAGTAAAGTCTATCCAGAATTAATATGATTTCAAAACACCCTAGATTCCAGAAGTCACCTTTAGGACTGTTCCTATAAAGAGGGTGTTTGTATTATTCATTTATTCCAACTGATAAGATCTCCAGAGCATTTTTCTTGCAGGCTTACTATTTTCCAAATAATAGAATGCAAAATCCAAGATTTAGATAGAGTCCTACCATAAGAAATGTCTATTTTTCCAATAACACATTACTATAAAAATACTCGTAGAGAAATAGCTATATGCCTCCCTAGTTTAACACAACTTTTCATAACTGTCTGAGGAAAATGGCCTGAACAGCTATCTTCTTAAACTATCTTAGAACTGAATTGATGCATAGGCTGGCCATGGGGTTCTCTCCTGCAACAGCAAACAGCAGACATTATATTCTGTATCTGCATTTATTTATTTATTTATTTATTAAGTTAAATTACCTTTTCCTTTCTCCCCTGCCACCTTTCTTGATTGGAATGTAATGCAACAAGGAAATCTCCTGTTACATCTCATTTATTTTATTTTAGGTATGCTTCTTTGTGTAGAAGAATATGAAGTTTGAAATACTAATTTTTTTCTTAATTAAGAATAGTCACAATCCTTCAAATAAAGAAAAAAAAAAATCAAAAACCAAACCAAAGCAAAACCCCCAAAACATGCTTGCAATTGCTTCTTAATTGTCAAGCTTTTACTCAAGGAAAATTATGGCTGGAGCTCTTAAACCTTAAAAATCCAATCCTGAAATTATTTATATATATATATATATATATATATATATACACACACATATACATTATATATATGTAATTTTTATGTCATTTTATTATCTAATTGCTACTGCAATAGGAAGAATAACAGGCAAATAATATAGGAAGAGGAAATCATCAACTTGAAACTCGGCAAAAAAAGAAAATCTGAATGCATTTCCATATGCAAAATTTGTTTAGACATTTCAGGAGACAATACACAAAACACAACTTGCTGCTTCTTCAGAACTGCAGAACCACTTTAAGGCATTTATAGCCATGAATCACAACCTTAGTTGACTAAATAAAGAATGTGAAATTCAGCTACACCAGTACTATTTTTTTTTTTTTTTGAGAAGTGACTAGGCAGTTACTTAAGCGGGAGCACTTATAAGTACAAATGTCTGTGTTTATTTTTGCAATAGAAAGTTAACAGGCTCGCACTACATATATCTTTACTCAATTAAGTCAGTGGTTACTTTATTACAATCTTAGAAATACCAATGTTTTCTAGAGGATTATAGCCTAGCAATTACAAAATTACTAAAGCATTTTAAAGCTCCTCAAATACGTGGTGAAGAGATGAATATGAAACTAAATTTATAAAATAGCATGCTGGAAAATTTCAGAAATGTAATAGCAACACAGCAGCAACAAGTAATTCAACCATATCCACAAAATCAAGCTCTACTCTGAAAAGGAATTTGAGAGATTTTTAAGTGAAATAATTGCAGAAACCTGCAAGCCAAAGACATATTAAGGAATTCAGGCCTGATTAAGGTATTCAGGTCTGATCCTGTAGTGGTACTTCTTAACATTATCTGCAGCCTTGAATTATTCCAGAAGAAACATTAATTAAAGAAGATTGCCTGAGTTCTGAGTTCTAGATCTTACTGAAATACATTGCAGACTAGATGCAGAAATAACAAGTACATATTAAAAAAAAAATTAAAAAAAAAAAAAAAGAAAGAAAGAAAAATAAAAAATAAGAGAAGTATTACATTTGTATTTATACCTGGAGCTGGTAAATGTGAGATTTTACCATACTGACTCCTAAACTGATAAAAATAAGGCATAGAAATTTGAAAGGGAGAAAAGTTCAGTTATTCAGTTAAATTCAGTTATTTTTTGCTATCTTCTCACCTACGAACTACTAGAACTACTGTTACCTTTCACCATAAGACTTTTAAAGGAACAGTTAACACTCATAAAATCCTTTTTGGAATGCTATTAGCATTATTTTTTTTGGGGGGGAAAAAAAAGATAAGAGACAGTCATTGCTTTTATTTTACATATTTGGAAAAAAAAATCCCCGAAGCTAAGCTGCATATGCATAGTGAAAGAAAAACTTAAGTCATGATGATAAGATTATGTGTAATTGAAAGTCCTGTGGGAAATGTGTTTTTCAGCTGATTTCTATGCGTAAGTCTTTTTATGTCATTCAGAGATACTTTTAATTTGGGTTTTGGTCTTCAAGCTAACAAGCTTCTAAAAATGGCATATTTCTGTTGCTTTTCATTAAAAAAAAAAAACAACAACAACAACAACAACAACAACAACAACAAAAACAAAAAAACATTTCTGCTTAGATGAGAAATTCATAAATGCCAAATAAACAAAGGCAAGAAGAAACTTTTTAAACTATCCGTAAGCACAGCTTTGATAGGCAGCAAAACAAGTATCCTTTAATAATGCCCTTAAACAGTTGGGGAAAAAAAAATTGTATATATAAAAAATGAGGTATTCCTTTGAACCTAGAAACTCTCTTCATTTTTCCTTGTACTATTAGCACTAATTAATAGCACTAACTATTCTAGTTTCTTATTATAACTTCTCCATTATAAAAGACAATTTCTAGAAGTGCTTTCCATCTTTCCGAAGTCTTTCTAAATTATAAAGAATGCCCCAAATTGCTCACTGTTTTGACTCCAAATTAGTGTCTCCAGTCAGGGAAGCAGAAGTGACAGAATTATACCAACATGCACACCCAAATTTATTTTAATGACTGAGAACTATTTTCTCATTTTAGTAGTGCAAATAATCATTATTTTTTCACCCTTTACCAACTTACATTTCTTTATCCTAACAAGATATATCAATATGTAACTAGCAGAACACACTGCTGCAATACCAGCCTTTCTCTAGCAATGACTCTGTTGAAAAAGCCTAAGGAGAGAAACACATGCTGCTGCTGCTGAATAACCTCAGAGCAAGAGTAATGTAGAATCTAGTAATATTTGCTGTAAATATGCCCCTATTAGTTGTTAAATCTGAATATAGAAGAATCAATATTACAATGAGTTTTTTCCAGCCTTGAGCATTTCATTTCTTGGAATTTACAAGAATAAATGATAATGACTACTGAAGATGAAACTGAAAATTTATCAGCATTTGTGACAATGAAAAATATTAATTTCTTCATGGACACAAGAGCTAGCAATATGGTAAATTCTTTTTCCAATCACTAGACTCAACTCACGTGTCCAGAGCTAAACACAAGCAGGACTTTTGCTATTGGTTTGGGTTGATGCCCGCACACATAAATAATTTGGGACAGGTTTTAGAACCCTCACAGAAAAGCACAACGAAAACCGTAATTTATGTTTCTAGACACGTTGTAAGGTGAATAAAATACCAAGGAGTTAAAAACTCCCATAACACATTACAATGTACTTGTTCAGCAAGTAGAATCTGTTTTCAGAAGATACCTTGAATCAGTGAGTAGTCACGTATATTTTCACATTACTAAGAATCTCAGCAGAACCATTCAAAATTAACGGTGGACAACAGTAGACTCTGTCTTCTGTTTGCTGTCTTCATAAACTTTTCTGTTCAGAACAATGTTTGATTTTTTCTGATAGTCTACAATCACTGCTGATAGCTTGCTTCCCTATTGCTTGTTTCTACAAATACTATAATGTTTAATAACTTTTATTAGAAACAATTTTATATTATATATGCTGCAAGTAAAAACATCTAAACACATCTAAAAACATTTAAATTTGACCTAAAATTTCATATCCATGTTAATTGAAGATAAATAATTTTTGATAAATTAAGTATTAGTTAAACCTTTAGATGTCTAAATTTCAAGCTACTTGGGTTGGAGAGTTTTTCATGATGTTTGTGGTGCCAAGATCTCAGATTCAGATTTATACTAGCCATTCCCACTTAGCAGAGACTCAAAATAGTCATATTAGATAATGGGAGGGAAAAAAAAGGAGTAAGACCAAGGTTACAGTGATCATTTGTAAGAATAGTTTCTGAATGTAGCCCAACTATAAAATGAGTAAGATCCCTTCAAAGCTTCCAGGGAGTTCAATGGAGACACCACAATCTTTCTTCTTTATTTTAACTTTTGACTTACGTAGAAATCAAAGTTGGACTACTACTTTGATAACAGTGAAAAACATACTGCAAAGCCACTAATAACAGAAAGGTAGTAAATGCACTTAAACATAGAAGTAAATACATCAGACTGAAAAAATGTAATGGTTAAATGTATAAAATGCTAAGGCAACAAAATTTATGTATGTAGGAGATAGGAGAAATAAAGGGCAGGGAAGCAAAACAAAACATTATTCCAAAGAAGATAGATTTATTTACATAGCAAATATAATATGTATAAGCAATAAGTTTATTGTTGTCCACAGCAACTGAGTGCTTTAAACTTCTGAGAAGAACATGCAAGCAAATACAAACAAATGCTTACATGATTTATTTTTTTTTTCAATTTAGACAAACAGACTGCTGTTTTGCACTGTCTGATTCATGTTTATTGAGCAAATGAGTAGTGCTTATAAACAACTGAATTAAGAATGAGATCTGCGTTATGATTTTGTACTGAACAGAATGTTCAACTGAAACAAACA
This sequence comes from Anas platyrhynchos, assembly GCF_047663525.1. Lineage (NCBI taxonomy): Eukaryota > Metazoa > Chordata > Aves > Anseriformes > Anatidae > Anas > Anas platyrhynchos. The sequence continues at coordinate 19,931,487 of NC_092590.1, forward strand.
AAAAAAATTACTTGAGTATAAAAATTCCTAGAAGTTGTGAAATTTTGAACATTATCACACCACAACTTCACTGTTCAGAGCAAAGAACAGAGATTACACAACACTTCACCAAGGGAGTCTACGTGTCTACATGTACCTCTGGTGAGTCTACATGTATGGTCTCTTCTGTTGCATTTCACTCAGTGTATGTTGGATACTGACTTCCATGAAATTTTATTACAAATTCCTCTTATTTTGAGAAAATGTTTGTTTGGGTATTAGATTTGCTTATTTCCTGGAATCAGTTTATTATTACTAAAATGTTGTCGCCCTTTTCTTAACGGCTTGTTCTACTAGTACTTGAAATTTGATACCTAAAATTTCATTTCAATGCTAATTGAAGGTAAATAATTTCAGATAAATTAAGAATTAGCTAAACCTTACCACCTACCTCCACATATAATGATGTGTAACTCTTTAATATTTAAAAAACTACTAATTTTGGAATCCCTTAGCTCTAACCCTAGTTAAAATAAATAAATAAATAAAATGACAAAACAGTAACAGCTATGCTTTAGAATGTTATTTCATACCTAGCTTCATGTATTTACTTCAGCTTAATAGCCAGACTTCTTGGATGCTCAAGACAAACAAAACTGCGGCTGGCCTGTAACTTGGTGCTTTCTATCACTGTTCACATAATGGCACTGTCAAAAAAATGCAAATGCAAAATATGTATGAAATGGTAATACTTTAAAGATATTCTGGGGAATGCTGCCATTCAGAAGAGATATTTCTAGATTTTGGCAGATCTCATGCACAGTGCCGATAGGCAAGAGTCAGTTCTGATCACATTCAGAGTTTCAAGTTTCCTGCTTCTAGAAGTATGCATTTTTCTTTTCCAGATGTCATTTCTAAGCCACCCACCCACCCCCTCAGAAAAAAAAAAAAAAGTTCTTACACAAAGTTAATACTACACAATGTTATGCAAAGTCTCATATTAGTCCTGTTTGCGTAACATAGACACATCACTGAAATGTAAGCAGTAGTTTTTCTGGCTATGGCTGGCTGGTAGATTCCCTTCATTTCTCAGGCATATATATATATATAAGGTATAGGGGAAGATAGATATATATATACATTGGGGAAGACATACCCCAGCATAGGATTTTATGTAACATTTTATACTTAAAAATTCAAGTGTTGTCTTTCACTCAAAACAGGAAAGCGCAATTAAACTAGACACTGATGAACAACAGCGTTATCTCACCTATCTCTCATTTCTTTCCCCAGTAAGGAAAGAAGGATCAATTTAGTCATCATTTACTGTACAATCTCATAAATACATGTAATACATCGTGTATCCCTATACCATAATACTATTTTGCAGAGCTTTTTATTCTTTGTGTGTCCCCCCCCCAAATGAATTTTAAAAACACATTTCCTCCTGCCTGCTGGCATTACTGAAGCTCAAACACATTTTTAGGGCAATGTGAAGAGATTACAAATTCGCCTGCTCTTTCAGCGCTCTTTACTCATCAAGCCAGTGCCAGAGTGCTAAGTAGTCTGCCAGCAAGAGTGGCACCAGACTGCAGAATTCACATGAGGCAAAACAAGTGGCACCCCAGGAAAATAATTCAGAATACTGGGAAAAGCAGGAGAGAGTCTAACAGAATCTGCTGCTTGGGAAGTGTCAGAGCTTAGATACCCAACTGGGCTCTATAGCAGGAAAAGAATAAAAATAAAATTAAAAAAATAATAATAAAAACAACACAGTTATAAAAAGTTAATAAAACATTTAATAAAAATATAACAAACAAATCAGAAAATACAAGTAGTTGATTCCTGAATAATATAGTACAACATAAGAGGATCCCCTACATGAAGAAAATTGGCAATAGTATCTCAATTTTCCTCTGCTGACCCACTGCATATTCCACATGGTCTCTTAAGACGGCTGATACTTTTGCTCAATCTCATTAATTGAAAAGATCTACAGAGAAGAGGTTACACAAATCCAGTTTCATTTGTTCTAAACACAATCATGGAGATAGATTTGCAATTCTAAGCACAAAAAGATTACTAAATAATTCTTCCGCAGTGCTGCTCATTTGCATAATTAAAAGCTGGCAACTCTTCATTCGGTATTCATTTCCTTTACCTACTTGTAATATTATCCAGCTTTCTCGGCGTACATAATTAATAGGCAAATTTATAACTTATAAGTAAATAATACTAATCACCAGCTATCTAGCTGAAAATATGTCAATTACTACTGAAATTCTTGTTGTATTGCAGAGTTAGCTGCTCCCTGACCAGCACAGGACAGTTTAGTTCTCATGGGAATTTAAACAGTAAAGGGTTTATTTTTTCCTCTCACCTATTATTCTGGACTTGTGCTAATCAACAAGTAGCTTAAGTACACTGCACACTAAGTACAATATGCAATAAGCAGGCAGCCACTTGAATAGCTAGACTTTTTCAGAGTATTTTGGGATGGTGGGGAGGGGGCACTACTGTGAACAAACAAGCCCAAATCCTCCCACACACATCAAATGCACTTGCATCTAACTCAGCAGTGGAATTCAGTCATTTAAATGAGTTCTCAGATTGACAGCCTATTTATCTAAAGCTTTTTCTATTACAGTAGCAGAAGATAAGCACCTTGACACAGCAATTCAGCTCTAAGTTGGGATGAGCTGCCCTCTAGAAGAGCCACTCACTGTCCAGCACCATGATATGAACAGTCCAGAGAAACTAAGCTTCTCTCAGCACAGGCACCTGGTGATAAATGTCTGACATTACAACAATGAATCTGAGCACTGGACTAAACTGAAACAGCAGAAAGGGCCATGATTAGCCCCAGTTCTAGTACCTTAGAATATATTTAGTAAATGAGAATTTTCTGGATACCATAGGAACACACCAATATAATGTACACATTAACTGCATATAAAGCTATTGTGTATACAATATACTGTATACAGTTACTTTCTAGGTACCATATACAGAATATATACTTGTAGGAATTACTCTATATTTCTAGGAACCATATACAGAATAAATGAATAAATACAGCTGTGACTTTGAATTGTTATTTAAAAACTTGCCAGCTACTTTTTGTTTTAATCAGATCTGATATCTTCACATTTCAGTCCTTTACAAACTGAAAGGACTGAAATGTTGGATAGTTGGGTAAAATATCTTATATAAAGAAAAAGATCATTTTTCTCATCTGTCCTACTTTCTTTCTTCTATCATAATGCAGACTGAGAGTCAATAACAGGAAAACCAGATAGGTTCCTATATGTTCTTACAAGTTGGGGTACTTCCCTGAATTCTTTCTAGACCGATGCAAAGCTATTTACTTTCACAATGTGCTGGAAATCTCAAAAGAACAGACTCTAAGGACTAGTCAGATTCTAAAGACAGTTTTTCTTAGATCCTTGCAGCTATCATCTTTCCACCATGATTATTTTTCCTGTCCATTTGTGTTCTGAATATTCTTCTTTATGTTCCATACAAACTTTTCAAGTCCTGCTTTAAGCTTTTATTTTTATTATTTCAAACTCTTTATCACTGATTGAAGTTGTGCTGCGGTTACTCAAACGTGTTTTTTTTCAGAACACACCAGTTTTGAATCACCTATCAATCACACCAGTTATAATTCAACATGAAACTGCATTGCATCTTGCAATGTAGAAATACCTGTTTTTATTACCTGATGTATCACAATGCAAATTCTATCTAGGTCTTCACATACAAATTTCTCCATGAATCTGCTAAGCTTAGATGAATGCAAATTAATATATTTACTGAGAAGTATTTCCCTCTCACCTTCCCCCCGAGGCTCTGTTTTGGAGTAGGAGGGGCCCAAGGCTGATTTTACCAGCTAAATGCTGCTTTGCAAAACTGAGTAACAGAAGTGAGGAATGATGCAGCTAGGATAGAAGATGCTATAAAAGACAGTAGCAGGACCCATGCACTACATGGCTTACTCTCCATAGCAATCACAGCACATCCTGGATTTCAGCAGCTTTCACTCAGTAACTCAGACATTAGGAATGCAGGAAAACCTTTAAAGTTTTTTGTTGCCTGTGATAGAGCTTGTGTTTAAATTTATGCTTCTTCAGAGATCTCCATCGTTGTTTTATAGGTAGGATAAGAGCATGTAAACAGCTATGGCTATTTACATGCTGGTAGAGCGGTTGCATACCTGCATAAAAGGTACTAATGACCGGCACTATACTGACAAACATGAACGCTAAAAGAAAGCAAACCAATGAAAGCTTGACTAAGAACATTACTGACATCCAGATTATGCAACCAGTTTTACCAATTCCAGTGCCATAACATTTTCTTGGCCCATAACAACTACAGCATGATTACAACCAGTAAGTCTTGCCAAGTTCTAGTAAATAGGTATTTGGTGGCAATTGACAGTCCTTAAGTATTTACTTTCCAAAGCCAGATGAAAGTCCACAGAAACTCAGCAGTGCACACACTCCAACAAAAGTGTGTCAACTAGGGGGAAAAAAAAATAATCAGAGATGTAGTTTCCTACTAGAAAAGCACCCTGAAGTGCATGAGCAGATGAAACTATTAAAACAGAGGCTTATCCAAAAGACTTTCTGTTGGCTTCTGGAAGATTTTCATTACACATTTGAGTACAAGTTAAAACTCTCTAAGGTTTTCCTGATACAATGATATATACTTTGTTCCTAGACTTCAAGCAGCGAGAACAGAATTATATTACTGCAATTGAAGAAAGCGGGTATGAGCTGTAATTTGTTATTCTGCTGTTACGGAGTCTCCCTGTCTCATATAAGTAGAACTGAAGAATCATATCTGAACATAAGAAAGCTAAATAGAAAACTGAATCAAAATCATATACCCTTCATTGTAAGCTACACACATACTATAACATTAAATAAAAGAATGAGTCATAGGAGTTAAACTGAATGTTGTTCTACTACCTTTCAAAACCTTTCGTATAGGCATATCATGATTTTGCCCTCAGGTGACTTCATCATCCAGAACTGAATTTGGAATATTACATGTTTTACAAACTTTTAAGTTATTTTATAATTTATTTCAAAGGTGAACTGATCAAGGAAATATAATCTGCTACCTGCTTTCTAATTGCAAGCAATCGTGTTCTATCTTGCTTACTTAAGCGCATATGAACAGAAAGTTGTTGTAGTCCAGAAAATTAACATATTTATTAATGTTTATAAATACAGATAAAACCAGTCACAGTCCATTTTGGAAAAAAAAATAAACAACAACAAACAGTAATATAAGTTAAATATCTTTATGAGAAAAACTGTAAATAAAACATAACTATCTTGTCTGAAACTAGACTGAAAGCATAAGATCATTAACTATGATATAGATGATAAAGTACTTAAAAAATAGTAGCATGAAATATTTCTATTAAAATGGCAATAGGATGAAAATATCAGGAGTTAATGCAAAGGTGTTTAACATTTCACTATTGAACAAATTTTTAAAAATATCATGTACACTGATACTATTAATGCTGCTGGGTACCAAGCACTAACAATAAAACATTAATACAGTTTGTGAAGGTGTAACACAGATGTAATATGTGGATTTGTGACAGGTTTGGGAATTCCAAAACAAAAGGGGGAAAGAAGAGAGTTCATAAACTCTATGAAAATGGTGGGGTAAATGAGGTAAGATTGACATCAGTGAGACAAATATGTAGAAAACCAGCTAGCAGAGTAATCAAGAAATCATTAAAGCGTAATATAACATAACCACAAAATTTGTTACAACAAAGAGCTGATATTTCCTTCTAATAAATTTATCCTATATAAATTCAATCAATATGAAATATATTTAGGCTCTCTTACAGCTACATATTAAGCAGCAGGTCCAAAGGAAACCCAACCCTCCCACAAAAACATAGAAATTTAGGTAGGGCAACCCCCTCCCTCCCCATGTTAAGGGCCCAACAGTGCATACACTGGGGCTCTAGTCTGAGCTGCTTTCCTCACCTTCTCACCACAGAGGGCATAGCAGGTAAATTTGGGCTTTGATTTCCAATGTCAGCGGCAAAACATTACACCTTGCTGCAGGGCAATTGGGTAGATCTAGCTCTTGGTTACATATAACACTAAAAATAATCATGCAAAACCAGTATATCCCATAGTAGCTGATCCACTATTTCAAAACTAGCTATCAGACCATAACTAACAGAATGTACAGGCTAGAACAAGTTTGACTTCTGGTTTTCATGTTCATCTGATGAAGAATGAGCAAACAGTAGCCTGAATTTATTCTGTGATGAGCACAACTTCTTTCAGCTACGTTTACAGATGGGCTATTCCAGCAACATCAAAAATAATATTAATAATTAAAAAAAAAAAAAAAAGCAGGTGTTGTAATTTAACTGTGTATATTATCAGATTTAACAGTAAAGAGTTTCTATGAGTAACGCAGCAAGGACAAGGATTATCATATTTCTGTACAAGAATTATTCCCTTTATTTCCAATGCTTTGATGATAAAATTCTTAATCTAAACTACTGTAAGAGTGCATGCATTAGCACTCACGTTGACTCGCTTTTTCTGTTTGCTATATATAGAATTCCATCAAAAACACCGAACTACTGAAGTGGCACTCAGCAGCATAATTTTATCTGTTTTTATTCTGCCCATGATCAGGCTGTGCTCCCTTATTAAATTGAAATTCTCTTAGAATACAGATAGGTGACACAGCAAAACCATATGTTATAAACTCCATTGGATGTTAGGAAATAAAAGAGGCAGACACTTTTGGACTAGACTAAACAAACACTGAAATATATAAAACTATTTGCTCAGAAGCCTCCTTTAAGAGGAAAACTTTGAAGAAAACCTATCTACGAATACAAAGAAACTAATACAGATCACAGCTGATGAAACTGAAAGGAAAGCTTAAAATTCACCTAATTGTATTACAATAGAACATTTAATCATTAGTTACTGAGGCAACAGTAAAGTATAATTAAGAATACGATTACTAGAGATTTACTTCCATGCAAATTATACAACTTGTATTAATCACACCCATGAATGAGAGTGTTTGCATAATAAAAACATCTTTAAACTTAAATAATTACACAGGCTCCCTATGAAATTTAGTTATAAAAACACAAAGCAACAAGAACTTAATTAAAGCAGAAAACTTTGCTCTTTTTTGACCACAAAGGCCTCTATTTTTCTTATTCCTTTTGCACCCCAATTCTTAGCCTAATAATCTTGTAGTAACTTTTTTCACTCAAATGAGTTACGTCTATGGCCAAGTTCACAAGTAGAAGCGAAGAGTAAATCATGCTACTGGTGGTTTTTAAATTTTCACAACTGAGATGATGAGAAATACTCACGTAATAAGTAGCAATTTCCAGCTCCATAAGTAATTCAAAAACTGATATAAACTAATATGACAGGACATAAACTAGGAATGTTCTTCAAACTTCAGCATACATGTTGCCACTATTTAAAGCTGATCATATGATTGTAATTGGGTGCTAAATTGCTTGCTGTTAAATCCTGTGTTTTGTATAAGAATAATATGACATTCAGAGTACAGCTGATATTTCAACAGGAAACTATGATGGAGCACATTCCCTAGATAAATCAGAATTATAAGAATCATAAGAATCAGTTCATATATATATTAATAATAAGTGTATAACTCCTGGTCTTCATTCAACTGTATGAGACTATGTTCCTTATTTTAGCAGAAAAATGGAGAATCATGCCTGTTCATCTAGTGAAAGCCTACAAACTTAGTGTTAAGGCCATCTTTTTTTTTTTTTTCCTCCACATCTGTACACCACCATTTTTATTCTCAGAAAAGTCCTTTTTTTCTCTGATCATTAATTTCCTCACTAGAGCTCATCCAAGCAATTCCATCTAACTCCTATTCTGACTAATTTCCCATATCATAGTTAAATTCTATCTCCAACATTTAAATTGAACTCAGTAACTTGAACTTATATACCATTAAGCTTCAATACTTTGGGACCTTCATAGTGGTACACATCTGTTTCTGTAGTAAAACATGAAGCTATCACGTTCAAGGAGCGGCTCACTGTTACAGTTTCTCCCAGAGTTCTACAAATGCCCCTAATATAGAACATAAAGATTTTAAAAAGACCCAGTTCCAGATTTCATTCTACACTGACATAAACCTCACAATTAATAGCACTACTCTTGAGCACAGAAGAGCTTTCCCAGAAGACTAGCCTTCTTATGCAGGCTCCAGTACAGCAAAGAGCTTCAGATAGACCATAGCATCATTTACAGTACTATATATATATATTTATAAATTAAAATGTAAAATTCTGTGTGAGTGGGAGTATTATATGTTAAACTTTCCATAATTTTTTCAAAAGCATTCAAGCAGAAATCAAATTTGCTTTGCTTCTGAGTCTGCAATAAATTCCATTTAAGACATCAATGCAACAGCTGAAAATTTTGAAGAAAACAAGTCCAACAACTCTCCACGACTTGGTAGAGTACAGATATATCTTTTCCCATTGATTGCTACCTCCAACCAAAGTAGAACACTTCCTATACTCAATATTTATTGCTTAACATATGAAAATATTCCTCATTTAAGGATTTACCACCCATGTCTTTCATCATGGCCTTTTATATGTTGCTTGGTATTGCTAGCACCTTCTAGAAAAACAGACCATGTATGCAAGCCACCCTGTGATATCTGCGCATATGACTCATGCAGATGCTACTGAAAGATAAAATTCTTCCACTGGCTTGAAACTGAAATAGATGCCATTTGCTCTATCAATAATGAATTGAATATTTTATTAAGCCAAGCTGTTGTCAATAACAGCATATAGTCTTCCAGAACACATTTCTCAAGCAACACAGTTTTTAAGCCTGCTACTTGGTTCTGATTTGCATTACAGAGTCAAAACGAACCAGCCGCACAAAACCCAGTAACATTTCTCATAGTTTTTCTGTGGTTTTCTTCCTGAATGTGTTGATCAGACAGTATGTTTCCTAATTCATGCTAACACCATACAAAAAAGAACTGTAAGTCATAGGACAGAGCAGATGTCAACTCTACATTTCCCTTGAAAAAGCCAGCCCATTTTTTCAGCAGAACAAGAAAATCACAGAAACAATCACCAATACATCTGAAACAGCCAGCAGCTTCACAGAAGTTGTCTGGACAGATTACATGGATCTGAGGTGAGATCTCTGTTTACTCACATCTCTGCTCCTTCCTCTACCACCGGCATCACGCTATATATGGGAACCATGCTGTTGCGTTGCCAGTTTTCAGCTGCCACCTACCTCCCACCCTTCACAGTTATCTGCTCGAACTTCAGCAATGCAATGAATACGGCAAGGAAAATATAAAACATCTAATAGTAAGCCCACCTGCCTAAACCAGAGAAGTAAATTGAGTTTATATCACCTAAGACTATACCTACATATTTACCTGGTTTACAGAGATCTCATCTTGATATAGTAGATCAGGATGGGTTTAACTTAAACCAGGAAACAGCTTTTAAACTAAACATAGCTTCACTTCTATTGGCATCACTCAATCCAGAGAAGTAAACTACACTGAAAAATTTAAGTCAAAGGCAGAAACACCATTTTGACACACAACATTGCCACACTGTGGCACTCAGGCTACCAGTGAAACCACATATATATAAATTCTATATATAGCAAAAAACAAGCCTGAGTTGCATAAACCGCAACTTTCCTAAGACTCTTTCCATGGCCCTAAGCAGGCTGGTAAAGGTCCCCATGCTGGCAGCGTATGCAGGAGATTTTACCTGTGCTAGTCCTTCTAGCTGTTTTTGTATGATCACTGTAGCTTCTAACCTTTATTACACAGAAGCCAAAATTTACACAGAAGCCAAAATGCTTTGATCAATTTAAAACATAATACATAATAAATGCAACCCCTAAACTGAGTCTGAGTAGCTGAAGATGATTTATTTTTATTTATTTATTTTACAGCAAGTACTATGACAAGAATTGCTTGGGACTGTCTATGCAAGGATTCAGAAGACATTCAGTGGAACAATCATCAACCATTTCCATATACTTTCTCACTTGCAGAAGCAGAGCTACCGATCTGTATCTGTAGATGAAATTACATTCCCTCAAATGCTTTTTATCATCATAACCAACAATGCACAACTATCCTGTTTGCTTGTTGAGATTTTGTTTATGTATATCAAGGCATTGGACATTATGAATTCAAGACAAACAGAAATACAAACACTCATAATTCATGTCTAAGGGTTTTAATTGGTACTTTCAAAGTTGCAGACACATGTGAATGGTATCAACTTTTATTTTAAAGACAAAAAAGGACAGTATTTAATATTTCATTATGCACAATTTGACCCAAATCAAGCACCATCTCATTAATACTACAAGGTTTCTGGTGACATTAATTCTCTGTTTTATTCAGGTAGCATAATCTTTGCATCTTTTATTAAACACACTTCAAAATTCTTACTAAGAAATCTCATGTGCAAGGACTTACTTTTTAAAGTTAGTTTTAATGTAAAAATTAAATGTTCTCCTACTTTTGAAACTGAAGTAGTTTCCAATCCAAAACAATATATGAAAATAAAATTAAAAAAAAAAAATAAGATTAACTTTATAAAGTTTGCTATGAGCACAGAAATACTTCATTTATGAATTACTCAGAGGCATGTACCCAGTCTATCATTTAAACAATTTGTAAAAGTTAAAACCTATTATCTTTCCTGTATAGTTTTAGAAGTCCTCTCTTAATCAAATGTGACTCATATTTATGCTAAAAAAATGCATAAACCCCCCCATGCAAAAAAAAAAAAAAAAAAAAAAAAAAAAAACATAACATCAAACTGTACCATAACAAGTTATTAAAAAGCAGTGACAGTTAGGGATGGCGCCATCCAAAACCACAAAATCAGTTCTACTTTAATTTATATTTTTAAAAAATAATCAGTTAAAAATAGGTGCTTTAACTGTTTAGAAAAGACAGGATGTGGAAATAACAAATATTATTATAGATTCCATTTTGTCTAGAATTATAGACAGGGACTAAATTAAAGTCAAATTAAAGTCAATCTTTTCTTTAATTCCGCAGGGATGAGAAAATACTTAAACTTTTTGGAATCAGTAGATAAAACGTTTACAGATCTCTAAGAAAGCAGAGTTAATTTTTTCCTACTCTTATGTATATGTGCTATAAGTTGCAAAGAGAAAGTACTTGGAAGTGTAAACACCTTACTATTCTTGTAAGTTAGAGATTTTAATACAAGTTAGTGATAATGGTACTTGGGCCTTAATATAAAAGGAGCATTAATATTTTGAGACTGAAGTTTTACAGATGTTTCTCATTTAAAATACATTAACATAAAAAGAGATTAGTTTCAAGACCAACTTACTTAGAATACTATTTTCAACTATCTGAAAGTACCACTTATGTCAGAAAACAGTGATTCACATCACAGCTGTCACAAACAGATTCATTTTCTTTTGTGGATGACCTAGATGCAGAAAATGATTATTGGATCCTAACCATTTCAAAACATTGATGATATTGCCAGTCTCAAATTTCAAAAAATAGCTAACAAAATCACAAAAATAAGACTTGTCTTAAAAATAAATGTTCTTCTATAAGCCTAACCTAGACTACGCGTTTTATATTTTTTAAGTGTTAAAGATTTCTAGAGCCATACAGTTCAAAGGTTGGTTGGTTGGTTGAAGATGAAATTGGTATTTTCTGCAACTGTGTTATAAAAGCAAACAAAACAATATCTTAAGGACTGATAAGTTGCAAGACAAAAAGGAAATTCAACATTTCCACTATAATTGTTTTCTTAGCTGATTACCGTATTTTTTTTTTCCACCATTTACCTACTTACTAATTCTACAACAGTGTATGACAAATGAGGATTACAGTTTGAGTTCTGTGTTAATTCCATGCAAGAACAGACCTACAATTTAAAGTAAATTTTCTTATTAAAACTCCATTGTTATAAACACTTCAACATACTTGGACCACCCTAAATTGCCCTTTAACATTAAACAAATCACAGACAACTCTCTGTACCACAATGTTACTTCTGCAAAATCTGTATCCAGCAACCTATGGATTCTGTGGGAAGCCAGCCAGAGATGTGCAGCCTTATTGTCCTTGCAAAAACCGGGATTTGCCTTCCTATGTCATCTTATTAAATATAGTGGTAGAAATCCCTTTTTGGGTTTTCACAAGGAAATCCATTTCTATCATAACGGAAATATCCTCCAGCTACTCAGCTAAAATTTTGATCCAAAAGTTCACATAAAATTGAACAAATAAATAAAAAGAAAAATCTTTAATCTTATGCATAAAGCTTTTTCTGCTTCCTTGCTGATTTTTTAGATGGGTCCTTTAGACAGATACAGTACAAGATTGATATAATGAGTGCATTGTTTCTTCAACATCTTTTCCAGACTTTGAGTTTGTATTTTTCCTTCTCTTCACCCCCAATTTGAGAACAGTAATACTTCTCTAAAAAGCCCAGACACCATGTTCAAATGGATAATATTTTTAATTCAAAATTCTGAAATATATTTCTAACTCTGTAAACATATAAGATTCTTTATTTCCTATAAAATAAAAAATAGAAAAAGCAAAAGCACAGTGTTGGATATCTTATTCTTTATACTATTTTGCTCTTGCAAAATAGTTCCTACTCTTATGCTCTTACTGTTCAGTACATTTCTTAATATTTCTATTATCATTACCATCTAATTTGTAGAAATATCTTTTCTTTAAAGAAAAATCTATTCCAGGTTTTTTAAAGATAATCTATATGGTTAGAAGAGGCTCGTTTTGATGGCAGTTACCAAAAGGTTTGGTTATGAAATTTTGCTCTCAGTTTTTAAGAACCTTTTTGCAACAATCTAATTACAAAGTGATGGCTAAATAAAACACATCCTTTGTGTAAGAAAACCTTTAAAATCCACTTATGAAGAAAAAAATCTAAATCAAGAAAAAGTATAAAGAATGTATATTTCAGAGATATCCATTTTTTTACTTTTTTTTTTTTTTAAAAAAAAAAAAAAGGATCATTGCCAGTGTAGTTAATGTTTTACATTTAGCAACAGTAACAGTTAGGTATCATCAACTCCTGCTGGCTTCATTAAAGCTACAAAATCTATTGTTTTTTTTGGAATTGAGAGCCTATCAGAAGGTGCCATATCAGCACTAATGAGCAAGAAGGTATTAAGGTGCAGTTATATTAATAGGCTTGAGGACACAAAATGTTTTTCCACTCTTTTTTCTTTTAGAAAGTGCTTTTATGCAATCATTCAGTTGCTATTAATAGCTTCAGCATCACTCATGCAAAGACTTGCACAGTTGGAGAGCCGGGTCCTTATTCTGACAGGCCTTTAGCAGTAGAGAAAACTGTGTGTTGCATTAGACCACCAAACTATTTCAATAAAACAGCATTCAAAGCACACAAGAAAACATTGGCTTTCTTCAAATAAACCTCATCCTTTCTTTTACTGAGTTGAGTATTGATGTAAGTTAACTGCTTAAATACTCTTTAGAAACTTTAGATTGAAGCACTGAAGCTATTACTTTTATTAACATTAAGATATCTTCCAGCAAATAGACTGCATTAAAATGTATGCAAATAAATAAAACTACACATGAACACTTTTTCCAGTTATATTTGAAGTTAATTGGACTTGGAAAAGGTAGCTCTAATTTTTTTCAATTTTTCCATCAAGAAAATATGTCCTACCTTAATGAAACACCAAAAAAAAAAAAAAACTCCTCAAACTGTTAGTTAAGATCTAAATGTTATTTAAAGAATGAAACCAGCTTTCATCCAGATGAAAGATACCATTTTATAGTGATCCTGTACCTCTTTCCATTAGAAAATGAAAAAGTAAAAATAGTAAAAATATATGACAACATAAAGCAATGCAAACCATGTTTTTTTTTTTATGCTGACTTTCCATGAATGGAATCTAAATATAGATGAAATCATGTATGTAGTGGCCTGCCAATCTGAACTTTACCAAGTAATTAAAAATTATTTCAGTTTTTGATTTCGTACAAGGTTTCCATAAGTAATCTAGTATTTCATGTAACTTCAATAACAAAGAGAAAATTTAGAGCATTTACTTTCAAAAACTGACTTGCAATATACCTTCAAAATTTATTCAGCAAAACACACTGCACTGAGTGAAAATTTGGAGAGGGGTGAAAGATAAGAAATATGGCTATGAAATCAGTTACATGAAAAGCTGAATTCATATGTGCTTATAAATTTTCATTTTATGAAATTTAGCAAAAAAAAAAAAAGTGCTTTTATGTCATCATATTGCTATTATGTCAAAGCAGTAGTAGGGGGCAAGGGAGAACCTTCCCCCACCCTAAGATTATCACGCCCTCTCATTGTCTGTCTGTTATTTGTTATCTCTGTGAACGATGTTGGTCATAACTACAAAACTTACAGTTTATTCCATTCTCACAGTAAATAACTAAAACCTTCACACACATATTAAATGCTTCCACTTAGTACAGATCCAGAGTATTACACTGAATGACGCTCGAGGCACATCTCCCTGCCATGTCCTCATCACTTTTATGAAGTGATATATGTTGCTTATAAGTAAAGACTTAAAATCTTTATTAATCTAGTTTCAGTTTCCACCTTTGATATTCCAAAATACAAGCACTTCCAAAAAGTACATTTTAATTCCTATCTTCTACATCTAGCATCTTCTCCCCTTCCTTAATTTCTATTCTATATTTTTTCTCTTTCAGAAGAAATAGATTTATCAAACTCAGCATTTTTTAAGCCACCTGAAGGGCACTCATAGTGGAACAAGAGTTTAGGTCGTTGTTCTGCCAAGCCAATAGGGATGGAAATAGGATGAAGAGGTGCTATATTTTACTTCCCACAAATTCGTGACTAGCACTGGCAAAGCAATCGTACTGGATGTCTGAATGCAACCATTTCAGCATTGTAAAAACTAGTGTTATATGTGAAAGGGTTCTATCTTGGAGCAGAGGAGGGAAAAAAAAAAAGAACAAACAGACTACAGACACATTCCCACAGAATTTCTTCACCTATCCCCAATTCCATACCTGTTGTACTCCGTTATTACTGTCTTCTTACCCACTTTAGCACCTTTTCTTCTCCATTGAGTCATCCCTAATTTTCCATCTAGCCATTAAGACAATTACTAGATTTTCAAAGCAGGAAACAGCTTTCACTTCCACAAACCTCTCTGACTTAGATATGTTCCCAACCATCTATTGCTTCTTTGTGCTCTTTAAAAGGCCAAACTATTGCTAGTCTAAACTTAGCGGCAGAAAATTGATGTCGTTTATTCTTTTGACTACAACTGACTGAAAGTACACTTAAAGCAGAGTAAAACAAACTCTGAAGACAAAATCACATTCTGAAGACCTTGCAAACTGACAATAAGAAAGACACAATGTACTGGGACACAATGACACAATTACTTATTATTTCACATATCTGAGAATCATGAAATAAATGAACTCTTTGAAGTGGTTTGGATGTAATACTAAGACTGGCATGAATCATAAGAAAATTTTGTATGCAAGACAAATAATAATTAAATAAAACTAACTGAATTTGAGGCATCCCACTGGTATTACCAGAATATGAAGGTGGAAGACAATAATCCTAAAAACAAGATCAAGTACCAATATTTAAATGATTCTGAATAGTGTTTGACCAACACTGATGCTCAACATTTTTAGAAGCTTTAAACTTTACAGGTTTTTAACTTGATGATTAATCTATACAGGAAAAAAAAAAAAAGGTAAAATGTTACTTGTATTTTTCCTTCTTGGTGTTTTGTTCTGAAATGAGGGACAGCTGCAAAACTAAAATGTACTTCAAACACCAGAAAGAATCATTATCTGAACTGTCACTGTTTAACGTATATTTCCATTTATTAGTCTCAGAATTTTAATTCCACAGAATGTTTTATGTACCCTGAGAAATACTGATGAAACTTCTTGGCAAGAAGCTTGAAGTTGTAAACAAAAAAAAATACAGAGGAATTTGTTTTATGTAGTTTGCATATATTTATATGTATAGTTTATACAGGTAACATGTCTATGTCTATTATCATATTATATGTCTATAATATGGATGGATACATGCATGTGTGTATGTATATGATAGAGATACTTTGCAGAAGTCTTCTTCATTACACTTAAACCACCACTGATAAAAACAGTCTGGTTTGTTACCCAAAAGATTTATCCACAAATAGCAAACACAGTTGTGGCCATGAGATTATCAGAAAACATAAGCATTAGCATTTAAATACACTTCCTACAGATGAATGTTCACACCAAGACTGTTTCATTTACACCACATTTCAATGATGTCCTTGAAATTATGTCCATGCATAACTTTGCTGGATTAATATTTTTGAAAGCTCTGACTCAGTAATGTGGAAAACAAAATCCCTTATTTTACCTTAAGCAATCCATTAAAAATCACTGCCCTGTTCAGAATCATAAATGAACATCTTCCCAAAGAGGCAAACATCAACTCATGGCCAGATGTTTGGGCAGAAGACTGGAAGATTGAACTGGACCACAGGTTTAGACCCAAACTTCAAATATAATTTAGCCCTTCCCTAATGCACTGTCTTGAAAAGGTCTTTTCAGTTTGAATCTACTCCATGAGGCTTTGTTCAAACTTGTTACTAACGTTACTTAGTTCTCTGCTCTAGAGCTGAGCATGGAATCACAAAAGCAGTCTATGCCATTTCATAAAGCATATCTAATGAATTCTTTAACTGCAGAGTCAACATTAACATGAAGAGCCTTGAACCATAGTAATGTTGCTTAAAAGTAACTGTAAGATCTACTTTATCCTGCAGGAGGAATCTTAAAGGTTCTTTGCCCTACACAATTACAGAAACAATATAACAGCAGATGACACCACATGTGGGTTCTAAGAAAATATAACAAACAAGTCAGCGCTAGAATTTTCACTAGAATGCAAGCAAACACAGATTAACAGATCATTGAAACACATTTTTGAAAGAAACAGGAAAAATTAGGGGGGAAAAAGGCATGTAAAGGACTTTCATTTTATTGGTTTCCTGTCTTCTATCTAATCTCAGTATAGAGAACTGAAATCCTAGCAGAGGAGATTTTGTCCTCTGAAAAAAAAAAATAATTAGAAAATGTTATGGATATCCATTTCTTCAAGTGTACTCTGTTAGCAGCCAATAGTCTCAGATGGCATATGTTGACATCGTCATCATAATGTGACTGTACTAGACTACAGATAAATCTAAAACATCTGCTAGCATTCTCACTGTGGCACCAAATAGCTCGGAACATACCGAACTGCATAACTGTTCTGCACTTTGGTAAGCTTGTATTTAGTGCTAGCATAACTAGGTCTCTCTTTATGAATTAAATGACTTGAAAGAAAGGACAATTCTGCACACATTGTAGCAATGTGCTGTAACCAGCCTTCCTCCTTACTTTATCTTTAAATATACAATTAAAGCAAATTAATTTCATTGATTTTTTTTTTATTCCCCAATTCCATCCTTTCCACCCAGAGATGGGCAACTTTTCATCAATGTGTTATTCTGTAAAGAAAAGAGGACATTATTTTTGTGTTGTATCATTGTTATATAGAAAAAAAATGTCCAATTTATATTCCATCTAAATGAAACGTGCCTTTTACTCAATACAAAGTATTATTACATTGATATTCACGCCAAATAAAAATGATGCATTTAGATGAAGTAGTCTGCATGCCATCTGCTAGATTATCAGTTGGCAAAAAGATGTCTTCATAAAATACCAGATCTACGGAGTTTTATATGCTGTTTCCTCAGAGATCAGCCATCTTTGAAGTCACACATGTAGATTCCCTTTGTTCTTGTTAGTGTTGGTAAAGAGAGGTAACCACACTGACAATTCCATCTACAAATGAAGGCAGAACTAATTGTCACTTGATATTATGCCACAGTCAAGACTTTTAAATTTCAAGAATTTTTGATAACTGTTCTTAGATTACTGCAGATACTTGACCAGGACACAGGTACCCATTTATTTATTCCTCATTACTGAAAAAAAACATTTTGCATATCTTAACAACACTAACTGCATTAAAATTTGAATTAGATTTTGGCTTCTTTCCTGCCTAATTCATTAGACTTTTGGGTTCAGCAGGATGTGAAAGATTATAACAGTATGTGGTAACACCCGGAATACTCAACTCCATTATGTACACAAATAATGAATGCTCCCTGGTAAGCATACAGACACAGATCACTTTCTCAGCAGCATAGAGACAGGTGGCAAGTAAGGACAAATGGCTCCACAAAATAATAATAAATAATAATAATAATAATAATGCATTTTATTGATTTTCTATGTCACATGTATATGGAACTACCAATCTTTAATTAATATAGAAAAGATTAATGTCACTAATAATGTGGCTGCAGCATTCTCTATGCTAAATGATAAATTTTGAGGTGTCTTTTCACTGATTTGTATATCAAGAAGAGTGCAACACAGAAGAAAATTACAGAGAAATTCCTCCTGGTATCCCTGGTCCTGGTGGAAGTTCAGTTGCAGCAGGAGGAAAAGAAAAAACCTGAAAATATGTTTATGCGTTCTGATGAAAAGATAACCCTGTATTCCCTATTGAATTTTGTGGAATTTTGTAGGACTACAGCAGCCTTCTAATTAGATCTTCCCATTCCTAAAGCAATCTCAGAGGAAAGCCTGAAAAATACTGATTGCATTGTAAGTTTGATACATATTCAGGCTGTCATTATTGAGGTTATAACCACACTTCACACTCCTGCCTTTTGATTAGTGACTTCCAAAATAGATCAAGTTAAATTCTACATCACATCTGACTCACTGTTTTAATCTACAATAAACACCTTTCACTAACTGTCTCTTCTTAACCTAATAAACTTTTCAAATGGGTATTATAATTAGAAGATAATTAAATAGCAAAGATGGGAACTTCAAACACACAAGAAAAAAGGTCATGATATTAATAAAAAAAAATCTCAGACTGGGAATACCAGCCAGTTATAGCAAAATGAATACTAACTGATAAACTACACATTACTACTTTCAAACCCTCAATCTGAGAAGTGGCAATGTACATGATTCACACCTTAAATAACGAGGATGCATATAAAAGCCTGCTGTGCACTTTTAGTTTGCAATGTACTGC
This sequence comes from Anas platyrhynchos, assembly GCF_047663525.1. Lineage (NCBI taxonomy): Eukaryota > Metazoa > Chordata > Aves > Anseriformes > Anatidae > Anas > Anas platyrhynchos. Next base: position 19,950,742 of record NC_092590.1, read on the forward strand.
ATGTGACAGCACCCAGTATGCCTCTTTAGAAGTATGATCAGTTGTTTCATTACTGCTTTCATTTGGTTTACTCTTAATAAGATGTTTTCTCATTTTTGCTTTTAAATAAAGACAGTAATTTCTCTCTCTGTATCCCCAATTACTCATAAATTTAGTGCTCATATGCTGAACACTGGAAACAAGCTTCTCAAACAAGCCAGACCTGTAAGTGAAAATGAACAAGTGAGGTTTATTTTCATATGAAAACGAACATCTATAAAGTGAGGTTTATGGAGCAACTTCATCTCATCCATGTATGTAGAACTGCATACGGCTGGGACTGAATGTTCTTTGCCTTTCTCAATGGATCCTTACTCAATTTAGGTTTTTCTGCTGTTTCTTTGTTTTTCAACTTAGCTTTAGGGAAAAATAGGTGGTTTATATAAAATATTTAGGTACACCTTTGGTTTTGAACAATTTAAATTTCTTTTAAGAATTCCAAGTATTACCTGAACATTGTTACCAAGTCTTTGTCACAGCACCTAAATCTTAGAGTACAAGAGCTGACTGAAGAAGGAGGAGGACAAACTAGATAAATACAGATTTTTATAATCCAAGTATTTAAAGAAATAAATTCATACTATTGAGGGTGAAATTTTCAGGGCTTACAGTTTCACTGCACAAATGTATATCATGAGAAGGACTTAAGACACAACCTTGTGGAAATGAGCTCCTAAACAAGCATTTATATGCTTTTATTTAAACATCATATCCATACTTAAGTGTTCACCATTCTGAAGAAAAAGCAGATTTTGTGTTCTTCATTAGTCACTCTTCTCAGCAGATATTTTGTGGATATTTTCATTTGGCATTACCACTTCCCATTCTGAATCATGCTAGAGTAAGATATATTGCAGTTGACTTTGGTGAAGACCAAATCTTGCTGTTTGTATTTTAATCAGGGAAGGCTAAGTACCAGCTGTTGGGTAAATGATATTCAAAATTATCTTCCATCATATTCTGGGCCAAATTTCATCTCTAATGTAAGCAGGCAACAGTCCAGCACCTCCATTGCACTTGTAACTCATCAGAATAGAGAATGAAATTTGGCCTTCAAGGTTCACATTAACAATCCATATTTTCATTATAGACACTAAAAAAATTACAAATTTACCATGGAATCCAATTAAGACAATTTTGACAGCTTTTCCAATTTTGACAGCTTTCTTAGCATGTTCTGCTTTCATTTTCCAGGCACAGGAAATCTGCTTTATGACTGTATAAAATCAGACTCTCCTAAGCATAAAAATGAAGCAAATAAAACAAAAACAAAGTCCAAAAAACAAACAAATAATAAAGAAAAAACACAAAACAAAACCAAAAGTCTTCCAATGTCTCTCATAACCACTACAAAACGTCTGATAAAAGTTATGAACTTTTACATATGAACAGTTAGTACTACAAGCCCCATTTTAATCTTGCAGAAAGACTGACATTTTGTGAAGATCAAGGAAGCAAGACAACCCCTTCATTTTGTGACAAACAGGTTATTTTAGTTATATATTCTCCTCTATATGAAATAAGCATTATCATTATGTTTTCTGCCTCCCCAGTACTTACACAACACATGTATCCTGCTTCCAGTTTGCTTTTCAGAATACAACTATGGATTAAACAAGCCACTGCCCTTCCATCAGCACTGCCAGTACTGATGGAAGCTCCTACATCACTGGCTGGGTGGTGTAGGAGCTCTTACTCTGCCTTCACTAAGATCATAAGACTCTTTAAAGCCTTTTTATGAACAAAACAAGAAAGCAACAGTTAAAACTAAAACAGGCTATATAGCACAGTGGTGGATGACTAAGTACTTTTTGAGTACAAAAGCTGAAGGGAACTCTGGTCTGTTTTTGGAAAGAAGAATCTCTTGAATACTGCACAGACTACTCAGCAACCTCAGACACTCAGATTATGTACAAATCCTACCAATTTAAGCAAACATCTCTAATAGAAGAATAGTTGATATTAACAATCAGGAAACAAATGTTACAATTGACTGTAAACAGCCTTTGAAGAATTATTCCACACCTAAGTCACTGCTCTTTGAAACGCAGTTAAAACAACTTATTCTTTACTTGTATTCTGAACTCTTTTAGATTGAGGTCTTTATTCCCCCAGAGAGCACAGTAATATTCCAAAGTGATCTATCATTTGAGAGACTAGAAGTTTAATCAACTGATTAAAACACTAAAGAAGCTAGGATGGCCACATATATGTTAAAGATTATTGGATCTCTGATAACTGCTCAAATTCAAAAAACCCACTATCATAGGTAACTATTATTTCTCTAAATCCCAGATTAAAATCTACAAAAGAAAAAAAAGCATAGGTAATGAAATCATCACCTGGCAAAGAGCATTGAATATTTATCTGAAAACTCTTAAATTAAATAACAAAAGCAATTCTGAGATGACTGGAACCTAAAATCACCTTTTCCTTGTGTTATGACTAGCAGACCCCAAAACCCATGGATTCTGGAGACGCAAACTAACCGAAAACATCAAAAAGATTTATACCTTTATCATTGTGAGTCCTCATGTTCAGCCCTCATTGAGCCCATCAGTGCCCTATGGATGAAACATCATTGTTTTCAGAAAAAAGAAAATAAAAGTAGAATGCTGAGAATGACTAGAATATACATGTAGTTAGGGCATGGGATTAGATGCTGCAAGCAAATTTTCTGGTCTCTTTTTCTTGTTCCATGTACAGAAGTAACTCCTTTTAAGAAGCGCTCTCTGTTATCAGGTCAGTTTCATTTCGTCTAAAACACAGCGATGCTTAACTCAATCTTGTACAAATATTTGTGGGGCAGACCAGCTGCATGCTAGGATCAAGACATTTTCCATATGGGATGAAACTGTGAAGATTTCAGAAATCCAGTAAAAATGCTGACCACCTGGGAAAGGAAGTCCTTCAGGGGTCAGCTGCTCCACACTAAGCATACGTACCTCTGAGAAGTCTTAATTAGCTTAATTAGTTAAAACCAGATATTATAACATATAGGCATTCATGTCTACAGTACAGGTTTGTACAACTGATCATTCAGTTACTGTCTAAAACATATTACAGAATTGTGCCAAATAATAAATGTCTCTTGAAAGGAGATGGCAGAGTAAGACTGAATTGTATTTAAGTGGTTGACATTACAGAAGAGCATCAGTGAAGTACCTGGTTTTAACCTACTGACATTTATGTCAAACATAAAACTGGAGAACAACAACAACAAAAAAGATTGTAATGTTAAAAACTGACTACAACAACACTAGGGACTTTCAGAAACATGACGGGACAGGCAAGATGAAATCAATCTGGGACCTGGAAAAGTGCCTAAGCTCGTGAAAAAGATGTTCGGCCTCTCTGCGATTGAAAACACAAAGGAATGATGGCACAAGTAGGAAGCATGAAGAGACTACATTTGTCACCCCAGAAGAACACCTGCTAACAGGTGTTCTTACACAAATCTTAGCAGTAAGAAAAGCAAGTTAACAGTCAGTACTTTTATCTTTAGATATCAAATCAGCAAAAGGAGACGGCAGATGCAACAGTATTGTAAGCAGTAAGATATGACATCTGAACTATTGATTACTGGAATGGCTAGCATCTGACAAAAATTAATAATAAAAATTAGCTAAAACCACTCAAAGAGCAGACACCCTTAGTCTGTTAGTTAGGACTTGGATTCACATAGACCATTTATTACATCTAACATAGTAGTCACTGTTTTACTTGCCTATCTTTTCTCCCCAGAATCCTTGCAAAAACATCTGATTCTTTTTTAGGGTAACTGGTGCCTGCTGTAGTCCTAAAACACAGCCATAGCTGGTCAATAAATTTCAACAATTGTCCTATATACAGATATCACTATGGAATATGTTGCTGGGCAAATATGATACTACAAGACACATTCAAAGTATCATATGTCACCGCAGGTCTTTCCTACCATACTTGTGATATGCATGAGAGCACACTGTTATGGACACAAAAGACCATTAAATAACAGCACTAGTTAAAAAGCACATGGAATGGATGTCCTGTGCTGTTGGGTCTCCAAAAACATGTATAATGGGCATATGCTCAACACTGAAATGTTTTTATTTATTTATTGAAAATAAAAAGACTGTATTGCTCCTGTTAAAAAATAAAAATAAATCTCAGTAACAGATAGGAAAACACTGAAGTGATTCCTCACCTCCCACCACTTTGCTTAAACTGTCTACAGCTAGGCTGGTGGAAGAGTCCTTGCTCTACCCTAGAGCCACTTTTTAAAAGTCTCCTCAGGAACTAGGAACATTATCCTGTGATGTAGAAATCAAAGCAAGGGTCAAGTTCCCTGTTTTAGGAGAACTGTGGTTAAAGCTTTTGTGCAAAAGAGATGAGCGATTCCTGCCCACACTAAAACAGGTTCCAAACCTTATAAAAATAGCCCTGAACTCAGACTACAAATAACTTAGAAAACAGGCATTCTTAACCTCTCTTCAGGAAACTAAAAAAATCATACGTACATACACAGACAAAATCATCCAGGTTTCAGAGACAGCAAGCACATCCACCTCTACTAGCACAGCAACATGGAGAAAGGGAATCGTGTAAGTCCTAAAAGTGCTCTACCTACTTTTTCTTTAATCTATGAAATGTAATCTTCGAAATAAGAGTGAAAAATACACTTTTTTTTCAACAAAAATCTTAACTCATATTTGTAAAGGTGACATTGCTTGGCCTTGTGACCATTCATCTCTAACAGCTAATTAAAAGCCTCTAATTTATGTAAATGAATTAATACTAGTGCATGATGTTGAAGAAAATTAAAAGATTCTAAAAAGTAATCACAGCATTTATCTAAGAATCCTCCATTTAACACAGCAGTTCAGTGATGGGGAAAAAAAATAAGAGGAAATTAAAAAACAAGACTCAAGTGTACAATTCTAACTTTCTACTAAGTTCAGGATACACTACTATCAAACATGCCAAAAAACAACCTTCCATTCTTCTTTTGAATATTATGAAGCAAGTGATAAAAAGAAATGTCTGCCTGGGCAGTTTACTGCTGGATATTGCAGCCATTGTCAAAGTATTTGGCAATGATACAACATTTGATAAAGCATTTGACGTTAAAAAAAAGTCATGGTGTTCAACTGCTGTCCCGATTTAGGACAATTCCTGTATTTCTTCTTAAGGATTGTAAAGTGAACTAACTTTACTAACATAGTTTCTTTTTTCATAAGCTGAAAAATATTATTGCCTATTCACAGACAGGCAGAATTCAATAGAACCTGACTGTAGTAATTTAGATGTAATTCCTACCTTCCTTTTCTCATCTGCACAACTGTACTATACTTAATAAAATAGGTCTTGCATTCAAAATGCAGAGCATAAATTAGAGTCCTAGTTCTCACCACCTATTCAGTCTCTTTGCTCAGAAGAAATTGTATTGTAATTTTAGCTACATTACCAGCTAGTTTAACTCAGGATTTGCCAGTTTATCTTCAGATAATTTCATTCTCTCAATTAGAAAGTAGTGCACACACTCTGTGTCAAATTTCTGTACCCTAAAGACATGAAGTATGGCCTGTAATTTTTTATTTTTTATTTTTTTTCCCCAAGGAACTTCAGTCTTTTTTCTTTCTTTTCTTTTCTTTCTTAAAAACCTTGGTTATATCTGCATGTTTCTTAGTCATCTTTTCAAGTATTTTCTCCCCATCTCTATATAAAGAAAACAGAATCAGAGCCATGTTCTTTGGAATACTGCGCAGGGGCTCTAAGAAAAAAATCCTGCTGTCATTAGAGTCATGGGTCACCTCAACAAAAGGAAAAAGGGCACACCACGATGGTCTTTACAGAGCTAATACTTTGTAGATTGAAACCTCCGCTTTTGACTAAATGCAGCTGAAAAAAAAATCTGAACAGTTCTGCACCTACCTGTTTTTGAGATTTTTTCTGAAAACAGATTTACAGGAGAAAATGTGCAGAGGTCTGCAGTCATTTCTGTAGTTCGTTTTTTTTTTTGTTTTTTTTTTTTTGTTTTTTTTTTTAATTTTATTTAATGTTTTCCTGACAAAGTTTGCCTATCATCTTGTACATAACCTTTTCTCAGTCTTAGGTTCAAGATTCATTTATGTGACAAGTACACAGAGTTAGTGAGAACAATTCATTCTAGCTATTTCATCTAACAAACTGAAACAAACAGAAGTTAACTATGTTGAAGAACATTAGATTTAAAACTGATAAAAAACATAAAAGTAGCTAACTATTCTTTAGATTCCATAAAAAGGTTGAAAGGTCTTTTCAATAATAAATTTAAAACTGTCCAGAAAGGTATCTTTAACTGTATGAAAAAGTCACAACAATTCCTTAAGGAATTGTTACACAGATGAGGCTATTAACCTTTCTCTAGAACAACACTGCTGCTGAAAAAAATAAATGTTTTACATTAGTTTTCCAGAAAAAGCATATCTGTCAGCATGGTTGTTGTGACATTGTAAGGATACCTTTGCTAAAATAAGGATTAATAAAACTCTGCAGAATCTAATCCTACATCTCCCCAGGCACACCATCAGTATGGCTTTACTAAACCCAGATAACCTTGATTGCTGTACAAGCTCACTTTCATAGACGTGGCTCCGAAATATGCTATAAGAACTAATTCATAAGTGGACAAGTCAAGCCAAGATTTCACTAATGATTTTCGAAAGTCTCAGTGTCTGATGTATTTGTTTGCTATTCTTCTGTATTCTGGTTGCTCATTTTTACTAAAAAGTAATTAACTAAATACAATATAATAGTTTCCATCCTATTAAGTTATTTTCATGGGAATTTAAATAAATTAGCTATAATTAAAACTAATGAAATCTCTAAGAGCACTAGCACTGGGTTCAACTGCAGAAATTACTCTACTGCCTCTGACTCCTATTTACTATAGTATCAGAATACACTCAAGTAATCCTTCATACACAAACACTCCAATTAGAATCAATATCTAAAACTTCATTTTTTTTCTCACCTTTCATTGTTCTCATATAGTGTTAGAACAACAAGAAAATCAAACCAAAGTACAAATTAGGGAGACAAAATGTATTGTGATATTAATTATCAGAGAAAAATGAAAATAGATTTAAGGAAATATTACTAACCTTAGGTTCTTATAGAGACTGGAAAACAGTCAATAGTTATTTTTGTAACACTTGTATATAAGTTCTGATCTACTTACAATAAACATGGAAACATTTAAAGCTTTGGGTTAAGCAAAAATCGGAAGATGACTAGTATTTTAGACAAATTCAAGTCATTAAAAGGACAAAAGAGCAAGTCAACAAAATAAAGGCGAAGTGTGGTGGGCTTACCCTTCTGGGCAGCTAAACTCCACCGCAACTGCTCTCTCCCTCCCCTTCTTCAAAGGAAGAAGGGGAAAAATCTGAGTACAGTGAAAAAGTGATCAAGGGTTGTGACAAGGACAGGGAGATCACTCACCAATTACTGTCACTGGCAAAAATATACTTAGCATAGGGCGATTAATGTAATTTTTTGCTTACTGCTAACAGCCTAGAACAGTGAGAAACTTAAACTAAAAACACCTTTTCCCCCATCTCTTCCACGTCCTTCCCCTGAGCAGCACAGGGGAACAGGGAATGGGGGCTGCAGAGTCCACTTGAGTTCGCTCTGATATGACATGGGGCAGCTGCTGCTGAGCTCTGCCCCCTGCTACCAAAAGTTGTGCATTGAGTTTCAACTATAATAAACTAAGAAACATCCAACAACCCATCCTCTGAATATTACTGGAAATTCATAAAGATGGTCTTGCTATAGAGCTGTGGCTTATGTTCCAGCCAACAAACCAGTCTAACAGAACAGCAAGAAGACTATCTCACGTTGTGGCCCTCAGATCTGAATCGCAGTATCTTATCCATTTTCAGAACACCAACATGGAAACATAAAGACAAAGCATCTTTAATACAGGGATAATCAAGGACTCCTAGCTATTAGTAAGTTACATTACTAGTAACAATCCCACACACTTTAAAAAGTCCTAAGTAACTAAAATGAACAACAGCAAAATCTAACAACACAACACATAATTTAAAAGAAAACAGTGCCTGGGCATGATCAATACCCAACAAAATGCATCACTGTCCAACAAAAGAGCAGCAAGAGAGACGACAAATCTCCTATCTCATATTATAATAGATCAAATAAACCAGTAAATGAAATATTGCTTAAATCATCATTATTGTCTACATGACAATTGTGATGATCATGTCTTTGCCTGAATTATACTGACTGAAGTCACATTATGTGGTAAGTCTTATGGAATGGATAGGATAGACGGAAACACTTCTTTTAATTCCCCCAGTCATCAACAGATTAAACAATCGTTTATCTATATAGTACACCCACAAAAATCAGTAGAAAACTCTTGCACAACAGCACTTTAGTTAATGATGTTGAAAAATGCAGCTTTACATCTCGCTTCTGCTGCGTTTTCAAAAGTTCCATGCTTCCCAAACTAAAGCCTAATCCATCTAACAAATAGTACAGAAATACTGTGTTAGGAAATAAATGGTCAAATGCTTCTAAAAACAATGAATTGGAAAAAATAATCACTAGGACCAAACTGTTTTTAAATAAAGCTAGTATATGGCTCGTGTAATTAATATTTAATTTCCAAGTTGATTTGCAAATGCATTGATTAGGACATCAATTTGAAAAGCTACACCTTAAAACACTGGGTAAAACTCTATCAGTTCTTAGACAAAACACTTAGTTACCATACCACATAGAATGCTCTGCCTTCCAAGACACTTAAGCTAGAACTGCCTACTTGCTATTTAAGAAGTATCCAAGACCAAAGCGGTTCTCCTTCAGGTTAAGCATTATGTTTTATTAAATAAAATAACCTCCAATGTTTCTAAAATGCATTACCTTGAAACTGGAACCTATGAATGACATCAAAGTTGCAGGAAATACAATGTTAAAATTGAAGAAATCTTTGCAAATATATATATGCATATATATATATATATATATATTTGTGTGCATGTGTATACATTTTTGCACCTATGCATGTTTGTGCAGTTACATATATATACATTTATAGACATTCAAAGCCAGTACAGGATTCTGTTAAATAATGAGCGATAATTCCGTGGTATTTTCCCCCATTTTCCATACACGTAATCCTGCTGCAGCACAGGGCAGGCACACAGACTTTCAGGGCAGATAAAGTTCCCTA